>NC_133205.1:30094081-30106341 GCF_958299795.1 Porites lutea
AGTTATTGCAATCTGAAACTGAAGTGTCCGGATACTGGGCAACATACTGTAACAACTTTTCACGGGAAATAATTTGGTGAAGAGCAAAGTAGTTTTGATAAATTTTTAGATTTCAAAACATAGACTGAGCTCGATTTTTAATTCTCTTGCATACTTTTTACTTCACTACATTCCTTTAAGACAAGGTTTTTGTAGCAAACAAACAAACAAAAACAAGAGGCAAGCCAACACAAGGCAGTTTTTCAAGAACTGGCAATTAATGTAGTCAATTTGACTTTTTTCGAGTTTAACTCTGGCCCGTTTGTCGGAATAGTTCTCAATGTGACATTCTTTGGATTGTATATATCTTATATATACTTGTCGACCCGCTCATTATAGAGGCTTTCCTTGAAATGTTCAAACTACGTCCTAGTCCGTGCTAAGCCAAAACAGCATAATGATGTTGATTACATACAATGTGACTGGTGCAATGTCCTGTTGGGGATATTAACCTTATCTCAATTACTTCTCTCACAAAAGACCCAGGATTAACCACTGACAATGGGCGGAAAAAGGAATAAATTGCTATTTTCAGGCGTAAAATTTATCCTTGCTACTCATACTTACAATGTCGAAACAGCTGAAATGTTGGATTTCCCTAGCCGCGAAATATTTTTGATTTGGTTGTTATCTAGCACCCTGAAACAAGTGAAATCCATTAGCAGACGCCTTCTTGATTGACTTGAATGAACAGGACAAAACACTCCAGCTTACAAATATAATTGTTTTTTTTTTTTAACTTAAACATGGGAGAATTCGGTGTAAATTGATTTTTGCTTGATCGTTCTCCTCCTTTTTAAGGCGCAATCGTCAGTAACATAATGACAACGTGACGTTATAAATATGGTTAGATTAAGTAGAACAAATTTATATAAACTTACAAATTTTGCAGGTCGCCAATACCTGTCAAATCAGGTACCGAGTCTAATTGATTTCCGGCTAAGTTCCTGAAAGAAACATTTACCCTTCAGTTAACATTTAGAAATAAGAGATTTTAGAGTTATGCTTCACTCTTTTTTAAATTTCCGTCAACTGAAGAGTGAAAATGCAGTTGAGATTCTAGGTGCGCTCCCTTCTAGTAACGACCACCTATCTAAAACATCGAAATTTTCTCCTCCAAGGTACAATACATTAAGACCCTCGAAAGACGAGTATAAATCAGATGCCAATTCAGCTAATGAATTTTAATTTGTTAATAAATTCAGTGAAGTATATAACAAAAACATTCCTACCAAAACCATTCAACTTAAGTATCGTGCTCAAAAGTCATATCGTTACGCATGGCTCACTAACGGCGTTTTGAAATCCATAAGGACAAAAGCTAAACTTTGCAAAAAATTTCTTTCTGTTGAAAAGACTTATAAAACTTTTAAAAATAAGCTAAATCACCTGATAAGGATTGCGAAAAGAAACCTATATGATCATAAACTTGCAGCCTCCATAAAAACTACATGGAAAATCCTTAATGAGGTACTTAATAAACGAAAGTCTAAAGTAACCTATCCCTCCTGCTTTAAACGTAATGGTGAGCTTATCTCAGATCCCACTTCTATTGCTATTAGTTTTAGCAAGTATTTTTCTAACGTTGGCCCTAATCTAGCAGCTAGGATCTCACCCTCTACTGCTAACTTCAGAGATTTTATTTTCAGCCTCTCTGAACTTAAAGCCATAGTACATAGTTTTAACTTTTATAAAGCTTCTGGAGTGGATAACATTCCAATGCAAATCCTTAAACTCAGTATCGACATTATTGTTGAACCCTTAACTGAAATTATTAACCTGTCTTTAGTAAGTGCATGATGGGTGCATTGCTGATACCCTCAAAATCGCAAAAGTTCTCCCTATTTTTAAAACTGGTGATCCAGAAAAACTTGAAATTTATGGCCCGTCTCCATTCTTCCAGCTTTTTCTAAACCTTATAAATACTTAACAAATTATAATCGTCTTTATAACCATCAGTTTGGATTTCGTAGAAATCATTCTACGTTAATGGCATTGATTCAGTTGGTTAATAATGTTGCTTCTGCAATTGACAACAGAGAGTTGACTGCTGGAGTTTTCTTGGGCCTTTCGAAGGCTTCTGACACTAGTAATCATCATACTTTACTCAATAAGGTCGACCACTACGGTATTAGAGGGCATTCCCTTAATTGGATCTCTAGCTATTTGACAAACAGGAAGCAGCTTGTTCAGTTTACTTTAACCGGAACCAATCGTACGTGGTATTGCCCAAGGATCAATTTTAGAACCTCTTTTGTTTATTATCTATATTAATGACCTCCCTAATACATATAATCTGTTAAAGACTTTTTTATTTGCGGATGATACTAGCCTTTTTTATTTTCATAAAGATCCTAATCAGCTCGTATGTGTTATGAATTGTGAGTTATCAAAAATATCTGAATGGCTTAAAGTAAACAAATTATCACTCAAAGTCGCCAAAACAAACTATATTCTTTTTCGACCCAGGCATAAACCAATCACTGTTAGTGATACAATTACGCTAGATAACATTGCTGTACAACAAGCTGAAGTGACAAAGTTTCTTGGTGTTTTATTAGATCAGCATCTTTCTTGGAAATGTCATATAAGTCATGTTGCTAAAAACGTTTTGTGCACTCATTTAGTAATAAACTCCTTCCTAATACTTTTAACATCACCTTTGTTACTTATCGCCAAGTACACACATATAATACTCAAAATGATAATAACTCCCTACCATATTTCTGTAGAACAAACATTAAACAGTTCACAATCCTCCATCTAGGACCTAAACTATGGAACTCCCTAACCCCATAATCTTACGCAACTGACAAGTTACTGTAGTTTCAAGACTTCATTAAAAAAATACCTTATAGAGAGAGCTATAAATTAAACTCGCCTGACCATGATATGACAGCTTACATTAAATAATAATTAAGTATGAGGAGCCCAATTTCTACAAGCTTTTTAGTTTCTATTGGGCTTCCTCGCCACCCCACCTATTTTTACAAAAGTCAAGTCACTTAATACCACATATACTTTTGAACTTTTTTTATAGCTCTTCCTGCCCTGTAAATTTGCAGTCTTAGTAATACTTTCTTTGCCTTTCTGTAATATTTATTCTATGATGCAAAATGTATAAACAAATAAATTATTGTTTAAACGTTACATGAGTGAAGACTTGATGCATGGCGAGGTCTGATCTTCATCGATCAGTGCAAAGTGGATACTGCGAGGTAGAACAATCAGTGATCAAATGCTGTCTATTTATTCATAGCCTTCTCGCCATTAATCTCATTTTTGTATCTTTTTGTTCTTGTAATCGTTTCTCCGTGTGGCAAATATATAAAATACAAATACAAAGATGTAACTCAAAGTATACGAAGTAAGCTGTGACTTTCTTTACCGGCGAACTCGATTAAACAAATCGAGTGTCGTGGAATAAAGTAAGCACAAAGGAGTTTGTTACTTGAAAAACACTCCTTTTGAGCCTGCAAACATCTTGGCGACCCTGCAGGACAGCTGGCTGTCAAAGATTAATCAAAGATTTATGACACTGCTGGTGTCAACTCGAATATTGCCATAACCACAAGCATTTTGGTTCTGCGTCTCTGTGCAAAGATGGATTTAAGGAACAAGACGTAACGAGACGCTTGGTCGGGACAGTTGCATAATCTCTGTTCTCTGTTCTCTGATCGCCCTCATGAAAGTATGGTGAACCGTTATGTTGACCAGTTAATTCGTGTCACCATCGCGACACGGCCTACAAACACCGTGTATGCAGGCCGAAGGTAAATTAATGCCAAAAAATGTGCGCATTTGAAACTGATCTGTTGATATAACTAATGCCCAATAGGTATAAAGCTTTCTTAAAACCTTGGAATGTTGTTAAATGAAAGGGAAAAAATAATTTTCTGTATTGGTTTTCTCTTCTCCTTGAGATTCTTAATTTTCGCCGGCAAAAACCACAAGGAAATGTGCATACACGTGCCCAGCGATTTCCCTCCACAAGAGCCATCAAGGGGTCCCAGACCTAGAATTCCTGGTTAAACAGTCTTAGTCAAAACTGTTGGGACACTTTACCGTCTTCTTACCCTCCCAATGTTGGTGTTCAAGATTTGGTGAGTTAACTGCGATAAACAACATTGAAAAGACGAGGAGACGGACCAGAAGTAAAAAAAAAAAAAAACGCGTCAGGTGAAGAGTCCCAGCTATCTTTGTCTGACAGTGTAGCTCTCAAATTGTGTAGTGGTTTGCTTCATACTTTGAAAGTCGGTATCAAGTTACACCTGTTGAAAACTGCCAGTCCCTTCAACAAAAGGTTCCTGTTTGGAGAACCCCAAGGAAGGATCATTAGACCTCTTCTTTTTCTCATATACGTTAACGACCTTTCCAACTGTTTAGAGCACTTCCAAGTAATCATGTATGCAGACGATTTACTTCAGTGCAAATTGCTGTCAAAATATTGAGTACCACTTGAATGCCGACCTTGCCAATCTTGCCGAATGGATGAACAACAACTATCTGACCTTAAACACATCGAAATCGAAGTTCGTATTGTTTGGCGGTGATAACAGGATGAAAACCTGCCAAGGTATCAAGCTTGTCATTGATCACGAAAACCTTGAGAGTAAAGATTCAATCAAGTATCTTGGTGTTGTCATTCATAAGAATCTGACTTGGAATGAGCATATCGAATCATCAATTGCGAAAGTGAATCAAAGGATTGGCTTGTTAAATCTTATATGAAGTATATAACACTAGAAGAAGGAACAATTTCCGTCTTCCTCTCGTTAAGAGAAATTACGGAAAGAGGAAACCTTTTTATCAATGTGTTAAGGAATGGAACCTTTTACACGAATCTTCTTTTTAAACAGAGCGTTAAAAGTTATATATTTTAGATATTTTATACATTTTATTATTTTAATCTATCTGACAATTTAACATATTCAACCTGTAACTTATATTAGTTAAGTTTTTAGTTCTTACCTTTTTACTTATTATTACTATTACGTATTCATTTATCTATTTATTTTTTTCTTTTGCTTCACAGGACCTCACTGAATTTCACTCTTTGTAAATTGAGCGCCCTGTATAAGGATTATTATTATTATTATTATTATTATTATTATCATTGAAGAAGGTAGTCACGCATACATCCGTGCTCCGCTACTAGAACCAAAACGAAGAGGTGACACTGCAGTGCGCCGGTTCCTTCGTAGGCGTAAAAACTACATATTGCTTCAGAATGGTCAGCGTGTGGTCAATGCGTCCATGGCTCTCAGTTTTACAGTAACATGATATGTGCAGATTGGAAAAGAGCTCCCGGCCATCGCCCTCGCATACGGTAGAATCAAGATCACAGACAAAAGAGACCACAAGCTATTGGAAATCATTGCTCTGGACGCTGTTAGCTCCGCCCCAAAGCGTTTCCAGAGAATTTTTCTGCGTCTGCAAAGCAGTTCTCTAGAGTTACAGTACAAGAAAGGACAGCAGAGGTTCCAAGCTGATACTTTTAGCGGAACGTTCTCGCCAGAAGTTAGCAGTTCTGAATATGATGCCAGTTTGAGAAACTTTATTTTAACTTAACAACTTTAGTAACTTTGCTGACCTATGTTTCTTAGATAATTGAAACAATCTGGTTGTATGAGATTACTACAGCAATTACATCGAGATTTGCGTTCTTGCCAGAAGTTAGCAGTTCTGAATATGATGCCAGTTTGAGAAACTTTACTTTAACTTGACAGCTTTAGTAACTTTGCTGACCTCTGTGCCCTAGATAATTGAAACAATCTACTTGTATGAGATTACTGCAGCAATTACTTTCAGATTTACCTCGTCAACTCTGGCATCGCGCAGTCGGTCATAAAGGAGCTCAAAGCAATTTTCACAGGGTTTTGGATCCCCGAAGTGTTAGTAATAGACAACGGTCCACAGTATGATTCAGCTAAATTTTCTACTTTTTGCACGGACCTAATTAAGGTTTCGAAAAGGTGACATCATCACCTAAATTGCCAGGAAGACTAGAAAGCTGCTCTTCCAGTAATGCAAAGTCTGTGATCAGTGGGAGTATCCAGCGCTACTTGACTGAAGCAGAACACCAACGGAGGGAATCGGGACTATTCCCGCGCAACCTTACGGTTAATGGGACGTCGCAGCAGAACTCTGTTGCCAACCACAAACACGTTTTTGAAGCCCAAATTTGAGACCAGAGAGAACGCACAGGAAATGAGCGAGTTGAAATAGCGCCAACAGCGCCAATCCCATGAAGCCGATCATACCTGGCGTCCATGCGCCCGCAACAGAAGCATTGGCAGCAGGAGCTTCATGGTGAAAGTTGGTAGTAGGTTGTACAGGCAGAACTGGAGACATCCAAAGAGCGACGAACCGCTCCTTCCGTAAGTACTGAATGCAGTTGAGGGAGAGTCGACACCTCCTAAGAACAGCCCGCTAGCGAGCTCTAAGCGCAACCAGCAGATAGTCGCACACCACAGAACCTAACAACATAGGTCTGCGTAGGTCAATCCGCACATAACGGCCACCCGTTTGGCACAATGATTTTTTTTATGTACTGTCACTTAAACTAGGACATTCACCCACACTCATCGTTGCTAAAACTGCCAATTATTAAGGCTATATCAAAATGCTTTTTGTTTGTTATAAAGGGAAGATATAAAGAGATACTTCGTTCGTGACAGTTATATAATCCGTGGTGTCTGATAGCCCTCTTGGTTCTTGTACAGTAAGTAATGCATTTTTTAAGCCGCGTGCCCTTTGCGTGAATTGAAAGTTAGAATAACACAACACTGTCAAGTCGCCATTCTAGCATATCTTTACACATGACAGATCGAGAGGTGGACGAACTTCATCTGGGAATCAAGGGAAGAATTTGTCAGCTCTCGTTGACATAAATGGAACAGTTAGTGGAACACGTTGGTTCAGAATCTAAAGAAACTAAGCTTGTCATGTCACGGATTAATCACTTCTGGGTTACGTTACCATGTTAAGCTGTGATGAACCTGTCGAAGAACTATGTAACAAGGTATCCTAGCGAATAGCAGTGCTCATAAATATAAGAAGATTCATCACTGCTGGGAAAATGCAAAAGAAAGATAAAAGATTTTGTGGCAAGTCGAAATTTTATGTCAGCAATGACACCGCCACTTGCACTGGAAATTAAAAAGATCTATTTCAGCCCCAAAGGGTCAATTCAGCTCTGCGGACCAAAGTCTGATTCAGCCCTTCCTGGAGCCATTTGATCACAATTTAGGCCAAAAAAAGCTCAATAAAAAGGCTATTCCTTCCCATGCTAGGGCCCATTTCAGCCCCTTGGACCAAATCAGTCCTAGCTAATTGGACTGTATTGGCCCTGATTTAAGAGAGCCAAACTAGACTCAAAAATAGGACTGTATTTTACTCCCGGAAACAGCCCCATTTTTAGGGCTAAATCAGATCTTTCGGATGTTCGGTGTGGGGAATCTGAAAGTGTGGATCAAACTGAAGAGGCGGTGAAAGCAAAAGTAGAGCACGAAGCGCTGAATAAACGATTCAAGGAAATATTCGACTCGTTCAAGAAAAGATGGAAGAGGCCTCCATCAAACTCGAGGGCAAAAAGTCACTTACGACGCCGGCTACATTGTCAAAACACCAATGAGTTAATTTTTCTTTTTGCTTTCTGGTATTAAAAACGTTTTTCGGAGAGACGAAGGGATTTTAAGATGGTTGGTGTAAATTGGATCGGAGAAGAGGAACAGAAGGACTGAATCTCCTTTGTTAGCTTAATTCGCCATTTTATGGGGGGCTTAAGAAAGGATTCGACAAACGGGGGATTACAATAGTACTTACAATTTATAGGCATCACCGAAATGTTCGAATGTGCCATCAGGTATGCTAAGAAGTTCATTCATAGACAGGTCTCTGTTGGAAAAGGAACATCAAAAATGGTAATGAGTAAAACGTTCCAGAGAAAAAATGAATAAAGAATTTTGATTTCCCGAGTTCAATTTGTATTCCACCCTTCAATAAAGCCTAATTTACTAGTGCAACGTAAGCAAAAAAACAACTAACAGACGGTGACGCGTTAACTTCTTAAACACCTAACAAATAATCAGGATGACGCTACTAAGCCGACTGCTTTTGTTGCTTGTGCTTATAAATCCCGTCTACGTGTTGTCATCGTTTCACTGTTCTTTAAGATTCATTTAATTCTCACTGTCTCAGTATTTTTACAATTCAAGTTAATTCAGCATTCACGCGTGGTTTTAATTTGCATCTCTCACTGCGAGCCGCAAGATGATGGCCGCCGTTATTTTAAGACAAGTTCGACTGAGGACAGACGTTGATGAAATTTTCGATGGCAGTTTTTTTCTGGCCGATGTGAGTCTTAAATAAATGAGACAGTTATGATAGACGTGTGAGGTGAAAAAATAGGTCCGCCTTATAGGCATACATGTGGTGAGTATGCAATGGTCGAGGGGTAAAAACAACTTTATTACTGAAAAGGTTAGGTCGTCCTCTGTTGGGATGATCCGGTTTTTGGTTTACTCGCTTGAAGTACTGAGTATAAATTGTCTTTCTGTTGTGGTTCGTTGCTCATTTCTTATGTTGCTGGGTAGCCCGTGGTCAAGGTAACACACAATTTTAAGAAGGGGTTCCAATGATATAACCGTTAGTCGTAAAAAAGCCAAAGGCATTAGTCGTTTGGCGCAGAAAATGGAAGTTTTCAATCGTGCACTGGTCGTCAATAATGCTTTTTACGAGTTTCAATTGCGTGTCTTGTCTCGTTGTTGATGCACCTTATTTCAATCAGCCTTTTTTTGTACCTCGTTAGAAACTCAAACCGATGTAAACTATTGAAATTTTTGAAAAAAAAAACAGATTTTTCTTTTTCAAATGTTTGTTAAACGTCATGGAGAGAAAAATTAGCCGTAGAAAAGCCAGCTCACCGTGAATGCTTAAGATTATTTTTTTCTTTAGAGAACGCTTAAATTCCTTTAAGATTGGTTTCAACTTAAGGGAATGAGTTTCAAAGTTTAACTGAATGAGTTTTAAATGAGTTTCAAAGTTTAACTGTTCTGAAATAGAAGGTTCTTTGTCTTGTGGCGGTTTTGCACGGCTTGGATTCTATTCAAGTTGTGCTCTGAGGAGCTGCTCCAGACATTACAACAGTAGTATAGCTTGCTGAAAACTAAAGCATTAAAAGTATAGTTGTTAAGATTTTCCCTTTTTTTCTTTTCGGTTTCAACTTAAGGGAAGGGTCCAATGAGTTTCAAAGTCTAACTGTTCTGAAATAGAAGGTTCTTTGTCTTGTGGCGGTTTTGCGCGGCTTGGATTCTATTCAAGTTGTGCTCCAGACATTACAACAGTTATATAGCTTCTGAAAACTAAAGCATTAATTATAATGGTTAAGGTTTTCTTGTCGAAACCGTGTTAAACTCGGTTGATCTTTCCTAACCATGCCATACAGCTGGATACCGTCGAAGCAACGTGATCGTCGAGGAAAAAGGATACGGAGGGTGTAATTTGCAGGTTGCAGGTTGGAATTTGAAAAAAGAGTTAAATGTCGTGAATGGTTTACAGATCTTCCCAAGCCTCTAAGGGAGGGCATTACAATGATGATTTGGTGATATCACATTCTTGACAGGGTCACGCAAAACTGGAAATTTCAAATCTCAGTTCTGTAAAAAGATCCTTTAGTTCCAGACCTTTCAAGGCGAGAAGGAAGGTTTTAAATAATTGTTTGGAGGGAGTTAGATTTCGCATCCCCCTTTATCCCCCTTTATGCGACGTAAGTTTTGAATTCAATGACTGGCCATAGTACCACACTGCACTATAAATCAGAATTTCTCAAGCGTAGTTGGAATTCGAGATCCTATACTTTTGTTTGGTACTTGGCGCTTAACTATGCTGTAACTATGCTAGCAATGCCAGGAGCAATGAGATGGACAGCAGCGAAGAAGGAGCGGCTGATCTCACAATTTTAGAACTCTTCCTTCTTGCACCTATTTCAGTTTTTGTAACACAGACTTCAACACTTGGTTCGCGGCCATTAGTTTCTTCAGTTCCTGCCGTCACGCAGTCCTCAGTTTCAGTCTTTACCCCCTGTGACTCAACACTGTGCGTATCTCGGAGGAGGTTACACTTCATCGACACCCATGACACCCCATGGTGCATATCTGACTACTTCACTCCAACAAGGTTTGGTAACCAGCCCTGTCATGTATCAGCAGCCTTGCCAGGATTTCACTCCCCAAAGCCTTTATGGAAACCCTCCACTTTACGTTCCGTTTCAATCGCAGCCCTCGCCGCCTAGTCCTGTGTACGTTTTATCATCACCAGATAATACTCTGCAAATCACGGAAGCCTTAGCTAAGGTCACCCAGCTCCATAGCTCACCCCAAGCGAAACTGGATGTCTTCAGGGGAGAAGAGGAAGACAAGACAAAATTCTTTCTATAGGAGTCCGTCTTTGATGCCCTCATAGACTCGATCCCAGTCGCCCTGCGACAGAAATTGCATCTTCTATTCCAGCATTTAGAAGGCAGAGCTAAGAAGGCAGTAGAACAGCTCCAATTCATAACTGACGACCCTGAAAAGGCCTACAAAGAATCGAGAAAAAGATTAAAATACCGTTTTGGAAATTCCGCAATTCAAAGTGCTGACTGCGAGAAAAGGCTCACCAAATGGCCCAAAATTGAAAACAATGATGCAAAGGGAATACAAGAATTCAGTAACCTTCTGCAACAAGTGGAGATAGCGAGAGATCACATACCAAGTCTAAAGATCTTTGACTTTTCATCGAAACTTCAGAGTCTTGTAGAAAAACGTCCAGGTTGGTTTAAAACCAAGTGGTCAACTAAAGTTCAGAAGTTACAGCAAACAGATGGCCACAGTGCCTTTTTTTGTAAAGGATGTCAACTTTCACGCCGAGCGAATGAACATTCCCCAAATCTCGCAAGCATCGCTTGGTAGCATTAACCAGAGAGCTGTTCCCAACCAGTCAACTAGCTCCCACGGAGGATCACAGACCTCTACAGGAAAAGACTCGCAAATTACAGCTCTGGCAACTCAGTCTTCACCTGACGGAGAACGTAGTCTAACAAAGAGTTTCTCAAAAGACTCTGAGTCACCAGCTACTCCTGATAGTCGTGGTACAGCTTCAACTGTCAATACAGCATTCTGCCCGTATCACAGAACTAAGTCTCATGATCTTGAAGATTGGCAGAAATTTCGCGAGCTCAGTTTCAGTGAGCGAAACGACTTCCTGTTTAAAAAAGGATTCTGCTTTAACTGCGCAAGCTCAAACAAGCACATCAGCAAACATTGTGATAAAGGTCATCCTCAATGCAAAATATGCGGAAGGAATCATGTCACAGCCCTTCACGATCCGTCGAGGCCAGAAAACAACACCAGCCAAGTTTCATCCGCCTTCACTCAAGTGTGCAAAGACGGACCCCTCGTTCTAAGCCTAGATACAAATATCGCGATATTTTTTGAGATATTTAGAAGTTTTTGAGAAATTTAGAAAATGTTGAGAATTTAGAAAAAAAGTGATATTTAGAGCAATTATCACAAAAAAGATACTTCATAAGAACAAAAAAAAAAAACGGTTTATATTAATTTCGTGTCCTTTTACGAGCCAGCGATACTACCAATTCAGCAGATTTATTCTGCAGTACAATAAGATGCACCATATACAAAGTACCTACCAATTAATTCGACGCCACGTGGAATCAATCAGTCAACATGGCGGAAGTTATCGAAGTGGAAATTGAACAGGCGTAGTAGCGTACCAGTCAATCGTCTTTCCGTTGAAAGAGAAGAAGAACTACCGGACTACTCGTGTATTTCGAACGTGCCTCAAGCCCCTAATCCCCTCCATCAGCAAGATTCTGTAGCCGTTCTTGTCAATAAGTTGCGTTCGAAGGATGTCACCAGCCCCCAAATAATTCGAGAGATGATGGAACTGGACTATAGTGAACTGAATTACTCTCGCAACATTTGTGCGAACGAGCAAGTTGAGTTGATTGAAGACAAACGTTTCTTCTTCTTGACTGCAAAAATGCACAAGAATCAATGAGGAAACTGGGAGGCGCCACTTCCGTTCAAGACAGTTGAAGTCAACCTTCCAGATAACAGAGAACAGTACCTAAGAAGACTTCTACCGCTGAAAAGAAAGTTATGTAAAGACGAGAGAGCAAGAGAGAATTACCTCGTCTTTATGCAGAAGACATTAGAACG
>NC_133205.1:30106541-30204041 GCF_958299795.1 Porites lutea
GGATGACGGCCTTACTTCAGTCCCAACTATTTCAGAAGCCATAGAATTGATTGAGGACAGCCAGGCTCTCTGTGCGTCAGCGAAATTACGACTTCACAAGCTCGCCAGCAACCGAAAAGATGTCTTAGAGGCCCTTCCAAAAGACGACCGTGCAAGAGACCTCAAAGATCTTGATCTTCGCCACGGCGCTCTATGCATAGAATCGGATACGTTAGGCTTCCGCATAGAACTGAGGGATAAACCACTTTCACTTCGGGGTATCTTTTCTACGATAAGTTCAGTATACGATCCTTTGGGGACAGTTTCACCAGTAATCCTGACTGGTAAGCAGATTTTGCAAGACCTTTGTCGTCCAAAGGTGGATTGGGACGACCCGCTTCTTGATGAAATTATCGCTCGTTGGGAGAGGTGGCGCTCCGAACTACCGCTGTTAGAGAAGGTCAAACTCAACCGCTGTGTGTTAAACCGCCTGGCTTCGGAAGTCCAGTCCAATCGGAAGTACACAGTTTTTGGGATGCAAGCGAATCAGGAATTGGTCAAGTCTCATATCTTCGAACAGTCAACTCCAAAGGAGAAGTTCATGTGAGTTTCCTCATAGCCAAGTTTCGAGTAGCTCCTATCAAGCCGATATCTATTCCCCGTATGGAACTGACAGCGGTTGTCGTATCAGTCAATGTAACGAAGATGTTGCAGAGTGAACTCTACTACGAGAATTTACGATCTGTTTATTACACAGACTCTGAAGTAGTCATCGGCTACATAAGGATTGATGCTCGTCAATCGTTTACACGTATATGTCGGAAACAGCGTACAGCACATCCGTGATCGTAGCGACCGGGAGCAGTGGCATCACGTGCCAGGAAAGGACAATCTTGCGGACGAAGCGTCTCGTTCATCATTAACTGCCAGTCAGTTACTGAACAACAAGAGATGATTCTCCGGACCAGACTTTCTCTGGGAAAGCAATGTACCATTTCTAAACAAGAAAAGCACAGCTCAGCTCTCTTCTGATGATGTTGAAGTGAAGACAAATACCTGCCTCTTGGCGCACTCTCCTGCGCGAGAATATGTTGGTTTACCTCTTCTTTCGTATCTGAATCGCGTTTCTTCTTGGCACAAAGTAAAAACTACAGTCACCTGGATGAGAAGAGGAATAAAGAATCTCCAGTCTGTAATAGCAGCAAGCAATGAAAAGATTCATTCTGCAAAGGACTCAGGAAGATCACCCAATGAACAGGGAAAGCAGTTCTTACCTCTCTCAGTTGAAGAGTTAGTCCAATTCGAGGAGTTTGTTTTGCGCTGCCTCCAATGCCAGTATTTTAACCACGAAATGGAAAAACTAACAAACCTCGAAGGAAATTTGGAGAAATTCCAAGACCGAGATTCTGCGTACCGCAGAAACGACACTTTGAAGAAGAGCTCTCTATATATGTTAGATCCTCTTATTGACAAAAACGAACTGCTGGATTGGTGGTCGTATCCGACGAGCAGATGTTCCACTTGAAGTTAAACACCCGTTGATCTTGCCTAAGAAGGGTCACATCTCCGACTTGATGGTAAGATACTTTCACGAATCGGTTGGCCACCATCAAGGACGTGGAGTCACTCACAAAACAATAAGGCAAGCTGGGTACTGGATTGCAGACGGACGCTCAACTGTAGCCAGAACTATCTCTACGTGTGTCACTTGCCGACGATTTCGCGGCTAACTGCAAACAAAGAAAATGTCTGACCTAGCGGAAAAGCGTGATACACAGGCTGCTCCTTTCCACTACACAGGCATGGATGTGTTCGGTCCCTTTTACGTTAGAGAAGGACGCAAGACACTAAAGCGTTATGGTTTGACCTTCACGTGTCTGGCGTCACGCGCTGTTCCTCTTGAGACTCTCAATACACTGGAAACATATTCTTTCATTAATGCCTTACGCCGTTTTATCAACAGACGAGGAAAGGTACGCGAACTACGTTCTGACCAAGGGACGAATTCCGTTGGAGCTAGGAATGTACTCACCGATGCCTTATAAGAGCTCGACCGTGGCCGCGTTAAGGGGTTCCTCTTAACAAAGGAATGTGACTGGATCGACTTTAACCTGAACGTACGGGCGCCATCTCATATGGGAGGCTCTTGGGAGAGACTTATCAGGCAACAAAACCACAATGATGACACTAGCTAGCAAGAGCATGGAAGTCAGTTAGATGATGAAGCATTACGCACTTTAATGACAGAAGCAGAAAATGTGTTAACAGCCGCCCTCTCACCGTTGAAAACCGATGTGGCCAAGAGTCTCCGGAACCCTTAACTCCTAATCATCTACTAACTTCAAAGACAGAGGTTGTGCTGCCCCCACCTAGTTGTTTGGAACGGTTGGACTTATACTCAAGAAAGAGATGGCGCCGTGTACAGTTCTTGACTAATCAGTTTTGGATAAGGTGGTGCTTAGAATATTCCTCACAGTTTCAGCAGAGACGAAAATGGAATACACCCCAACGGGACAGTAGAGTAGGAGATGTAGTCCTACTTCAGGACGACGACTTGCCAAGAAACCAGTGGCCGCTCGCACGTGTGACTAAGGTCTTCCCTAGCAAAGACGTATTCGCAAGGTCCAACCCCTATTAGCGCGAGAAGGAAGACGGAAGATTTTGGAACGACCAATCCACAAAATGATTTTGTTACTTGCTCATGCCGCAGACCAGGATGTCATCCCCGCCCGAGGAGCCAGTGTCAAGGACAAACAGATTACAATCTGAACTACTTTAAGTAAATGATTTCCATTTAGGGGAGCCATGTAGGAGGAACCCGTGTTCCCCTCTTTTTTACGTCATGTGTGTGTCATGGATTTCTGGGCATGCGCGCTAGTTTTGTTATGTTATCGACCACGCGGTCCGATGCTAGAGCTGGGTCTATGCAGTTGTTTGAAGGCCTATAATCGCTAATCCAAAAGCAAGGTTAAACTTCAATTCGGATCATTTTTTCTTTCCTTCAAAAATACTTTCCCTGCCAATTTTAATTGTTAGTTGTTAAAAGTGTACGCACATCATGTTGTAGCCAAAAAGAATTTACATTGTACAGGTATTTGCTTGGTAAGCATTCAGATGTAAATTTAATTTTGTGCTTATCCTTCTTTATTTAGTCCTGCCTCAAACAACTCATAGCTATGGCAATTCAGACCTTGTGATAATTGTTTAACAATTATTCGCCGAAGAAGTTTATATTATTCAACAATATTAACTGAGCCTGAGGTGAATATTTGTTTTAGTATATACACACGAAGTGATCTCAATAGAGTCAGAGAGGAAACCATGAAAAAAAAACGAGTAGTCTGATTCACGGGTGAATTCACGCGTGAACATGTAGCCGTAAACAGCAGATGCACAAAAGTTGGATCTTTATATAGTATTTTCAAACATGGCAAATCATAGTTTTAATTTTTTTGTAAGCTTTAGCATCAATAATTGAAAAGAAAACATTGAAAGTTTAAATAACTCTTTCTGAGAATAAACACAGAGCTTTATTTGCTTCTGTCAACTCACCGTGAATGAGACAGGTTTTTTGTCACTTCTTGAAAATGCTGTCAACAGCGGCTACGATCGAGGTGAGCGTTGTTTATCTGCAGTGCAGAGTTCTTTGCCATGTTAACTTGCTGGCAAGTACAGTTTTCGAAAATATTCGATTTCCTTTTTTCTTCATAAATTAACTTCTATTTCCAGGCAAAATTGGTCTTGTGAGGAATCCCGAGTTCACAAAACAGTGACGAAGCGGCCTCCTTTTCCTCTGTCGTGATCAATAAGAATATTGCCTCGAGCGTATGAAACTACAGTAAATCACTTCGCAATAAAATTAGGCTGTTTAAACACCATGAAATCATCAACTCTGGGATATTCTTGTATTTTAAAAAAGTTCTTACTCTGAAGCTTGGCAAAACACCCAGTTCAGGACAGTGATTTTGTTTTGCTTTATATACACTGCCTAGCGCGGTGAAATATATATTTTTAACAATTATTCTTTGAAATCGAGGTGAATAGTGGCTAAATATTTACCAAGGCGGGAAGCGGCGAGGTAAATATTCCTAAAGCCACTATTCACCGAGATTAAAAAGAATAATTGTTTTTGTATATACACACAAAGTGATCTCAACAAAATCAGACAGGAAACCATTAAAAAGAAAGCATTAAAAGGTATGATTTGATTGACGGATCAAATCACGCGAAAGTTTAAAAATCTATCTTTGTAGAATTTTCAAACATGGCAATTCATAAGTTTATCACTTCGCAAACAACAGCGTAATGGCTTAAATGAAACCGTTAAAAGTTTGAATTGTTTACTTACCTGAGAAGAAAAATAGAGCTTTGTTGTTTTCTGTTGACTCGCCAAGTTTATAGCCAAAAGGCTTTGTTGTGTCGTTCTTCGCATGAAGTGCTGACAAAAATGGCGGCTTGGTTGCTCGAGGTAAGACGTCGTCTTCCTGTACCATTCTTTTTCCCATTTACTTGAAACGTAGACTTTTTGCAAACATTTGCTTTCAAATTTGTTTGTCATAAATAAACTTCAATTTTTGGGCCAAATTTTCTTGTTAGGAAACGCAGAGTTCACGAAACGGCTTTTTCTACGCGAATGAACGCGATTGGTAAACAATCCATCGAGCACAAAACTCAGCTACAGTAAATGGAAAACGCCATTGTGAATCCTTCCAAGTCTTTTCTTGCCTTAAAAAAGTCAACCCTAGGATTGTGTTGACTTTTAAAAGATCGTTCTCTAAAAACAATGGGAAAAACACCGAGCTCACACATTATCCACTCGCTAGGAGGTGAATATTGTTGAGTAGTGCGAGATAGCGAACCAATCAGATTGCTTAAATCACCAAGATCACTGAGTGTGTATATACTAAGACGTCATAGTCCGAGATAGAGAATCAAGAAGATTGCTTGAATCATCAAGATCACTGAGTGTGTTTATACTAAAATCCAATATGACTGTGTTTAAAGGGAACATACAGCCATCTAATTCATTCAACCTTGTACATCTCCTTTGAAAACATTGATTCACCATCATAGATAGGGTTTAGTCCTAAGTATAATCCCAGTTGACTGTGTTAACAAGAGCAAGTTGCCATCTCATTTATTCGACCTCGTACGCGGTAAATTCCTTTTGCGAACATTGATCAATCTTCATAACTAGGATTTTGTGTCAAGTACAATCCAAACTGACTCTGTTGGCAGGGGCCATCCTGCCATTTCTTTTATTCGAACTCGACCGAACTTGTGCTTTAATTTCTAATTTTGAAAACATTGATCCATTTTGGTAACTAGTATTTAGAGCTAAGTCAAATCCAACCTGACTGTGTGAGCAGGGGCCATACAGCCACCTCATTCTTTGATTTGCACTTGTACATCCTTCTTGGTAACATTTATCCATCTTGGTAGCTAGGGTTTTGGGTAAATGTTATCCAATGTGACTGTCTAAGCAAGGGCTTGATTTCATCACTTTAACCTAGTGACTCAGATTTGGTGCTAGGTAAAAAGGAAATCATCGCTGTGGGAGCAGGGCTCCTTCAATACTATTTGTACATTTTGGTTTGAGAGTACTTAGGTTTTCTGTTGGCGGTTCTCTTGCTGTGGCCTCTGGTGGGGCTGCTTTGTCACTCATTCTTCGCTCCGGGCTGTGTCGGGTATGACCTCACCTTTGCTGGGATGATCTTCTTATGTGTCCGGATCTTCCTAGCTTTATATGCTTAAATTAAATAAACGGCCTCTTTTGTGGCCAAATGTACCCCAAACTGGAATTGTCATTATTTGGTATTCCAGCAAACAGAGCTCACCCAAAGCGAAACTCCACCAAAAGCGATAACTGACTCAATAATTACTATGTAGAGGAACGTGAAACAGAAATATCGATTGGTTACACATGTTTGTTTACCTCCTCAAAATTACTTCGTGTAATGCGTCATGAAACAACGACTGAAGAGAAAGTTATACGAAATATCTTAAGACTATGTAAAGTACTTATCGAGCCTTTTCCCGCTATTCCATCACGGCGAGTGTGCAAATGTTATGTACACCCGGCACAAGTCGCTTGTCTCTTCCGGTCTGCATGTTATAACAAAATTGATCGATATTTCGTGGGCGTTCTTAATAAAACAATTATTTCTTGCGAAGCGCCGAGCGAAGTGAGGTAATAATCTCGTCGCACGCGAAGCGCGCGCGTAGTGCGTAGACCGCGCGCGGATCCTGGCGAGCTGCAAACTCGCAGCTCTCATCTTTGCATGTATATATCCGATGGTGTCCTCCATGACGTCTTACAGTAGTTTGACGTCACGGCGCATGTTTTGTTTCTAGGCAACATGCGACTGAAAGCGATATCCCATCAATGACCAAAGTATTCATAAAGAGCTACAACCAGTTGCAAAAATGTTGAGACACTCCCACGAAAAAACGACCTTTCCTGCTTCAAATCGCTCCTGGTCACAGGTCTCTGAGATATAACACTGACCTCCCTCCTCCCTCCCATTCAAAGTTGTTGCTCCAAGTTTTGAGTATGGTTTAGTATTGCTAGCAACATTGATAAGGGGTGGAGGGGGGATCACAAGCACAAGATCATGGATAGGCCATTTATGCCAAAATACAGTACAGTGTCTCAAGTACTTTTGCAACCGGTTGTAGCTGACTTGTTTATTCATCGTCTGCGAAACAATGTTTACTATCGGTGAATCTCAAGCAATTTCTCATGCAAATGGAACAGAACAGCAAACACAAGAACGCCGACTGTAAATCCTCGCAGGGGAAGATTTGACACCTAAAAACCCCTGGAGGGAGAACGCCGACTTGAAATTCAACGCGAGCAACGAAGAAGGAGACGGCAGCAACAAACAACGGAGCATAAAGAACATCACTCAATGAATTTCGAATGCTGAAGTAATTGTAAGAGCAAATCGGAAGCGATTTTGGATAATTAGCTTTAAGATATGAGCGAACATCACTTTTTGCTCGCAGACGGATTTACACCGTATCGGCTTAGTTGGGCGTCCGTTCTTTAAATGCGATGAAATGCGTTTACGTTGGGTTTTCACTGTCTAAACAGCAGTTATTCTTCTGAAAAATACCTTTAAATTTTTTTTTTCATAGGGCTCAGTCAACTGTATACAGGTCGCGCTGGCGGAAGTGCGAGGGGAAAAGGTTTCAATAATATATATTCGAAATTTTTTTTCACTGTGTTCCATGTGGCCCAGCGGTAACGATGCGCGCCGGCGTGTCGAACAGAGCAGAACCTTTTTCTCCTCGCTTCTTTTCTTTTTTCTTTTTCTTTTCGCTTAGTTCTCTTTTTAGTTACTGCAGTTTTGTTTCGTTTCTTTATATGGCTTAAAATTTTAAGATTTATAAATTTTCTTCTCTATTGCCATATCTTGCCGTTCCCCCGAAGTCCTTCGCGAGGTCCTGCAGGCGAGTTAACTACTAATTTACTAAACAAAATCAAACAGCTTATGCTATCAAACAGTGTCCAGTCAGTCAGTAAGCTTCCAGAATTCTACGCAAGAAATGCAATAAATACAGATAGTGTACGCTTGTGTAAATAACTCGTTTAAGATTTTAATAAAGTCAGACTCAACTTACAAGTTTGAAATCTCGTATGCTGGACCTTCCAATAAATCTGCACTTATCGTTTTTAACTTATTATGTCTCAAATCGCTGCAAAACGATAGAATTGAAATCCATTAATGCATGTCTTGTAAGAACCTAAGAGTATTAATCGATAATTAAATAAAAGCTTTATAAAACAGTAATGCGAAGATAACGTCATTTGCAAGGATAACAGAGATGGAAGAATAAATTGTCATGCGTACGATTCATTGCCTTCCAGTTTTCAGGTAAAACACGTTATATAGAAAACTAAAAAGAATAAACTGCAGTGTAAGGAAAAAGAAAACCTCTCTTTAAGTCAAGGAGTTTCAAAAGACCAACTTGCCAATAACAGACTTGATACTTCTGGGCTCATAAAACAGTAAGGAATATCTCTGAATTTGAGGATCGTCAAGGAAGGGTTTCCAAATTTATTTAGTTTTTAATTTGGACTGGAAAGAATCCTACTAAACTGAACCTAAAGCTTGTTTCTTACATGTATCTCCTCGAAACTAACGATCTTTAGTTCAAATGGCGATTACGTCACTACAGTTCAGCAGAAGAATATCTCTAACTAAAGTCTAATGTCGTCCTCTGCGCCCGCTATTCCTAAATTATTTCAGTCAATGACTAAATCTTGGGGAAACCTCCTTTTTACGAGTTTTTGGCTTTTTGAGGTCTCCTTTGATCTCAACTGTATTACGTATATTATGTAACTCATCTTGTAAATTGTATTTGAGATTAAGGTATGTTGTGTTTTAATTATGGTATCACGATGAATTTATCCCAAACTGGTTGTAATGATGAAGCGGTGGTTGCAAAATAATAATAATAATAATAATAATAATAATAATAATAATAATAATAATAATCCTCGTTTTGTTGTTATTTTTCCTCAAACAATGCGGCTCAGGCGCGATTACATAGTTAGAGATATCTTTGACCGATCGGGCATCCTGCTGTCTTGCTTAAAACTTACAGAGTTGTCAGGTTTTTCATGGCTCGGAACGTTCCACTTTGGATGAACTTCAGGTTGCAATTGGAGATATATCTGAAACATAGTCAGTAGTAAAGGGGATTGCTTCCGCCAGTAGCAAATCAGCGTTGAGCATTTTGAACCACTGGACACAAATGGACCAATCAGCATGTCAATCGTTTTCTTAATTTACTACTATAATTTATCAGACCAGTTAAGGTGTCGAACTTCTCACTAGATTTGGCTAATTTGAAGTTCAACTTTTATTTGAAAAGGGCTCGAATTGTTTTGTTGAGTTTACCTTTTTGACACTTAATTGCAAACTCAGATTAGCTGTATTTTAATTCATAACTAATTATACTATCGTGTTATGTTTATGCAAACACGCCCATAAGAAACAATCAACTACAACCTCCAGGACTACTACCAGAAGAAGCAGAAGCGATTCATTTTAGCAGGTTTTTGTCATAGAAGGTTGGGTATTTTGTTTACTAATCCTGCAGTCTTTCATTACTGTTTTGATGATTCGTCTTTGACCACTGCACTTTACTTTCTCTAGTGTGAACATTTTGAAAAAACAACATTTCGATTACAGTCGGCATCAGGTTTTATTTTAATAGTAGAAACAGCTAGTTTTCTACTACATAATCTGAAAAAGTATTTACTTATTATATTGTTTTTGCTTAGCAATGCTTCCCTTTTTTGCCTTTTTGATGTGGATGAATGACAAAGGCATTTTTAGACACTTAAAAGTTTTTTTTTCTTTTAAATTGCTGCTAACAACTTACAACAGTCTCATCATTTCAAGACCGGCAAAAGTATCAGCTGTCAAGATCGGCCCTATCGGATTTCCAATTATATTTCTGCAAAGTTAAATGTAACTACAGTCAATATAATATCTGAAACCTCACATATTTTAAACGTGGGAGAATAGATCTTGGTTCAACACTTGCAAGGTAATCGCTGTTCTCAAAGGCAACCCTACAGTTGCAAAAAGAAAGCCCGAAATAAAAATCCGGGCTTGACAGGGATTTGAAGCCATAACTTCTGCGGATACCGTTGCAGTGGTGTTACCTACTTAGTTATAGTATGAAATTTCATATATTCACTTTCATAATATGAAGGTAAAGATACGAAGTGTAATTTACGAACCCACAAGGTGACCAGCCGTTCCGAGTAGGATCCACTAGCTCAATTGGTAAGAGCAATGCACTAGGTAAAAGGTAGCTTTGTAGCTTAAAGGTCATAGGTCCGAATTCCGTTTCCTTACGTAGCCAGCTACTTAAGATGTGTACTCAACTGCGATGATTTTTTACGTAACAGATTGCTTATATTTACTGCGATGTTGTGTAAATTGAGAAGAAAAAAGAATAAATTTAAGACAATCAGAAGTCGACATTGATTGATTTAGCTATGACTATTAAATTCCTAAAAATGCTGCCTTACTATTTTTAGTCAAGCAGATTGAGTCAAAAATGGCGGTAGGGATTTCTGTCGAAGTATTAAATGTGGCACAGAGAGAGATAATCTCTACCCGGTCAATTCCATCCAATTACTAAGACTGTAATATACATCGAAACAGCCAGGTGACCTATACTTACAAGATGATGACGCGTTTGGAATTTGAGAGGATTGTTTTCAAGGCTCCTAAGGATAGCCTATTGTATCTCATCGTGCTGAAAAGAAAAAAGATACATATATTTTCAGTTACAGAACGCCTTTTTATAGCGGAGCTCCATGCACGCGAGAGCGAAGCCCTATAGCTAAGAAAATCTGATTATCTATCCATCCGAGAAATTTTGTTTGTCATGTGACCGTGCGTCAGTCCGTCCGTCCTCACCACAGAGCAAGCAATGTGAAATGTCACACTTTCTAGCTAGTGCGGGAGCCTGTAACCTGTCAATCGACAGCTCTCAAACAGAGTACCCATAACCAGTATGAGCTAACCGTATTGCGGGCTGATGTGTCGATCTTTCGAAGTTGTGTGTTCTCGGTTGACAAGTTACCAGTTTTCAACTTAGTACATGTGGTCATGTTAATTCAGGTTTCATTCACTTAATGACGTACTTAGACTATCCTGGGATCATATTAAGAGAACAAGCTGTACTTGCGATAGGAAGTTTTCACACAGGCTAAGTAACTTAAGCTTACATTTTTGTTACTCTCTCAGGAAGATAGAATCCATCTTCGATTTTGTTGTCATCAAGATTTCTAAAAAGCATAATAGAGGCAGTTTGATTCCAAAAACAACAAAGGAACTTGCAATATCGTTCTATTGTTTTAACTTTGCTGGAAAAAAGCACGGTGGCGCTCAGCTGTGCTTTTTCCGCGGTTTTCTAAATGATATCTGTTATGTGAACCCAAACGCATGCTTAGCTTGACTCGTTCTAGTTTTTTGTACTGTGGTTGTTGACTTCATCATTAGTTCATAGTATATTTAAAATCCAGGATAGAAGATATCTTCGCGTAAAAGAGTCGTTGTACCGAAACTTGATGACGATAAGAAGAAATGTAATCATGCACGCAGTCAGATTACCAACATTCTCGGTGCCAGTCTCCCTTTACCTCTACCCCAAATTTACAATTTATGACTTTTCAATGTAAAAAAGGTTATTTCTGGTCAAATTATTGCAGTGGGCCACATCGTGTAATCCCACTTGAACTCATACGCAGCAACCGTGATACAGTGAAAAAGGGTGAAGAAGCTCATTTAATACACAAAGGGAACACATTATCTCCTCTAGGAATAAATACACGTGACGAAGCTCACTGATATATAATACCACCTAGTCTCCAATACCAATAACAATCCATTGTTTTTATTGTCACATTTTCGACTTCTTGTTTGTAACGAACTTTTAGTTTTATTTTCACTTTTCTTTTGACCCCTGAAGAAGGTTTGTTTTCAAACCGAAATATTGGGCAATTTGTTTAAATATATTTTTTTGTTTTATTCTTTTGTTTACTTCTTCATCGCCTTGCCGTAAGGATCAGTTTGCCGTTTCTTACTTTGAAAAGGTTACCAAATAAGCTCCATTTCTTTCACTTTATCTTTATAAGCAGCGCCTGTTATATACTTACATTATCTTTAGGAAGAATAGGTTCCTGAAAATGTCTTCCGGAATAAACTTTAAATCGTTTCTTGAAAGATCGCTAATGAAAAAATAGCGTTAAGGTGAAAAGATTATTTTACATCAAAGAAATTATAATAATTATAAAAGTAAATTATAATTATCATAAAAATTATCCCAGAATCCTTTGAGGCATTTTTTTAAAAAGCTTTATAACTTTGACAATTTAATAAGTAGAAAACTGTCAGACCTCAGCAAGATAACATTTGCCATAAAATATCTTCCCATGTCACATCTTAGGTAATGACGTCATCAGTCACGTGACTAGTCCCGAATTAGGTTTTTTTTGTTGCTGTGACAAGATTTCATTTACGAGTTAAAAACAAATAGCATATTTGAGGTTTTACTTGTGTGGGGCATTTAAAAATAACCAGTTGACGTCCGGCATGTAAAATTTAAGGGGGTAATGAACATGAGCGAAAAAGTCGGAAGACTAGGCCGAGGGTTGTAGAGAGTCAACCTTTTATCACACGGCAGAGGAAATTTGCGGGAAAGTAATTTCTACCTCATAATTCAAGAATATTTATGGGTTTATTGTGACCTTTACGTCTAGCTTCGATCAGTTAAAGATTTAATGCTACACGGAAATCAAAAAAGGAAAGAAAAGGAAAAAGGCATCCTTGAAAACTGTCAATCACCATAGAGAAGGAATATATAACTCTTTTAAACACGAATTGTCAGCATTTACCGAGGTGGTCCAGTGTATGGAGGCGTTAGCTTTTAGTTCTAACTGATTCTGAGGATCCGAGTTCGAATTATCTTAGGAAAACCAAATGAGAGTTTGTTTTTGATTCCAGATTAAAGAGCATTGGTCAAAGATAAAGCGTTGATAAAAAACGAACGAGGCTTATAGAACATACAAAAAGTATAGATTTCCGTGAAGCTCCGGCAACCCTCTACAGAATGTAATGCAGACAGCCGGGTAGATTAACTGGGACACTCTATTTCACGCTGGTGAAATCCAGAAGATAAAGGTCAAAAAAGGATTTATTTCATTTTAAACTTTCACTAAAAATTAAGATAAAAGGAACGGCAAAATCCAACGAATCATCGCTCATGTTTCTTTCAAACAAGTTTAGAAATCGACGCAAACATCTCTAGGAAAGAGCAACAAGTATTGTCTGGTAATTTTGTCGAAATACGTGACTGTGAGCTTGACCTTGTTGTTGATCATTGCAGTAGTGGGAACTCCTCGGGGATCAAAACTAACGAGGAAGGTCTCTGGACGTAGTATTGGGACATATCCTTACGTAGAAATTGTGACTCGTTTCTTTACTAGCTTTCAACTGCCAGTAATGAACTGTTAGCCTTTAGGAGGCTAATGCAAACCATGTACCGTTTGTTGCGAGAGTTCTGAAAGTATTTGTTTAAAAATAAAAGCAAAAATAAAATATCAGGTAGCCCCTCTCTTTTTGTGCAGAATTATTGATTACCCCCCCCCCCCCTGACTGTCCTGAACTTGACGTGGCCCATCCCTTATTCCCTTATTCTTGCCAGCCCACCACCTGGCATAGGTAATGAATGGTCCCTTATCATTACCCAGCTCAATCGTCGATTTTCACATGCGCCTTATTTAATTCGAGAGGTAAGTGCTTTGAGATGGGACGTCTGAATCAACCAAATTTAACAGTTTCAAATTATATACGACTTTGTCGAATCTGCGACTAAACAGTCAAAAATTCGACTTAGGTTTAACATTTTATTTAGAAGTCGCATTTCACATGTGCCGAATATAATGCATTAATTATAGAACCCTTATCCATATTGGATAAAAAAAATTATCTTGAGACTGGGAATATTTACAGAAAACGGTGTTACATTTGGCACCACCATATCCGACGTCTCAATCAACTACCGTTTTAATTACTTTCATCGACTGTTCGGCACTCATAAGAAATTCCACGTTTGAAAGGGGCCTAAGTCATGACATAAGTTTCAGCTTAGTTGTTTGCAGGCTGTTATTAAGTTGCTGTTTTCTTTTCAGTAAGAGCAATTCGTACCTCTCTTTGTAAATCCATTTTATTAATCTGCTTGTGCCGCGACTTAAGAATTCGAATCAGCTGTTATTGTTCATTGTGTTTCTCTTTCACATAATTTTTCATCGAGGAAAGACGAAAAAGGCAACCCTTTTTGATCAAATTATTTTAGCGTTTAAACTCGAAGTTTTATACAGTGTAAAATAACAGTTTACTAAATTTACCGGTATCAGTCACTCGTAATAATAATAATAATAATAATAATAATAGTAATAATAATAATAATAATAATAATAGTGATAATAACAATAGCCCTTACAGCATTGAAGTAGTGAGTGGCAACCCTCTTGGTATCTGCTTTATTCCCTTGCATGTAACGATAACTTTTGTACCAAACGGACGACAGACACATTTCTTTAGCCTGCAGCAATGTTGAGCACACTTGACCGGGGACCACAAGATCGACGTAAACAGGCACAGACAGATGCACAAAAAAACCTTCGTTGCAGATTTTATCTCCATCTATTCAAACGGAAAGTTGATAGACGCTATCAGAAGTCGAATAAATGTTGATAAAAACGGTATATAACCAGTATATAACATAGCGCGCGTGCTTGCCATATTTAAGTCCTATGAGCCGCAATGTAAAAATCTCTTTATACGCATGGCCATGCGCATATATAATGGTAGTCTTTACACTAAAGCCTAAATAAGCTAAGAAACATTTCAACACAAGTAAATTCTAAATACTTTAAGTAAAATAAAGCTTCATACACAGCGGTTTCTTTTTTTACTTTTCAACGCAATATAATTAAGATTCATTGACATGATTAGTCAAGGGGGGAGCAAAGGATAGCGCAGGGGTGAGAGCGCTCGCCTCCCACCAATGTGGCCCGGGTTCAAATCCCGGCGTCGACGCCATATGTGGGTTGAGTTTGTTGTTGGTTCTCTCCTTTGCTCCGAGAGGTTTTTCTCCAGGTACCCCGGTTTTCCCCTCTCCTCAAAAACCAACATGTCTAAATTCCAATTCGACCAGGAATTAGGTAGACGAAGAACCACTTTGTGGATGTGCTAACTTCAAATCATTTATTATTATGATTATTGTTATCATTATTATTGTTATTAGTCTTTTACAAAGCTCAAGAAACCGCAAGTTCGCTAAGTTGGTTTTAAGGATGGTTTTCAAATCACTTGAAACTTTTCTTGAATCGTTGCAACTTTCCGACTTAATGAGATGCAAAGTAAAATAACTTGAGATTTTACTTGGGCCTTCTCACACGTATCTTTGGTTAAGTAAAACTTACTGACAGCTCTTAAGTCTTACGGCCCAGTATAAAGACTACCAATGACGCGTTTAGTTGTGTTTATTAAACTCGGGTTTTTGTTAATGATGATTTATAGCATTCTTGGAATTTCGCAGATTATTAGAGCCCTAGTTGTAGAAAATTCTGAAAGAAAGACTGACATTGAGCTAGCAATAAAGCTCACAAATTGGTCTGTGTCGGGGAACATTCAATGGAAAAGTTTCCCCTTTTTTACGTTTGTTTATCCTTACGAAAACAAGTTAATTATACAGTAATAGCAAGAAATTATGCACATTCGCTGTAACCGAACAATCCGAGGAGGGAAAATTACTCCTGCAATAAGAAAAAAACAACTACAGAAACAACTACATCGAGGTCCCCTCAAGAAGCCTTGTGATCTGTACGTCTAAGACTTTGACCATTGTTCGCAAAGAAATTTAACGTAAAAGAAACTTGACAAATTTAACGGAGGACAGTCGTTTCCGCTAAACAACAAGTTCCTGGATTTTACCGAGTAAAACGTGAACATCGTTTTAACGAATCCAAACCATACTCCAGGCCTTCTTATACAAACATTTAAAAATTTATGGGGACTTCAAAACTCTTTTTCTTTTCTTTCCATAAATTGTTAACGAACAATTAAGCTAATTTTAAGTTCCAGTTTAAGAAGACGCATTTTCTTTCAAGCTAAATGATTGTGGCGTGTTTGTAACCAGCCAATAAAAGCGTTTGTCTTCCGTTCCCTACGTTAAGAGAATTTTGTAGCTAATCAGAAATCAAACGTTTTTTTTATCAAACTATGTTATAAAAGAATTGGTTCATGCTTTTAGCTGTGCGTTTACTGAGTCATGGATATACTTGGGAAGTTTCGAGAGCATTCAAAAAGATAGAGTTGCTAACTCTTACGCTTCTCTCGCGCTCTCCAAACTTCCCCCTCACATCAATAACTCGATATACAGCGTTTTTACTCACGTGGCCAGCATTTATGCAAATTTATTGGAACACCAACGTGGCCGCCGTTTCAATGTTTTGGGACAACAATATGGCCGCCATGACGTCATGTGAAAGCGCTCTTTACGCTCGCTAAGTGTGAACCAATTCAAATGGGAGTCCTGCTTTGGGCTTCTGCTTCCAATAAATAGTTTAATTCAACTTGCATTTTCCTCTCATTCAAGTTGCAAGTGTTACCTAGAATCATGGTCTTTAGATTCGACATTTATTTTAATATGTGCGTAAGCAAACCAATTTCGACTGGCATTGTATTAGCACCAACTATTCCCTAACGTGGAAGCTTATATTTTGGAAGTTATAAGAATCGCTTTGAGGCCCTGTACGAGCTGGGGAAAAAACACACTGTGAACGATCTGTTTACTACAATGATCAACGCCCACATGGATGCAGCTGATAAGAGCATTCCTAAGAGGAAACGAGTTAAAAAAACGAGTGCCCTGGGTGCAAGAACTTGTCAAGGGGCGAATTGAAGAAAGCTTACATGAAAAATAAGGGCCCCCCCGACTCTAGCAATGCGAACGACCCAAAACAGGCAAAGGAGGAGCTTCAAGCTGCATATGACAACGTACAAGCGGAACATCAGGCCCAGAAATACGCCGAGATTGAAAACGCTATCATGCAACACCAGGCAAAAAGAGCCTGGGACACGATCAATGAGATAACGGGAAAAACCTCGTCAGCTACAGGTCGTCTTAAAGGCGAAACAGATGAAGTGAGGCTGGATAAATGGAAGGTTCCTTTTGCTACACTCTTGGGCCAGCCAGTAACCGAAAACAGAAACATAGAAAGATTGTACAGGATACACTCCCATTCAGCACCAATGTCTTCACTATGGAAGAACTCTCTCAGCATTCAACTCTCTCGCCAACAATAAGGCACCTAGCATAGGCTGAGGAGTGGAAAAGTGGTGCACTCAATGACCAGTTGCCGTGAGCTACGGTCCAAGAGCATTATTACTCCCATACCCACAAAGGGCGATCTCAGCGAACTACAGAACTATCGTGGTATTGCATTAGTTCCGATAGCAGTCAAGGTCTATAACAAAATGCTTCTTAACAGGATCCGCCCTCAGTTAGACTCCCTGCTGCGCACAAACTCAAAATGGTTTCCGATCAGGCAGGTCAACAGTTTCCCAAATACTTACTCTTAGAAGATTGGTTGAAGACATAAAGGACAAGAATCTAACATCCGTTCTTACCTTCGTGGACTTCAAAAAGGCGTTTGACTTGATGAACAGAGAAAAATTGTTCGATATTCTGAAGGCTTACGGCATCCCAGATCAAATAATCATGACTACAGCGTCGATGTACCATAACACTGAGGCTAAAGTTTGCTCACCTGATGGAGAAACGAATTTCTTTACTATCCATGCTGGAGTACTACAGGGCGACACTTTAGCTCCGTTCCTGTTCATCATAGCATTAAAATACACAGTAATATCCGCAATTGAAGGCTACGGAGACCTTGGATTCACACTGAATTACTGAGATAAGAAGTCGTCGCTTCCCCTCAGTTATGATCACTGACACAGTCTTTATCGACGATATTGCATTGATTTCAGATAACTTGGATAAAGCCCAATCCCTGCTGGGGCGAGTTGAATTTGCTGCCCCAGAGTTGGTCTTCACATAAACAGTAGCAACACCGAATACATGGCATATAACCTCCGACGACAGGGCGACCTTACTATGCTAGAATATGCAAAGCTGAGACAAGTGGCTCCTGGACCGATCAAACGACGGAAGACCTCGAGAACCGGAAAGCAAAAGCATGGGACGCTAGCAACAAACTAACAGTGGTGTGGAAATCCAACCTTAGCAGGGATCTGAGGATACGTTTCTTTAGAGCCTCAGTTGAGTCTGTACTATTGTAGGGGGCGGAGAGTTTGACTTTGACCACTGCACTGGAAAAACAGCTTGATGGCAGCCATACAAAGCTCCTACGTGCTGCTCTAAACTTAAGCTCCAACGATCATATATCTAACAAGGAGCTCTACGGGGACCTGCCTCCAATTTCAACAAACCTCTAACGTCGGCATGCAGTTTAGTGGCCACTGTTGGAGAAGCAAGAATGAGACTGTTTCCCACTTCTTTGGGAAACAAACACTGCAGACACTTAAGGGGAAACCCAGTAACAACATTCATTGACCAACTAAAGGGTCACACTGGTCTTAAAAGGCAGGATCTTCCATCTGTCGTGGCCAACAGACGGGAATGGGGCAGACTTAACAAATCGGTGCGAGTGCGCAAGTGGCAAGTTTGTAAGAGGCAAAATTGAAAGGAAAGCTTGTTGACTTGTTAATTTATGGGGTTTATTGCTAGTTTTCTTTAGCACAACCATTCGTTGGATTATGGAGGCAAGAAAGTTTTGATTGTGTCAGGTTTCACTTTAAAAGTGACAACATAGCTACTTCGGAAGCGAAAAGAAAATCTTGAACGTACCCCGCGCCGTTAATCAGTTGGATTTTACAGTGTTTAGTGTTACCTAGATGCTAAGGATCTGGCTGTGGTCTAGCGTGCATGGTCGGTTAGGGATTTAACTAAAGAAAAATGGCGTCCCATATTTTTTTTATACGTACGCTAAGAATGCCGCAGTTTGGAAGGTTAGAAAAGGCGATTGCTGATTCTTATCCGTGTTTGATCTCTTCTGAAGCACGATTAAGGTGATAGCGTTTGCATTCCTTCTATGTCATTTTTTTATCGTTAATTTCAAAGGAAAGTTTCGAAACAAGATCTTTCTATTCTGTAAATGATTAATCCTACCTATTACCAAGAGAATTTAGTTTCGAAACAATTTTCGTTTTACGAATACCAGGACGACTGAGGTTCGAAGCAAGTATCTATTCATACCAGTTGCGAAAGGTATCGATCCATCTCGCTATCAATCTATAGCTATTAGCATATTCAGAGCTCTTTGGTCCTCCAAAATTTCCTTAGAAGCACCCTACTTTGACGTTATCATATTAAAATGAACAATGAAAAAGCCTTTCAAACAAACAAAACACAAAACAAAACGAATGGAAATTAATTAGCTAGGCTTGAGAAATTTTTAGCTTCCAGCAGTGCATCGGCTTCCGAACGTCAAACTTCAGTACTGCAGCTTTCCTTTATTACTTTATTTGCCTAATTAATTCATTTTTCGTTTATATAGGACGACATAATACTTCAATTCAGTGTATACGCTGATTTTGCTTATAGTCTCTTGGTAGGTCAATGAACAAAATCGCGACCACCGAACAAAATAATTTCTGCGGATTTCAGGCAACCTTACATACAGACTAAGAACATGGCGCGCCCGACCAAGACTAATGTGACCCTTTAGCGCTAGTGAAACCTTTTTAATCTTCTCCATTTTCGACCGACCATGCTGGCTAGCGCTCCTTTTGGCTTTTTTCTTCCAATAATATTGATAGCAATAATAATAACCTCCTTGCCACAAATCAGCGTTTTAGTGCAAATTAGCAGTTTTGCTATGCTGAATTCATTCAAATCTTCCAAAACGAGCTTGGATCATTTCGTTTATAATCCAAGTCATTAAGTATTTGTATTTCATGCTCAGAGCGTGATAATGCTAATATCTCACCGCCAATTTGTACTAGCCCGTTGATCTTTTGCAAGGTATTTTTTAGTATTTCTCTTAAGAGGATCTCAATAAATCCCATACTTTCACAAATTCTAATATTGGTGTCGTCAGACTTCTTTTTTGTTTAGGCCATATTAACTTATAAGCAAGCTTGGCCGGCGTCGAAACGGGAGGGGTAGGAAGAAAAATGGGAGAGGGGATTGTAGAGAGAAGGAAAGGGACGCCTGCTATAAGAGACCCTCTTTGTTCATTTCTGCGGCCACTGGTATCCGCAAATTGCTGATTGGCTGAGCAGTAACCAATTACTTGTTGACTTGTGTTAAGTAAGAAACAACCATGGGAAAGGAGGAAAGGAAAGGAAATGTGTTCTACTGGCATAAGCTTTAAAACATCAAAATTACGCCAATCAAGTAGCGACTTCACGTTGAAACAGGAACTAGAACCAGCTGTAATAGCCTATTTAGTAGGTAGAGATGTTCCAAAGGTTTTGTATGCTGGATTTTTGCGATTCTTGTCAGGCATATTCGTGGTTGTAATGCCGATATCCGTAAGAGCAAGGTTAAAATTATTTGGAGAATTTTAGAAGCTAGACGAGCGACTTTTCAGTAAAATCATGTACCGCCTGAAATTATCTTCTGTATGGTTTGTGAAGAAGGAGCTGAAGCTTCAGTGAAATCTATACATTCAGCTTTGTGACAAATATTTACATTTCTCTTTTCATAAATTATTCGCGTTAGTGGCGACTATTCTGGTTTTCTGCGACAGTTATTTGATGAGTCAAGACCAAAAGTTTTGTTCAGTTATATACATGCATGAAACCGACCATTGTCGTGTTTGCTGAGCAACAACAGCAAAACTGTCATGTTTTTGCTCAATCATGAGATTATTTCAAAAAAACGTCTCAACTTGACAATTTCCTGGTAAACAAAGTAATGTGTGTGAAGTTTTGCCCATGCTGAGAAACGTCCCTTCTTGAGATTGGTCACGTATTGACAGCTGACATTGTCGGATTTAGTTGGGAAATTGGTGGGCGGAATGCAAAAATACCGGCTCTTGTAGCAAGCGCTTCCCCTCCCTTTTCCTTTTCCGCTTTTCTCCCTCTCCCCTTTTTTGCGCCTGCCACGCACTTTATAACGTATGGAGGAGTTCCACTGACCGTAAAGTGTTTGTACGGAATAAGTTTCGTAAGAAATAGCGAAACAGAATATGGCTCCTGTTTCAGTCCTGTCTAGTACTTACGATCTGCAACATCTCTGTACGTACATCATCACCATTAGTTGCTTTCAGTGATACGTTTATATGACCAAAAATTAAAATCGTTCGCTTGCTTTTTTGGCAATCGCACACAATCCTATTAAACAAAAGATGCCAAGCGAACAAATGGGAAAGTTCGCTTACCGAACGAGTCAGAATTAACATAGTAAAGGAGGTTCAATTTCCATAACAAAAAACGAGAACCCAGGAAAAAGTAAGATGTCGAGAAAGTAACCATCGTTGCTGTGCGTTTGCGTATTCGATCATGTATCACTACATAAATATGACTAGTAATAGTTGACACTACAGCTGCCCCCGCTCTGTGTATAGTATTCTTGCTCCTTGTATAGCTCTTTGAAATATACCGATTCATAATGAAGATGTCCACACATATTCCATACAATAGGTGAGATAAATACAGGAAATAAACGCAAGGTTCCATGCACAGTCTCGGTTCGATTTACACAGCTTTGATCAAAACATAATCATTCTCAGTTTCAAGAATAGTTTACTCTGAACCACAAGAAAAGATTTAATTAGAAGTTTAATTTTTCGCTATTTCTATTTCACTTTTTACATTTAGTTCATTTCACTTTTGCCGGAAAGTAAGCCTTAGGAATTAAAAGGACGTTTGATCAATTCACGGTCGCGCATTCTAGTCTTATTTTAAACTTTATAGCGGAAGGACACCTGTGAGCAGAGAATAAGTCAGCACAGAATTTGATGGTCGGCGAATTTCTGTAATCGTCCATCGTTCTGCTAGTGATAAGGTAGCCGTTGAATCATTCGCTCGTCTTGCTTGTTTTGGGCCGAGTCTTATCCCGGTCAAAGAGAGAGAAAGAGTGTCTGGCAAATGTTCAGCTGAAGGTTTCCAATCAAAGATTTGTGAACTCGTGTCTGGCAAACTCACTTAGTGTTACAATATACACTGTTCTACGCACCTTATAACTTCATCTGCGCTTAACGAGTGTCTTTTGGTCCATAACTTTCATAACAACTGTTCCACAGAATGTCACTAATAACACGTAACGCAATCAATAGAAACGTCATCATTACCTACCGATTCCTCGCGGCCCCTGTTCAGGCAAATCGAGATTTTTTCTATATTGACTGTGTGGCTGTATATTTCAACTGTAAGTACTTTCCTTTAATATACGCGCGAGTTACTAGAGTGCCTCCTCGGGATTTCGCCTTCTGGGCGAAATCCCTGCCGGGGCAATTATGGTTTTGTGGAGTTTGAAATTTCGTTGTTTAAAAGCAAGGCACTTCCACACATTTTCACTTATATTTAACAATTATTCCTCGAGGCCGGAATGGCCTCTGAGTCAATAGCCCATGAGACCGAAGGCCGAATGGTCTATTGACTCAGAGGCCATGAGGGCGAGAGGAATAATTGTTTTAGTAAAATCCAAATAGCTGGTAAAAGATATCGAGACAAAACAACTTTAACTTGTTAAAGCTACACTTTAATCCTTTTTTGCCGCCAAAAGGCCGACACTTTTTGCTGCTAGTGGGCTATAACATATAGCCTAGAAGTAGCCAACCAATCAGAACGCAGCATTGGTAGGTTATATTTCTTCATGGATAGCTTTTGGTAAATGCCGGAGGGCCTTTCGACAATAGATATGAAAACCTTTCAGGTGGTCCGAACCTATTTATATGCGTTTTTCAGAATAAAAGATTCAACCGATTTCTATGATTTTTGGCATCCTCAATAAAAAATAATGGAACTTGAAGAAAATGGTATTTATTTTCTTGTAGTTGTAAAAACCTTTGAGATATCGGCATATATTTAAAAGCGCATTTTTACGAAAAATGTGAATAACTCCGAAATCCCACGACAGATTTTTCCCTAACTTCCGCAAATAAGCCTCAGAGCTCTTTAGTTTCACAATCGTGACCGTAGAACTCGCTGCACAAAATGCTGGTCAAATTTAACTACGCTAACACATCTGTGAAAGTTGACGTACAAATAGAGGAAGACTGCCGACAGACTATCTACTATCTGAAAGGATATTCCTACCTAAAGTTTTATTGCAAGAAACAGAGTAGAGTAATCTGAAACTTAGGGCGAATAAAGTTAGCACTTTAAGAAGAACAATTTTAAGCTGAGTGCGAGGTGATATTAAAGAACTTCTATTCATCAAACTTACTTTGTATTTGTCCCTCTCTTTTAGAAACAAATGTTAACAAAGGAAAATATAACTTCTACGAAAACCTGCCAAGCGTTTTTAGCGTCGCAGGTTCCCGTTTTGAAGAGAAATAAGGCCAGCAACTCCAGTACTTCTAACCATCCACTTTTCAGCTGCAATGAAAACCCTTGTATTTGTTAATTTATTCACGCTTTTAAAAGACTTCCCATCACATTCCCACGGGAAATTTGATGTTGGGGATAATGAGAAGAATAAGACAATTGTCATATTTGTCCTTATCTTTATTCCCAAGTGGTAAACTTTCCGTGCGAATGTGATGGCAAGGCAAAAAATAAGTCATCAATAAGTCAATAAGTCGTCTTTAAATGATCTTTGATAAGCGCAAAATAAAGAGTTTTTGGAAGTTTACAGAGGCATAGCGGAGCGTTTTTAGACTCAATAAAGAATCGCGACTCGTTTGTTTATCAGTCAATTTGAAAAACTATAAAAACTATATGAAAAAAATGCAGCTGTTCTGTTAATTTTTTGAAATATTCATTGAGTTTTTTCCTTTATTATTTTCCCTGACTAATTCCGTGATAAAATTAAGCTTTGTCTCCATGAGCTAGAAATACACAGACTCATTAAGCGTGTGTCTATGTATACATGATTCGATCTTTAGTACTTTGAAAAGAAAACAAAAAGACGTTTACCAAATTTGGCCAAAACTAATTATGAAAAGACATAACAAATTAAAAGCATTGCATAACGAAAATGTCGAATTTGAATTGATCGTCCAATATTTAAAGATTGCGGAAACTGGATTAGCACATGAAAGAGGCAAAATTCTGTAGGACATAAAGGTAACCAGAAGCTTCATTTTCATCTATCGTTTACATGTGGTCGTAAGTAAAGTGCAAGTACGTCGGATTGATCGTTTACTTAAGCCAGTGGTAGGACTTTTATGATTTTTTTTTTATTTTAGCCAAGCGCATGCTGCGTCCCTTTTAGAATTTCAGTGTTTCGTGTCAGTGTTTCACTGTTAACACGTTCTAAAGTTAAACTTGGTATTCTGAAGTAGTATTTCTGGAAAAAATTAGTATTTCGGCGATTTTGTGCCAAAAAGGCTACGAAATTTCCATGTACCCCGAGACAAAGCTGTGAAAGGAAACATGGAAATTTCCGTATACCTCGCGACAAAGCTGATCAAAAGGAACATAGAACTGGTCCTCCCGTAAACGTTGATAAACTGGTACATGGAAATGTCCAGATTTTTGCACAGTGATACTTGCACAAGCTGAATGATGCCGTAAGGAGAGGTATAGTATCCGATAATTTACTTTTTCGCAGCAAGACATCGAAACACTCATCTCGGCTTGAGAATCTTACACGCTAAAAAGGAGTGTTGTCAAATGAAATTTATATATTTTATTTAGATTTCATTACTCAAGAAATATAGATACCGATTCGTTATTTTCTCTCGACAAATGTTTTTGTTTTATACACTAACACGCCTCACATTATATATTTTTTATAATATTATAAATATTATATTAAACAAATGCATATAACATGGTCTGTCAGTAAGTTCAGTATAAATGTGGTCCTTCCAATTCATGAATTACAAACACGCAGCAAAATTCATGGCCCATTACTATTTTGCATAAGGTGTCCACAACATTAAAGGGAAAATCAAATATTTAGTCTTTTCAAGTGCATAAAGTTATTTACGACACCAGACGGGTAATGAAAAGCGAAAACAGGTCTTTGTCCAGGTGTTTCTTCGCGAGGTTAGAACCTGCTAGTAAATGAATTGAAATCATGTGCGAGGTTTTTGTAATGGATGAACCTTTTATTTAATAACTACCGTGAGAAATGACACTGGGCGCTTTCCATTTAGGAAAAAACCCGGAAATTTCGGAGGGAGCAAAAGTGGAATTTCCGATTGGTAAAAAGTTGTTCCATTTGGTCTTAAACCCAGGTACGTCGCGGTGCCCGACCGTGGACCTGGAACTGGTACAAACTACGAGAAACGTAAATGGAACACGACATTCCGTTCGGAAATTCCAACCGGGAAAACGGGACCACCTTTTTAGATTTTCCACTTTTTCTGGGAATTTTCCAGTGGGACGAGCCGACGAAACGAGTTCCATTTACCGCCGAACCAGAAATTCCGGAAATTTTGACTAAATGGAAAGCGCCCACTGTGACTCACTCAGGAGTGACACTACAAGGAGTCAAAAGCGCACTTACTGACGATCACAGTTAGCTACAATTTGGTGACTCGAGGCGTAATGTTCGGTGAATACAGAACGGAGTATCAATTGAAAAAATGAAATAGCAATTGATTCTCTTGTTATTTAATGATATGGTTATAGATGGCACGCGCTTAAAGGGACTGTGTCCCGATAGTGCGCATGTGTGAGCTGTGACAGTAGTTGATTGTTTTTAAACCAATCGGAAGCGAGTAAGACGCACGCAAGGAAATTTACGTAATTCAAAATTGTTCGCGAAGCGGGAGACTTCCGGACGTTTTTCTGTTATTTTATATATCTCCACAATTTATATTTATTCTCTGGTATTCCTCAGATATATGTTGCAGCCAATAAGAATAAGATTAACAACCCTGTCCTGCTTTGAAACAAACATTTACCTACGTGTATTTTTAGGTACCTACGCTTGCAAACCAGTCTCCGATCCGCAAACAAAAATATTTTGTAAACAAACCTTGCTGATCACTCTGTTTGCCATATATAAACTTAGAAATACCTGCAAATTGCCCCTGACCGGAGACCAAAACACACAGTATCGAATCAGGCAAAACATTTTGCTTAAAATGCCAGCTAGATGCGCACTATAATAAATAAGCCATGCGTTCGGCTAGAGCGATGAACACTCTGCATGAACCGCACTGTAACTCAGACATTACCGAGTTCAACACAAAGAAACCAGAAAATAAACGGAACATTCAGGCAACAATCTATTTTTATAAGATCAATTTTTAAAGATTTACGCTCATACAGCAAAGATACAAGGAACATTCCGAGTGAACCACATCGGTAAGGATCGCGCGGCCTGTTGTCAGTACTTTCTGGTATACCACTACGGATTGGGGTCATAAATCGAATGGCTCGACCAGCCTGTTAAAACGTTTCATGTTCGATGAATCCTTTTCTCAAACCTCACACGACTTCCTGTATACTAAAAGATCGTTGGGTTTTTTCCTTCTGATTCCAGGCACTCGGGAGAGAAAATTATTGCAGACAATTGGAAGTCATGGCCCAGATCAACTTCACTTGCCGCTGCGCGCTGCGTCCCATTTGTAGTCCACGGCTGTATCGAGGAAACCCTTTTAAACTTTCTTTACATATTTAACGTTTAAAACCTAACCGAAGAAGGCAGATCGTTGACTGGAGAACTTGATAGGCGGAAATGAAAGCCGGGATGACCACATTAAACGCCACATTTGATCCGTTGGTAGGAACACTGACAACAAATAATATACCTTCGTGCACTTCTCCTCAATGACTTCGAATTTACTCGACAAAGCTTGCACAAAAATACAAAATATAGCGTTTAAAACTTCCAAAATGATATAATAGTTTTCTCGCGCATCTCAGGATCGATGGAAGAGGATTTTTTCAACAAAAGCTAATCATTAAAAAAAAAAAGGTTCGTCAGACCAGAAATCAAGATTCCTCACATGCGCAGAAGCGTGTTAGAGTCCCTTTAAGGATTGATGGGATAAAAGCAATGTCACGTGGTATTTCAGGGGGCAAACAAAACATAAAATTTGCCAATGCGAGAAATCGCGGTCAACTTTGTTTATTCTCTCGAAACAACGATTTAAAGGTAATGGAAAATACACGATTGGAGCTTCGACAAAATTAACGTCATTATTGCTTGCTGTGAGGACATCTACAGTTGCTACTGCATCCAAAAAAGTAAAAGTGATCACTTCCAACCATAATTTGCCATTATCGTCTTTAATAATATATAGATTTAGCCAAGGCTAAAAGCGAACATCCAATAAATAAATTTATAATTGAAATCAAATAATAAACTTGTAATCCACAAGTCAGTTAACTTAAGGGCACATTCATGTGACTTTTGAGGGAAAGGCTAAGTTATTTCTTACATCGAGTTGATAGCCTTATTTGTACACCCAAAAAATAGCAAACATCTTCGATATCACATTCAAGAGCAATAATGGCTCTTCAACACAGTAGATTAGGCCTCGAAAACAAATTCTTGGAAAACAAATCAGGCCGAGTTTTTTTGCGTTCGACAGGTTTACTTTACAAATTCTTGCCAACAAATCTGAGGGTGTGTAAACCAACCTTTTAAATTGTACTCAGTCAATATTCAGGACGATCAATCGTTGGCTTTTAGCGAAACCGTTCAAAAAATTTCCAAAATCACCCATACGGCCAGCCGGTTCTCATTTCTAGTGCGAGCTGTCAGTGTGGTCTAGTGTTTGAATGAACTTTAATAGAGTTACGCTTCAACATAATAACGAACTGAATTTATAGTTTTTTTTTCCTTATTTAATGGTTTCGGTTATAAGGATGTGTAATCTTATAAAGCGTTTGATACGCGCGACCGGGGGTGGGGGGGAGGGGGAGCTACTTCCCATACATTCTCTTAAATGAAATCCAAACGATGTTCTCACAACTTGCAAAGCGATCAGCAAGGGTCTTGCCAGCCGATTTGTGTACTGATCATGCGCATTACGTCAAAAACCATAGATCAAAGGTCTTGAGAAAAAACAAAAAGTCGAAGGCGGGACTGTTTCTCACTATTATAATTTGGTAATTCGTAAATTTATTGATTTTATGTCGCTTTTCAGACATGGGGTATGGTTTTCTTTTTCTGTTAAACAATTTCCCTTTGCAGAGTTTGGAATATGCAACATATAGCTCTGTATAGCTGCTAAGAACCGCCGTAGAGTTGTCAGAGCTATCGAGCAGTGTTTTGCTGCAAACCTTAGGAAAGTTAAAGTCGCTTCAAGGTACAGAGCTTTCAGTAGTAGTTGTGATTTGTTTTAGGATCGTTTTGAATTTAAACTTTGGATTCAAGGTGTTGACTGATCGAAATAAACGAAGTGAAATGTTATGAAGTGTTAATTTTTATTCAGTTATGATATGTAGAGCAGTAAGCTCATTTTTATAAAGCTCTCTTGAATATACTTGCTTCCGATAAATTTGACACTTGCTCCAGTAATTTTTATCAGCATCAAGTTATCCTTGCCCGGCAAAAACGATGTAACCTATAAATAAATCCATCGAGCGCGTTGTTGTTGCGAGTACGGTTGCGTTTTAGTTTCCCCCGCATTTCAGTACCGAAAGACAAATACGATATGCAAGGAAAACAAAGATGCATGATATGATTTTTTTCAATTTTTTAAGCATTTCTGATTTCCTCTGTCGGTTCGCTTCTTGCTTCTAAAAGGTCTAAAAATATTGTTTTACTGTGGGAAAAATACTGTAATTATCCACTGACCACCACGCTGGGTGACCGCTTTTGCAAGTTGTGAGAACATTGTTTCTCGGTCCCAGACCTCGTCTCTTCACCCCCCCCCCGCCCCCCGGTGCGACATTTTTGAGTACTCCTGCATGCGATGTTCATGAACGATGAAAACAAACGTTTAGGACAAGCGATTAAAATTGCAAGAGAGACTTCTAACAATCAATAAAAGAAATATAATTCGGTGAAACATTTACAGAGACAACAATTTTCATTCACGAAGACAAGTATTAAAGTGTCTCTAAAAATCCTGAGTCTTTAAGCGTAAAGCTTAACTTTATGTTTTAAGCCGGCTTCCCGGTGTTTATTGTTTTCTAAGATAAACTCCTCAAAGCAAGAAAATCGCTGAAAGTTTTCTTTCTACAGCCAGATTTATAACTAAATATTCTTTGGAAAGTTTGCTTTCTGTCTGCGATGAAAAAATATATCTGAAGGCTTTTAAAGTTCTGTAAGCTTATATCAAACCTGATACTAGGTCAGATCATTGACTCAAATCTTACAAACGTGCTTTAAGTTACCGCATAAACTGTGCTCGACTTCATGAAATTAGATATAACAAAAACAAACATCAAATACAATAATTACTCAGGCTTACCATTCGAGATTCAGTTCCTGAAAGCAATCAAGGAAGGCCACGGTTGTTTGAGACTTTTAAACCCTCTTACGCATTAAGCAGCGTGAAAAACGAAAACGATGCCATCTGAAATCGGATTACCGAATTTTGACTAGCGACGCATTTCTCAACCACAAAACCCAATAAACAAACCAGCCATGAATAACAGAAGACTCTTGATAGCATCTGTATTTCATTTTGTACATCCAGAGGAAAAAGACAGATAAAAACATCACAAGTTGACACAAAACTCTGTCAGCTTCAGCTGTCGAAGTAAACAAGTTTCAAAATGCTGCATAAATTTTGCGCATCAACTCACCTGTCAAATTTTCACCAATTAGAGCATAAAAATTGGACGTAGAGCGTGACCAACGCGTGACCATAGTAAGAAAAGGTCTTCCCCGCCTGTATTTTTAAAAAAACTGGCTGAATTTTCGCTTCCGAGGTCAGTTTGATATCAAAATCCTAGTAGTGCGGGGCCATAGTGACACAAACATAAGATATTTCATATGATCATGAATCATTGGAAAAATAAACTTAAGCCTGCGGTCATTTGAAACTGGTAATTTGTCAGCGGATAACTTCAAAAATACTCAACCTCGATTGGTCGACACTTGAGCCCACAGTACGGTCAGGTGATACTGATCAGTGGAAACCCTGTTTTGACAGCTGTCAATTGATCACAACATTGATGTGCAATTAGTTTTCTCTTGGGCTCCCAAACTAGCTAGAAAGTGTGAGAGTAAACATCGGTTTCCCTGTGGTGCGGACGGAGGCTCGTTCGGTCGGTGTACGGTCACGTGATTACCAAATTTTCTGGGATGGGTAGATGTACTTAGCTATGGGGCTCTAGCGCAGCGCCAGGAGCTACGCTATTAAAAGTCATTCATTTGCTGTTGTCAAGAATAAACAAACTGCACCGCGATTTCTTGTATTGGGAAAATTTATCACTTGTTTGCCCCCTGAGAAGCCACGTGACATCAGTCCTCAAGCGCATGCAAAGATGGCGGGCATCGTGAATAAGTACTTTGACTTCCGCGACGTGAGGACCATGGATGATGTTAATGTAGTTTTTGGATTCCAAAATCTTCCTCAAAAGTCAGTGGTAGGGTATGTTCGAGTTTGGATTCGACTTCGAGTTGAAGTTCGAGTTAGACTTCGAGTTCTGAAAGTGCGACTTAAACTTCGAGTTGGACTTCGAAGTTATTCTTAGCAATCAAGGAATCTTTGTGGTGACCCCCGGCGAATATCGACGTAGAAGTATATAAAGAGAGTAAACTGAAGCGATTCTGACCATTATTGCGAAATATTAGCAAAATAGAGATAAAATACAGGCGCCCAAAGCTCATGTTACTATGTGCAATGTTGACGCGAGCGAGTCGGTAACGCGTTACAAGCGATCGTTGAGACTACTTGTATGAGAAATAAAATACTGAGGTCTGCGAATGATAAATATTGTCATATTTTTGAACAATAAAATAAATGTAGAAGACTTGTCTTTGTCGTGTCTCTGTTTCGGTGTGAATTCATCAATTTAGTTCACTTTTTGGCTTAATTGCGTTACCCCTGTAACTTTTTTCATGAGACGAGGTGAGCTTGGGACACCTGTGGATAAAGGGATATTTATATTGCATCTGACTTCGAACCTCCATTTCCTGGGCATGATTAGTCAATATACCAAAAATAAGTTTGAGACAATCAGTTTTGTTTTCGGTCATAGTGGATCTTACCCTGGGTGCCAGAGACTCTTCTAGCGCGGTTTCCGGTTTCTGTCAAGTCTTTATAGTGACCCGCGCGAAAAGCCTACGGCCGAAGACGTGTCGGCCTTCGGCCAACACCGAAACTTCCCGCCGCACGCGAGAAAAACCTCTGGTACCCAGGGTAGACAAACTCGGGTATTTGCTTTATTTAATTTCTGACTCTGACTAGACATTTTATCAGAGCACAATCAAATGTTTATAGCAAACACGTTCTAAAGTTAAACGTGATATTCTAAAGTAGTGATTTTCTGGCAAAATATCGCTGTTTCAATGAAGATCTTACCAAATTAAACGCCCTTGTAAAGAACGAATTATGGACACATTATTTAGAATATCTTGCAATTTACCACTTGTTTGTCTTATCTGCTAAAATTTAGTGACAGGGCATAATTCCTCCCAAAAGTGGTTCGTTTTTTGTTTTATCTGGTAAAATTTAGTTTTATCTGCTATAATATACGAATATATTTTGGGCATATATTTTGGCTCTACATTTTTGGGAGAGGAGGCCTCCTCTACTTTTCTCCCCTCGCGTGTCCTTGAGATTTCTTCCTTTGCCCTAGCAAACAAACCGGTGCCTGTTACGCAGGCTATAATATAGTCCATTTAGTTTTTCTTTTGAGATAAGTGAGTCTTTGGACTAAAGCGCGATGTCCTGTAGTTCCTCCTCTGGTAATTATTTTTGCATTAGCTGAACAGTCTATACGACTGTACTGGTATTGCCACTTTTTCGTGCCTCTGACTACCCAAAAAGACCCTCAACGACAAGCACTGATCAACAAAGAGATCCACTTACCCTGGGTACCAGAGGTTTTTCTCGCGTGCGGCGGGAAGTTTCGGTGTTGGCCGAAGGCCGACATGTCTTCGGCCGTAGGCCGAAGCCGCGAGAAAAACCTCTGGCACGGAGCTGTGCTTTTTACCGTCCCCGTTGGCCTTTGAGCTTTTTTATCGGATCACATTCACGCCAATCAGATTGAAAGTCTCCGACTGTGATCATGCGGGCCGGCACGTGAAGAAATGTCCGAAGACCCACATTATCCTTAGAAAGACAAGTTCGAGTTTAAAATTCATTGCTTTTAGAGCAATCATGACTGGGTCAAATCGAAGTTCTCCATAATTGATGTAGCTTCAGTTTAAGCTGCAATCCATTCTTCGAGATTTGGATCTGAAAATCACTTTCCGTGAGAATTTAATTTAAAAACGCTAAAGAGCTGGGCCCAGCGTGACAAAACATTGCAGGAAACCGTCACTTTCACCGACAAAAAGAAAATCGCTTATAATTATTCAGATCCAGGAGGCACTTTGGAGAAATTAAACAACCTAAAACCCTCATTTGGCCCCATTGAAGAGCTTAGCATTTCAAAAGAGGTCAAAGAAAATGCTCTTGCAACAGCAAATCATATGCCGACCAGACACAATAACTGCAGAAAATCAATATGCGTGTCACGACCTCTCAGTATGAAACAATCGGGAAAAATCAAATTTGCTCAGTTGAAACGTTTTTCTCCAGAGTATAATCTACCCATCACGGAAAAAAATTCATTGGAACAAGCAGCATTTTGGCATGAGGTAAAAGTCGTGTGTTGCCTTCTGACCCCCCTTTTATTACTAAGAATAATACAAACTATTTCAAAACATGCGTTGTAATCGTTTGAAAAAGGAAATTAGTAAAGCTTAAACCGTATTGCTGCAAAAGCTGAATTGGTGATAATAGCTTAATTGCGTTGAATAAACTTGAATACTCCACTTGTTTGCTCATAGCTTTTAGCTTGTGTACACCGTCAAACCCTTCTAGTAAATTTCTTATCATGCTCTTCCAAAACTTTTCAAAGCTGCCATCACAACACTTCTCGCGAGTACAACAACAGCAAAGTTGGAAATATTCTTTCACGTGCTGATCTATTCTTGTCAACCAGTTGTAGCGTCTGTTAGATTCAAAGTCCCTCAGGTGGTCGTTAGTAGCCAATCAGCCGTCTTGTCCAAAATCTGGACCAACTGATTTAACCGTGCTAACGATTGGATCGGCGCCATCAAAGCAATAGCGCTCTGCTCCAGAGGCTTTTCGGAAACCGCGCTAGAAAAGTCTCTGGCACTCAGGGTAGAGTTTGTCGAAATGACGTATTTAACCTTCCAGTGACCTTTGAACGGGCGGGAGTGTATTTTTGAAAAAAAACGATAGCAATGACTAAATGAGATATATTAATAACTCATCATCTCAAATAGCTTTTGTGTTGTCTGTTTAAAAGCATGACTAATGATTAGAAAATATGTGTTGAAGGCAGGTATGTCGAGACAGGGCAACAATGTTGCATAAGGTAATCCGCGTTCAGAGTAATTAAAAATACACATGTAAATTACATCAAAACCTTTGAGGAATGTTATACGTATCATGCAGAACTCTCTTGATTAGACATGCAATCGGAATGCAAGAAATAATAATCATAATCATAATAAAAACTTGAGACAGGCCTAACAGAATCCAAGAGCAGGATGTGACACAAAAACAATAGCCATTTCATTTCAAGCTTGAAAAAAACATTCCAATTTCTCGAGGAATGGGGGTCAATCTGCTTCAACAATCTTCAACATAATATTCAAGCCGAAGGCAACTATCAGTTTCGACCACATATCTGTGTTTATGTTAATTTCTTTTTTTGCCTTGAACTTCTCAGATCCCTTTACAAACACAGGGTACGCCATGAAAACCCAGTTTCTGCTTGCAAACCTTCTTTTGGGGTACGTGGTGTTGGCCTTTGGGATAGAAATCAAATATATGAAGTATTGCGGTAAGTGATAGTCATGATGGTTAACGAGCTTTGAATTTTTTAACTACAACATATGTACCTATCAATGTAAACCCCGTCGGGGGGGGGGAGGGGGGAGTGCGGGCAAGGGGTGGGGATTTGACAAATTTTTAAATTTTTTGATCAAATTCCCCAGGGTGGGAAACGAAAAGTCAATCAAGAGTGACAAAAAAGCCCCCACCCCAGGGGATAAATCTAAACAAATAATACTATAATACTATATAAAACGAATAAAAGAACATTTCAAAAGTACGTTCTTACTACTTTTATTTAAGGTTAACGCAAGTTCCGTTAAATTACTCGCTGTAATTAAGTATTTTCTCTCTCCACTAGCATCTATTATTTTGAACAACATAATCACTCCAGGAAGATTGACCGTGCTATTATATTAATGAAACGTAAAATGCTTTATAACATCCGCTCAACATGTCAGAACAGGTCGGATCAGTGACCCGTAAAAAATCCTCTGACTTTCATGGTAAAATTCGATTTCAATCGAGGTTTACAATCAGATGGGAACTTGAAGATAAAAACTTTCTCAAAATAGACATTATCTGTTTAGATGACAGTGTAAAGTATCGGATTATGGCGATTAAAACAAATGAAAACTTCATACCTTTCTCCAACAGCGTGACTTTCAGAAAGCCTCGAGGGACGGACTTGGTAACCGCTTCTGGATTGATACCAGGCTTCTATCGGTCAAAGTCAAATGTCCCGACCCCGGGGTCACTTCGCACGATCAAAAGCCGGACAGGGAAATAGTCTCAGGCATCAAATCCCCTCCCCTTGCCCGCACTGTTCCCCTCCTCTCCCCCCCCCCCCACGGGATTTACATTGATAGGTGCATTAAGGTGGCTCCCTAGAGTATTCACTAATAACCCTAGCTATCTAGCATACGTTACAGAACGAAATCTAGTTACTTTATCTTTGCGATTTGGTTCACGAAATTCACCGCTAAGTTTACCCATGTAAAAAGGCTCCTTTATGAAGTTTCATTTTCTGGATTAAGGCCGTTGCCATGGCAACATCGCATCCTTCAGCAGGCAGTCATTTTGTCATTTTTGATCATTTTTTCTTAATATTTCTTATTTCCCTCGGTGAAATGTCTTAAAACTTTGCCACTTTATGTTAACGATATTGCTTAACAGTTTAAAGTGGAAAAAACATGGGGTCGTTAAGACGGTTTCGCCAATATTTTGAAATTTGTAACTTTTCTTAATATGGGAGTTTAGCTCTTACAGATTTTAACAAGAAAAGGACAGTACAAAGGTACTACAACTGTTAAGAAATGAGGCGATTATTAAAAAAATTTACCGGAGGAAACGCGAGAAATTCACGGTTAATTAACTGCGCTGACGTCACAAGAATCCGAAAAACACGCGTGGTTCGAGGTTGTATGAGCAAAATACGCGCGCGAGCCATCACGCTCGCATGCGCATAACGCACATAGCTGAAAACATGTGATTTCTTCGAAAAGTACGAAAGCCATTGTTAAAGCTTTTTATCACTATTATTATGGTGATATCTCGGCTGTTGAAAAAGGAGAGATAGCGGATTCAATTTTATACCAAACTCTGGATGTTTTCTTCGAAATACTTAACCATTGTAGCCAAAATTCGAGCCGTGGTGGTCACTACTCGTGCGGATGGCGATCATCGGAGATGAAGACGGTGGTTTCGCATGGATCGCGATGAGGCCTTCATTTCCTAATCTGAAGTACCGACTGTTTGCAGATCTTCAAATGCCAGCGCACTTCTGGATACTTTTTCAACCTTGTCCCCTTTAGGGATAATTTCGACGGCGAAGTTTTTCTTTAAAAGCCTGCTGTAAAAGATGGTGCCGATCTAAAAAAAGTACATCACGTTCTCAGCTGCACGTACAAGACCCTAGTTTTTGACGGATAACCTACTATTGCTTTCGTCAAGGGTCAATCTGTGACTCAAAAATTATTTTTCATTTTGCAACAACATTTTTTAGTGCACCATGTGTGTTAAAGAACTTTTGGAAAGGAAAAAGTACAAGGATTTTGGCTTGTCGATGGGAAGGTTCCTTGGATCAGGATTCAAGTTAAGTACGAAACCTTTCTTCTGATAAGTTTTTTAAACAATGTGATAGAGTCGGCAAAACAAAAAAAAAAATCTAGACTAAAGTAAAATTGCCTTAAAGCCACTTCTAGAATTTGTTAATCAAATCAGATGTAAGGAAAATGAAGTGACCGAGGAGCGCCGCCGGTGAAGACATTCTTCACTGTTTGTTCGGGACTTGGCTCGATCTTTCAGATCTTTCCACTGACCGTGAACCAAAGGCCAGCAACAGTAACATTGCTTCATTTAGGGTTAGTGTACTCATTTGTTTTCTTTGTAAAGTTTCCATTCACCATTTACTTCGACTCTTTTACGTTTGTCTACTTTTGAAGCGAAATAAATGATTTCTTTGGAAAATTTCTGCTTCGTTTTTACATACAATTTACTCTTATGGAGATCGATAGTGACTTGTAACCGGTGTAATTTAACATTGTCTCCTCTCATAAATATTTGACCTACACTAACCAAACTTTTTGCACAATGAGCTTCAACAGAAAGTCAATAAAGTTTTCGGGGGTGAATACTTTGAAACTGAGAGGCCATGTTTGTTTTATTTTTGCGTGGACGTCGTGCGGATTTTAAAGCTCGCGCCATACTAGTGCTCAGGCTGCGCACGGCCAATTTACTCTAGGGAGCCACCTTAAAGTAGAGATGAAAATAACAACAACAATAAATCCGCGCGTGGTCTTAGCGACCTGCAAAGTCGGCCGGCCCAAATATATTTCTATTATTTCTATGTATATACCGCGATGGTGTCCGTCTGACGTCACTATTGTTACCTCACAGCCTATTTTGTGTGTCTAGGCTACATTCCGACAATTAAAGAAAAAACGCCAGAAACCAGGCCCGGTTGTTTTAGTGGCTGTTTAAGAGGTCAGGATATGCTTTTAGGGATAAATTATCAAATTAGAACTACCTTTAACAGAAAATAGATGTGATTTGGACCATTAGCTTCAAAATAACGGCGGAAATAGAGGTATGAAACCACTGTTTTGCGTCCTACTTCTCAGACGATTTGTATCGCCTTTGTTGGGCATGTGTTCTGTCAGTACGATGAAATGCGTTAAAATTCGTTTTTGTACCGTCACCCGGTTATTTTCCAGAAATATATCTTTAAATTTGTGTTTTATACGGTTCGATCAGCTTTAAACAGTGTTTGCCAGTGGAAGTTCTATGGAAATGAATTAAATTAAATACCTCCCCCTCCCCCCACCTGACTTTATGTGTAGTCTGCTCAGAAGCCATTAAGGATAAATCGCGTCGAGCAGAAGGAGAGGGGTTCGCATCCTGCAAAGTCACTCTTTTTTTCTTTCTCAGTTCTTCTTCTTCTTCTTCTTCTTTGTTTTTTATTCTTGTTGTTGTTGTTGTTGTTTTTTTTTTTTTCCGGTATTGTTTTGTTTTTTAATTAGAAAAAAAGGATCTATTAAATTCTCTTAACAAAGGGCGATAGCTTGTTTCCTTTTTGCCCTACTTCTGGCCCTTAGCCTCTGCTTCGGGAGGCTCTGCGATTCACGTATTTCTAGTTATCATGTAACTGATAAGAGAGATAGTCCAAACCCATCATTGGTAAGGGTACTGTCCTCCTTCATGTACATATTCATTTCATGACCTTAAGATTTTCGCTGCATCTGAAAGTAACCGGGTCCCAAACATGGTCAAAACAGCTATGAAGATGTGGGGATCGAGTGGAACACCAAGAAGTGTGCAGTGGTTCAAGTGAAAACCTGTTTGCCTTGCCGATGCTAGGTTATCTTTTATGGACGCAACAATGGCCGATGGATCTACATCTGATTGACAGCTGTTATTGACAACGAAGGAAGGCACCCCTGTCGCTTGAATGCGATATTCTACCTACCTAGAGAGAAGAGAGGAAGACCAACGCTCGATTCGGATGTAGAATAAATCCACGAAGGGTGCTTTTAGACTCCATTGTAATGAAGAACCAACCATAAACATGCGGCGGGAATTTTTAAAAAGAGCGGGCGGAGAAGATGAGGAGGTCCATGGTTAAAGAACTGAAGAGTTTAGGTCTGTGGAGGAGCTTGGTGTCGAGCTTAATCTCAAGCACCCGCGTTCAGTCAAGATGGAATTGCGAAAGTGTCAAGTAGAGAAGCTAGAGGAGGAAGTGAGAAATCAACGATGGCATTAAGTCTAGTTACATTCACATTACAGGACAAGAAGTTGAATATTGAAAGGGGGCCTCTGGTGGCTAAAAGAGTGGAAGACCTACCCTACACAAAAGCAGTTTTTGAACTACAGTATACGAGCAGCTCTTACCAACTCGGTTGTATGCTAGCTAGATGGCCCATACAACTAGTTAGAAATACGTAAGTCGCAGGACCTTGCGAAGGTCTTCGGGGGAACGGCAAGATAAGGCAATAGAGAAGAAAATTTATAAATCTAAAAATTATAAGCTATATAAAGAAACAAAACAAAACTGCAATAACTAAAAAGAAAACTAAACGAAAAGAAACAGAAAAAAGAAAAGAAGGGAAGAGAAAAGATTCTGCTCAGAATCGATCTTGGGAGCTTCGTTCGACACGCCGGCCCGCATCGTTACCACTGGGCTACAGGAAACACAGTGAAAAAAACTTTCGAAAATATATTATTGAAACTCTTTCCCCTAGCACTTCCGACAACTCGACTGTATACAGTTGATCGAGCCCTATTAAACATGAATCCAAAGGTATTTTTCAGAAGAATGACTGCTGTTTGGACAGTGAAAAGCCAACGTAAACGCATTTCATTGCATTTAAAGAACGGAAGCCCAACTAAACCGATACGGTATAAACTCGTCTGCGAGGAAAACGTGTTTTGTTACCGCGATGTTCGTTCATATCTTAAGACTAATTATCCAAAATCGTTTCAATTTGCTCTTACAATTACTTCAGCATTCGAAATACATTGAGTGATGTTCTGTTTGTTCAGTGCCGTCTCCTTCTTCGTTGCTCGCGTTGAATTTCAAGTCTGCGTTCTCGCACCAGAGGTTTTCGGTGTCAAATCTTCCCCTTCGAGGATTTACAGTCGGCGTTCTTGTGTTTGCTATTCTGTGCCACTTGCGTGAGAAATTGCTTGTCATTCACCGATAGTAAACATTGTTTCGCAGATGATGAATAAACAAGTCAACTAGCTCTTCATGAATACTTTGGTCATTGATGGGAAATCGTTTTCAGTAGTCGAATGTTGCCTAGAAACAAAAAATGCGCCGTGACGTCAAACTACTGTATGACGTCATGGCTGACACCATCGGATTTATACAAGTAAAGATGAGCGCTGCGAGTTTGCAGCTCGCTAGGATCCACGCGCGGTCCACGCAATACGCGTGTGCTTCGTACGCGACGAGATTATAAACTCACTTCGCTCGCTTCGCTTCGCGATGAATAATAATAATAATAAAACAAAAACAGTAACAGTAACAGTAAAAAAATAAAAAGAAACAGTATGGCATAGTGTCAATGGATGCAGTAAGTTTGCCCAGAGGGAATACAGGATGCGCCACCACATGGAGGCTCTACGGGTACACTGGGAGCTTTGCAGAAAGTATGGGTTAGAGTGTACCGACAAGTGGCACGACCATCAACTCTTACCAGTTGCAGAGAATGGAGAAAGGAGGATAATTTGGGATATGACTACCTTTACGGACAAGCGTCTGAAGCCCAATCGGCCAAATATTACTGTAGTACAGAAAGACACACAGGAGTGGACACTAATCGACATAGCTGTGCTAGCGGACTAAAACATCCTTACTACTGAGGAGGAGAAGGTGGAAAGGTATCAACACCTAGCTCTCGAAATTAAAAGAATCCATAAAGCCACGAAAGTGTCAGTAATACCCATCGTGATTGGTGCACTTGAAACTATCTCGAAGAGTGCAAAGGCCTGATATGGGAGGTTGAGTCTGCCTGACATTTTTGGAAGTGCACTGCAGTTAGCCATCCTTGGTATAGTACTGCTCATATCTTGCCGAAAGTGTTGTGTCTCTAAGCTGCGGGAAGCTGCTGAGACATGGCTGAGAATACCCAGAAAATAACAGAGAACTGATTTAGCTAGGGCTAAAAGCGAAGCCCTCGTTTATATACTTATAATAAAAGCAAATAACTTAAATATAACAAACTCTAAGTCACTGAAAAGAATCTTCCTTTTGAGGGAGGGGCTGGGTGATTAAGAAAACATATCCCTCAAATACACCTAAAATGAAAACTCTTTCATCAAGCTAAGAGTTTTATTTTTACAGCCAAAAAAATCGTTTTATGCACGATACTTTTTGGTAACAGCCAATTTACAGCCAGATTAGCTTCTACAAATAAGATTAACCAGCTCACCTGTTAGGTCCTCAGCAAACACATTTCAAAGTCCACGACCAACACTTACACACTGGATCACCTGACCTCGTACCGCGAGGAGTAATTGAGAAGTAGATGCAAGACCGTGACATCACTGCGCAAATATGCGGTATTACTTACACTCAAATATGGACAAAAAAAAAAAAGAGGGTTACGCAGGTTTGACACTGAAATTTTCCAATTCATTGCGCGGCATAATGAATTGTCGCTTCTCAGCTCAGCTGCTTCATTGGCAATAATAATAATATTACAAATTTTGTTGTTTTGCTTTGTAAAGGTCCTAAAGACAAGACTGTGCAATTCAGCTTTAAACCGGTTATTACACCCGGCCAGTTTATGCATATCAACGTGACTTTCACTCCACGTGAGTATAGGTCGTATCTCGACTTAATTGTCTTAAGTTTCCGCACTGTTGTTGATTTAGCTATTAAAACCTAGGAAAGTCAACATGCTTCTAAGGGTGTTAAAGGGCTTATAGTTCAGGACCAAGTTATATGCTGCTTTCGGGCCTTATTTGTGTTCTATTTCCCACCAAGAGTTTTTAACTAAAATCGGGTAGATTCTTTGTAGTAGGCAGCCATTGGCGAGACGACTCTTTAAGAGGTAACCAGGCGTCGGTTTGAATCTCTTTGCACTGACCATCTTTCATCATCATCATCATTATTATATATTCACAGAGAGTGAGTCATAACAAATGACCTCGAGTCCCCTGGGGACACTCTCCTGGTACTTAGAAATCAAGCCTCTTCTTCAAAATCCTGGCCGTTTTTAATAACGTAGTTCTCTGTAACAGTGCAATTCTAATCTTTATTCCCAGCTTTCCAATCCATTGTCCAAGTTTCTTAGCAACACTACCAAGAACCACTACGAAAACCGGTACTACGTCCACGTACTCCACATTCTTCTAATTTATGTCTTTAAATCCTGATATTTTTCTATATTTTTTCAAATTCCTTTTAATGTAACCTCCTATATCCAGTATATAGTAATGTCCACAATTATACATTTGTTATCTGTCTTGCTCACTAGAATGATGTCAAGTCTTTTTGCTTCAACGTTGTTATGACACTGGATGTTCATATCCCTTTACTTCACCAATTTCCACATCGTCGCGTAGAATGCCCGGTCACATCCGGGAATTTAACAGGCTAGAGCCGCATTCGAGCCACGATTTTGTCTTTAAAATTTGTCTCTGATTGTTACTTACTCGTAACCAAATCTCAATGGTTACCATCGGAATACTAATATCAAAAAACATCAAATTCAAGGTCTTACCTTCGATTAATGCCAGCTATTCGGATTTCACTGGGTTTTTCGCGCTAAAAACCAACCAAAAAAATCGCTTTTTTTGTATGGATTTCCACCTGCGTAGACTTTCGCGGAAAGATTACAACCAAAGTTTGCAGAAATCGCGAACGGTGCCACCTGATATCGTGACATCTCTCGTCTGCCTTTAACACCACCACAGTCTTTTTAACCAAGCAATGTGATTAAAACTGGGTTTTTTGTTTTCCTTTGAATTTGACCCGAACCAGTGAGGAGTAGCCAACGCGAAGAAAATTTCCAGAAAACGTCTTTGAAAGCCAAAAAAATTCTTCCCCGTTTCGGCCGCAATCTTTTTTATTTTTCAAACTTGTTTCCAGTACTCTTTGACCATTTTGTTGTTTTTTCCTCATGTATGCTTCATTTAAGTGTTACGGCTAAAAACGGCAAAATACTAACCCCCACCCGGAGGGGAGATTTTTTGTTGACCTTAATGGACTGGGAATTCTACGCGATGAACCTTCACAACACCATTTTTCCTTCCCCTCCAGTTGGTTAACTCACACAAGTTCCAATGTAAAATTTTTGACACATTATCATGCCGTTTTTTATATATATTCCTGTATGGTCACCTCTTTGCCCTCACTTACCATATGACACAAACTTTCTCCGTTTTCAAGCCCGTTCTTGTGCTGCACAAATATGATCTTCCGTTTAAACCTTCAAATCAGATGTTCCAAGCCAACTCCAAGTCTGTTCTGCGTCTGGGGTTCCGGCATATCTCTCAGAAATTGTCCGTGCATTGCTTTATCATTCTTTTTCCTCATGCCTTTATTAGTCCACGTCTTTTAAACTTGTTTTTGCTGACATTTTCTTCAGTTTCAATAACACCAACAACTTTTGTATCTATTAAAAATTTTGCTGTAGCATTATCAAGATACCACCCTAAGTTATTGTCAAACTTCGTATGCACTCTCGCAACTAATTTATACCCGCCCACCTTTAATTTCGTTCTAACAAACAATCTCTCAACATCTGCTTTTGGGAGTAGTGCACCGTTCATTGTCATCGTCCTTCTCGTAACCCTGCCCAATGATCTAACCTCTTCCTTCGTCCATTCTATAATGACTCCTCCATACCTGGAAACTGCCACTGCTCAAGTGTTTTAAGAATAAGAATACCAACCATTAAAATCGTTGGTATCTTATTCTTACGGTTCAACTTTGACCTTAATACTAGTCTCAATCTTTTCTTGTACTCTCTAGTAAGCTGTTCTTTCGTTTCCCCTTCCTTGATCTTTCAGTGCGATCTTGTCAATATCCTACAATCTTTGGCCATTCGGTTAAACAATTCCACCTAATTTTACCACTTTCCCATATCTCAGTATAAATTAAACAATCCGCATTTTTTGATATCAAATTCCATTTCAATATCGCTGAGCTAACAAAGTGAACAGTCTGGACCAGCGAGTATCTTTCCTAAACAATTTAAGATCATTCATGATTAAAGAAATATGGGTGAGCGTGTGATGTCTGTTTGCCCACTCGTAGCACCCTTTAGCCTTTCTTAGGACCAAAGTCAAAGGGATAATCATAAGGGACAACACAAACAGTAATGGAGACATACTGTCGCCTTGGAATATTGCTCCTCTTATATTTACGTCACCCAGGCTCTCTCCAAACTACGTCAACTCCACTTTCCATGCTTGCGTACTCTCTGCTAGGAACTTTCTAACATTCTCAGCTTTCCCAAAAATCTCTAAACACTCTCCTATCCAACTGTGTGGAATCATATCGTAGCCTTCACAATAGTCGATCTAGGCCATATTCTCTTAATATCTCGTTTAATTTCTTTAATTAAGCCATTCCGCATCTCTGTTGGGCTTTTTGCTCACACCTCAGATGTCCTTCCAAAATTCTTTGCTCTCTTTAGCATCACGTATCACATCCTCGTCCCTGGTCTCACCATTTAGGCCTTTATACACTTTATTTTGGCTTTCGGAGAGGCGGTTCCGTCTATATTGTGTTAATTTCTTTGTTCGTAGCGTTTGATATTTGCACTCTTTGCAACTATAATCGATCTTTCAAAACTTTTCGTTGTAGTTCTTCTTCTTCTTCTTATGGTTAATACTACTATGATTAATTATGATTATGATTATGATTATGATTATGATTATGATTATGATTATGATTATGATTATGATTATGATTATTATTATTATTATTATTATTGTTATATAATATAGATATACTAGTGTAACTGCGATTGATTTTCTCTCTCAACATCCGAGTCCAAACTAGAGGGTTTCTACTTGATGGAGAGAACCCGCCTGAGAAGGTGGGCTGTAGAAAGAAGAGTTATTTTCTGGAGCTCTCATCTATGTTGATGTTGCCAGGGATTTTGTTGGAGTAGTTTTCCATGTCCTTCTTGATGGTGTCTAGGGCTCCCATAACCACCTGGACCGTTGTTGTTTTGAACCCCCACATTCGCTCAACCTCGATTTCCAAGTCTTTTTATTTGGTAAGCTTTTCCGTGGTTGTAACTGAGGTGTTGGTGTCGAGGGGTACAGTCATGTCAATGAGAAGGTAGGTTTAATCCTTCATGTTCTTTAGCACAATGTTCAGCTCATCAGCTGCTTTGGTCCTGTCAGTGTCTATCCTGTCCATCCCACAGAATAGTGACGCTTTCATTCTCGGTGACAGTGTTGGGTTCATGCTCATACCATCGTTCCTTTACCTCAATGCCAAACTCTTTGCAGATCTTCCATTGCATGTGTGCAGCTGCCTTGTTGTGGCGGTGGATATATTCAGTTCTAGCCAGTTCAGGGCAGCCAGAGACCAGGCGGTCACTGGTCTCGTCGAAACGGCCACACAGTCAACATTTTCGGTCCACGTCAGGCTTCTTGAGGATGTTGTGTTGGTACCAGCTGTAATGTTCATGTAAACCGGAAGTTATCGATACCGGATGTTCGCTAGGAACTATGGGATATATGTAGCAGAACGATCATGGCGTCCACCGATGCTGTAACACGTCTTCTTACAACTGTTTATTAAATCGTTGTTAATCGTTTGCATCTTGTTTTGAAATCCATTCAAAACATCACAAATGGCGACGAGGATGGGATGCAAGTAATCGAAGACGGAAATCTTTGCGTTTAAAGTGTTAAATCAACCGGAAAATCCTACCGATCAACCTTGTTTTCAATGCCTGCAGATTCTTCATCAACCACTTCGCCTTCGCAGCCTTCAACAGCCTCTGCAATGGCAATTAACCTACCGACCTTTCCTGAGTTTGATCTTCAACCAAGAGATACAGTACCCGTTCGCTTTGAGAAGTATGTCAAGCGTTTGGACAACATATTTACAGCAATGAACATTACCCGAGCATCTCAAAAGAAAGCCATGTTGTTGCATTACGTAGGAGAAGAAACCTGTGATGTGTTTGAGACCCTTACCGTTCCAGAACCGCCGGAAGGAAGTGACGAATACAAGACTGCCGTAAAGGCTCTTGCTGATCATTTTGAGCCTCAAAAGTGTGTGGATTATCACGTCTATGCCTTTCGTCAGGAAACGCAAAAGTCTGGTGAAAACATTACCGAGTTTTACACACGTCTCCAGCTGTTAGCACGCAAGTGTCAGTTCGCCGATCCCGAACTGGAAATTAAGCGGCAGATTATTCAAGGAACCTCATCGCTTCGCCTGAGACGTAAAGCAATCGAACAGAGCCTCAATCTTGAGAACCTATTGAAAGTAGCTCGCGCCATGGAAACCGCCGACGAACAGACCACTGAGATGGAGAAACAGCAATCCAACGCAGTGGGCTATGGTAGAAATAAAGCAACCGACGTTCAGCAGAAAGAGAATTCTCGTGGTCTACCAAAGCCTGGATTGCGTAACAACAGGTGTTGTTTATGTGGTGGAAATTACCCACATCAAGGAACTTGCCCTGCTCAAGGTAAAAAGTGTTTGAACTGAGGCAAAATGAACCATTTCTCCAAAGTTTGTCGTGGCAAACCCAATAATCGGTCCAAATCTTCGCACCCAAAGAAACCGTCAAAAGGTAAACACCATGCCAGGTCTGCAGATGTGGAAGAGTCTCCGAGTAGTGAAATGTCATCTCTAGCCGGTGTTGATAGTGACAACAGCGAAGAGTATACCTTTAACATTGGTGCACAGGGACACCAAGCTAGCAAGCCTATCTTTCAGGTCACGATCATGAACACACCTATCCGCATAATGGCAGATTCAGGAGCAACCGTGAATATCTTAAGCAAGAAAGACTTTGATGGCTTTAAATCAAAGCCACAACTGGCTGAAACAAGTGCCAAAGTGTATCCATACATGTCTGATAAGCCACTAACCCTGTGTGGAAAGTTCCGAGCTACTGTCACCAGTGGTAGCTGTTCATCCGTGGAAACATTCTATGTCGCAAAGGGTTCATCAAGCTCCATACTTAGCTGGACAACCTCACAAACATTAAATCTTATTAAAGCTGTCAGTACGGTCGAACCTCCTGGTAACCTGCCACCTGATGCCCCAGATTTTCTCAAGGAATTTCCTAATCTAACCAGTGGAATAGGCAAGTACAAAGGTGAACCAGCACGCATACATGTAGATGAATCTGTCAAACCCGTGGCACAGCCACATCGCCGAGTCCCTTTCCATGTAAGAAAACAGGTGGAGGAAAAACTCAAACAGCTTGAAAATGATGACATCATTGAACGCGTAGAAGGCCCCACCCCTTGGGTATCGCCAATTGTTGTTGTGCCCAAACCGAACAAACCGAACGAGATTAGAATTTGTGTGGACATGCGTTCATTAAACAAAGCTATCATCAGGGAGCGACACATCATACCCACCATCGATGACGTAGTGTCGGACTTGAACGGTTGTAAAGTGTTTAGTAAGATCGACTTAAATCAAAGGTACCACCAGATCCCATTGCACCCCGACTCGAGAGCACTGAGCACGTTTTCTACACACGTTGGACTGTTCCAATACAAACGTCTCAATTTTGGCCTCTCGTGCGCAGCAGAAATCTTCCAAAAGAAGGTGGGTGATGCAATCCGTGGCATACCCTGCGTCAAGAACATCAGTGATGACATCTATGTTGGGGGCGCAGACAAGGACACTCATGACCAACATCTGGGACAAGTGTTCCGTCAACTCCAGGAGAGTGGTCTGACAATAAACTTATCTAAGTGTCAGTTTCGAGTTCCCACTATGCTCTTCTTTGGCCATGTGTTCTCTGAAAAGGGCATGTCACCTGATCCTAAAAAAGTTGAAGCTCTTCAAAATGTTGTGCCACCGACCAATGTATCTGAAGTACGAAGCCTCCTTAGCTCGGCTGCATTCTGCTCTAGGTTCATCAAGAACTTTGCACTAATCACCAGACCTCTTCGACAGCTGACCTGTAATGGAGTGAAGTGGCAGTGGACTGAGGAGGAACAGTCATCATTTGAACGCCTAAAAGCGGCACTATCCACCAAGACTACCCTTGGATACTTTGATCCAAAGAAACCTACTTCCATCTTTGTCGATGGTAGTCCCATTGGTCTAGGTGCTGTCCTGACCCAGAAAGATGTTTCAACTAATGAAGTGACACCTTTGCATTATGCCAGTTCTCCACTGACACCAACTCAAGCTAGATACCCACAGATTGATCGTGAAGCTTTGTCAGTTTACTGGGCTGTAAAGCGCTTTCACTTGTTCATCTATGGAGGGGAATTTAAAGTAATCACAGACCATCAACCTCTGGTTTCCTTGTTTAACAACCCCACCTCTAAACCGTCCGCTAGGATAGAACTTTGGCTCATGGAGCTACAGCAGTACCGATTCACAGTAGAATATCGGCCTGGTGCTTCAAACCCAGCCGATTATGCTTCGAGACACCCAATAGGAGACTTGGAATCTCACAATTATGAAATCGAGTCTGAAGACCACATCTGTTTTATTACAAGAAATGCAGTACCAAAAGCTGTAACATTGTCTGAGGTAGAATCTGCAACCGCAACAGATCCAGTGCTACAAGCGGTTATGTCTGCAATGAAATCTGGTTGCTGGCATAAGGCGCCACCTGGTGTATCACTATCTGAGCTATCCCGTTACGAGCAAGTCAAGGAACAATTAACCTGCACTGACTCTGTCTTGTTAAAATCCGATCGTTTAGTAGTTCCTGCTGCGCTGCAAGAACGAATTGTTGACATCGCCCATGAAGGTCACTTGGGCATAGTTAAAACTAAGGCCCTCCTGCGAGAGAAGGTGTGGTTCCCATGCATGGACAAGATGGTTGAAACAACGGTCAAGGCCTGTTTACCGTGCCAAGTTGTAACCCCAGTGTACGCTAGAGAGCCTGTTCAAGTATCAGCTCTTCCTGACAGCCCTTTTGATGAAGTAAGCATCGACTTTGCGCATGTTGAGGGTGAAACCCTACTTCTACTGGTTGATGATTATTCCAGGTTCCCTTTCGTAGAACCAGTGTCCTCAACGTCCGCTAGTGCTGTCATACCTAAGTTAGATCAGCTATTTGCTACATTCGGAACTCCCAAGATTGTTAGATCAGATAATGGTCCACCTTTCAACGGAGAAGAGTTTGCCAAGTTTGCTCATGCGCTTGGTTTCAAGCATCGCAAGGTAACCCCATTATGGCCAAGGGCCAAAGGTGAGGTGGAGAGATTCGTGAAAACACTGAAGAAGTGTCTTAAAGCCGCTAAAGTGGAAGGAAGAAACTGGAGAAAGGATCTGCAAGCGATTCTGAGAAACTATCGCACCTCTCCTCATCAAACCACTGGTGTGGCCCCAGCAGTATTGTTACTGAAACGTCCTGTGCGTAACAAGCTACCACAGACCAACTACGTTGACCCTGTGTCGGAGATCGTCCGCGAACGCGATTCCTCGCAGAAATCCAAGTTCAAGGCTCATGCTGACAGCAAGGTTTATGTGAAACCCAGCACTATCTCACCTGGTGAAACCGTACTAGTGAAGAGACCATTTACTGCGTCTAAAGGTGCAACTGTTTACGACCCTACCCCCTTGACTGTAGTGGATAAGAAAGGCAGCATGATCACAGCTCAAAACGAGAATCGCACGGTTACCAGAAATTCCTCTTTCTTTAAAACTCTGGACCAGTCAGTCATCAACCGTGATGATGATCCGTCCCATGACAGTGGTCTCAGCTCTCCGGCTGACATCAAACACCAACAAGAGCTGCCTGCTGCACGTACACGTGCTCATGCTTCTGACCCGTCTGCATCAAAACCTGTGAGCTCCCCTGGCGTGCAAGCTAATCCTACAAGTTCATTTAGCCCTATCCCAGAGGGCCAAGCTGGTGCATCTCGCCCGGTTGGTCAACCACCATTGCGTAGATCTTCCAGGAAACGAGTTCCCCGCCAGATTCTTGATTTGTAAGCCTAGATTCTTATTGAACTGTGAACTCTGAACTGTGGCAGTATAGTTTGTTAAGTTAAAATGCTGTCGCCTATACAAAAACGTTTGTTTTCGTTGGACTTTGATTCCAGTCAGTAGTCATAGTTTCATGGACACTGATTAGTTAAAGTTTATTTTATTTCTTTCCATATCATTCTAGAGAGTTACCCACTAGGGAGAAAGAGATGTAATGTTCATGTAAACCGGAAGTTATCGATACCGGATGTTCGCTAGGAACTATGGGATATATGTAGCAGAACGATCATGGCGTCCACAGATGCTGTAACACGTCTTCTTACAACTGTTTATTAAATCGTTGTTAATCGTTTGCATCTTGTTTTGAAATCCATTCAAAACATCACACCAGCGTGTTGGGAGGCTTTGATCCTGGGCTGCGATGATAAAGTCCTCGGTTTCTGCCTTGATGCCAGCTGCTTTTCGCCATCTGTGGGTCTTGTCTTGGTCCACGTCAACCTGTTTCACCCGTTGTGGGTATTTGCAGCGGAGCGCTTTTGATTTCCACTTGGACCTGAGCTGTTGGCGACCCTGGTGTTTGGCCTTGGCCTTTGTTCTGCGGGCATAGGTGGTGTTCGCCTCATCCCGGCTGCAGGTGGTATTGCAGGCACTCTCAGTTCCTGACTGAACTGAACTTCTTTGCTGTCTGCTGATGGAGTACAGGGATTTATTAGTCGTCGTAGTCGTAGTAGTCGTAGTAGTCGTAGTAGTACGTAGTAGTAGTAGTAGTAGTAGTAGTAGTAGTAGTAGTAGTAGTAGTAGTAGTAGTAGTAGTAGTAGTAGTAGTAGTAGTAGTAGTAGTAGTAGTAGTAGTAGTAGTAGTAGTAGTAGTAGTAGTATAAAAACAGTGCTTTTAGTAGTTTACTGACTTTTACCAAAACGAAACTTTTCTGGGTATTTGTTTTAATTGTTAAGAAAAGGTCAGCGTATACTTAGAAATATATCTAGTTGATGTTATGCTTTGTCAGTGAATTTCGATTTGGTTCACAGAGGTAGACGTGTACTATTCGTCGTATAAACTCAAATTCACCAGAGAAGATAATAAAGTTTCTTTCAAAGGAGCAGGAGTATTATGTGACGATTATCCCAAGCTCTGCATGCTGCCTGCAGGAGGTAAGCTTTATTGTGGTACTTTGACTAAGAGTGGTGATATGACGCCAAGTGATTAACTGACCGAAAACCCTTTATTTGGTATGTCTATTATACTATGGCCAATGTAGCCAACGTGGTAAATGCTTGCGTTTTGATCAAGATGGCTGGTCATTTAATCGCCAAGCATTTAGAGATTAAGTGAACAGTTCCCGGACTAGGCCTTCGCAGGTGCCTAATCATAACGCGATAGTTTGATGATGGTGATTTACTTGCAATTTAACGTACTTGCTTGAACTATGAAGAATTTCGTACTTGCTTGAAGGTAGCCATGTTCGGGAAGACATATCAACACATCAGGACCAGGATCACCTTTCCACCCCCAGTCAATCGGTGATGCACGGCCCTATCACCCTAAGGAATTGTCGAACGCAAAATTATCGTCCTGATTTGTTTTCCAGGCCTAATCTACTGTGATCAAGAACCATTTTTGCTCTTAAATGTGACGGAAGATGATTGAATTGCCAGTGCTACTTTTTGGGTGTACATAACTCGACGCAAGATTTGTTTCACTTAGCCTTTCACTTAGCCTTTCCCTCAAAGGTCACATGAATGTGCCCTTACGTTAACTGATTTGTGGCTTACAAGTTTATTGTTTGATTTAAATTATAAATTAATTAATGGGAGTGTTACGAAAAATTGTATTGCGTGACTTTTAAACGTGATATTCTAGAAGGTTCGCGAGAGTTCATAGTTTGTTTAATTTAGAATCTTGTGTAAACGTTTCTAAAGCGGTATATTTTGTAATCTTTCTATAATTAGACTATTTAGAAAGTTCTAGAACCTTATTGCAAAAGTATATAAGTTGGCGAGTCCGAGCGAAGTTTTAACTAGTTTTCACAAGCGAAGAGAGTTTGACTTTAGTCGTGTTTAGTCAAGTGTGACGGAAGTAGTGTTTATTCAAGTTGGCGGAGCCCGTGTAAGTTCATCAAGTTAATTGAAGATGGCGGAGGCCGTGTAAGTTTATCGAGTTAAGTGCTGTTTCACAGTTTTACTTCTTGGAAACTACGTTCATTTTTGGAATAAATCTTCTTGTTGCTGTTCCGACAACCCCGCGTTCAGTTTAGTTTGCAAGCTACCCGTCTTCTAAAAGATTACCCGCGTAACAGGGAGCTTCGCCTCAGTTAAGAATTGGGGAGGGCGAATCTGGGCAACTAAATACCTTTAGTATTCTTAGGATCTCCAACCTATTCCCTTTTGGATGGCGATTCACAGAGATTTCTGAGAAAGAAATAATATATAGATTTAGCCAGGGCTAAAAGCGAGGCTCCCATTAATAAATTTATAATTTAAATCAAACAATAAACTTGTATTCCACAATCCAGTTAACTTTAGAGCACATTCGTGCGACTTTTCAGGGAAAGGCTAAGTGATTTTACAAAAAATAATTTGCAAACAGCCCAAGAGTGAACCAAATCTCACATCGAGTTGATAGCCTCATAAGTACACCCAAAAACTGGCAATCATCTTCGATCACATTTATTAAGAGCCATAATGGCTCTTGATCACCGTAGATTAATTAGGCTTGGAAAAAAATTCCGGCCGAATTTTTTGCGTTCGACAAGTTTATTTTACAAAATCTTGCCAACAAATCTGGGTGCGTGTAAACTAACCTTTTATATCTTTTATACATCACATCTGAGGTGAAACAGTACTATGAGGCACTGTTTTTATCATACAGACCTCGGACAACAGAATGCAGTATTTCACAATATTGCGATACAAATTGCTATTCAGGACGATTGAAGCACGCGTGGGCTTTAGCCGTAAACCGTTGAAAAAATTTTCAAAATCATCTATACGGCCAGCCGGTTCTGACTTTTACAGTGCTAGCAGTGGCGAGTGTTTGAATGAACATTAACAGAGTTACGCTCCAACATAATAAAGAATTTATTATGTTTATTTTTTATTTTAAAACGGTTTAACGCGCGGCATTTCGAGTACTCCGGCAAGCGTTGTTTACTGAACGACTGAAAACAATCGGCACAACGATTAAAATTACAAGAGAGAGTACTAACAATCAATAAAAGAAATATAATTCGGTGAAACATATACAGAGACGACAATTTTCATTCAGGAAGACAAGTATTAAAGTGTCTCTAAAAATCCTGAGTCTTCGAGCTTAAAGCTGAAGTTTATGTTTTAAGCCGGCTTCCCCGTGTTTGCCTTTTTCAAAGACGATCTCGAGGAAAGAAAATCGCTCAAATCTTTCTTTTACAGCCAGAATTATAACTAAATATTCTTTGAAACGTTTTCTCTCTATTTGCGGTGAGAAAATGTCTAAAGGCTTTTTAAAGATCTGTAAGCTTATAACAAACCTGATACTCGGTCAGATCATTGTCTCAAATCTTACAAACGTGCGTAAACATAATAGCCGCATAAACTACGCTCGACTTCATTAAATTAGGAATAAAAAACAAACATCAAATACAATAATTACTTAGGCTTACCACTCGAGATGCAGCTCTTGAAAGGTATCAAGTAAGGCCAGTATCGCTTCAGACTTTGCAACCCTCTTACGCATTAAGCAAGATGAAAACGAAAACGATGCCATCCGAAATCGGATTTCCGACTTTGACTCAACCAAAAACCCAATAAACAAACTAGCCATGAATAACAGAAGACTCCTGATAGCAGCTGAATTTCATTGTGTACATCCAGTGGAAAAAGAAAGTTAAAAACACCACAAGTTGACACAAAAGTCTGTCAGCTTCAGCTGTCAAAGTAAACAAGATTCAAGATGCTGCATAAATTTTCCGCATGAACACATCTGTCAAATTTTGACCAATCAGAGCATACAAATTGGACGTAGAGCGTGACCAACGCGTGAACATGGCGAGAAAAGTCAAAAGCAACTGTCTTCCCTGCCTGTAGCAGCTGGCTGAATTTTCGCGTCCGAGGTCAGTTTGAAATCAAAATTTTAATTGTGTGGCACATAAACAGAACATATTTCATATGAATTTTTAAAAAAATTAAACTTGAGCCTGCGATGATTTGAAAACCAGTACCTTGTCAGCGGATAACTTCAAAAAAACACTTGACCTCGATGGGTCGACACCTGAGTCTGCGATACAGTCAAGTGATACTGGTCAGCGGATACCTTGTTTTGACAGCTGTCAATGGATCACAACATTGACGTGTATCAGTTTTCCTGTGCTCCAATCCCAAACTAGCTAGAAAGTATGAGACTGAACATTGATCGCGATCTAGTAAAATAATTAACTGGTCAGCGGACAGCTTCCAAATAAATCACGTCACCTCAATGAGTTGACACATGAGCCCGCGACATGGTCATGGGATACTGGTCAGTGGCTATCCTGGTTTGACAGCTGTCAATTGACCATATTGTGAATGTCCAATGTAAAAGACGTGGACTTCGCACGACACGCCTGAGACACCCCTCCCTTCCTTTTGATAGTCTCCCCTACCCCACCCGTACAATCCGTAGACGCGTACGTACGTACGTACGTACGCTCGGTCAACCACGTGACAACCAAACGAAAAGAGGTTGACCATAATCTATGGGTATGGGGCTCTGTCCCACGCGCGCTTCGCGCGCGCGGGAGCCCCGCTACAAATACTGTTAATTGGGGACAGAAATAATCACAACTAAGGAAATGAGTGAAAATGTGCACGTGGTTCTACACTGTTTGGCTAATTCCATGGCGGGAAACTTAAATTTCTTCAATTAGACACAACATTTTGAAGATTTCTTGAAGTTACCGAGGGGTTTCATTGGAAAGCATCTTTTAAAATACAGATTGAAATTATGGTGTCAGTAAAGTCGAATTCTAATTCAAAATTTTGGCTCCAACTTCCAACGTTTTTTATGACGCCAAACTGTCAATCAAAAGTGTAAAACTACCATTAATGCATGTGGATTTTGTCAGACTATGTTCCTGCTAAGTCTCGTCTCATTCGGAATATTCCTTCGAATTCTGTATCATATGTCTTTAATGAAAAGTATGGGAGAAAAAATAACAAACATTTCTGACCACTGTAATGAATCTGTGGGTTGTTGGAATGCGAGACTGAGCACTCAGGTTTGTTTGCAACAGAGCTATAAGCTTGGCTTCGGTAATAGATGACTCAAAGAGACATCTCTCATTAAACTGCCATTAATCTTCCAACTTCAATCATCAGTTCATTTTATTTTCAACGTTTACTGCGAGTATGCCAGCAGTTTCAGGAGATATTCGTGTCGTTTTCTGTTTAAGGTTACTTAAAGATTCTTGGTATGCCTCTAGTTTCTTAGAAAGTTTAAAGAGGTCAGCTTTCGAATTGGTTTTGGATTTCTCAGGATCCTTACCTTTCTTCAACAACTGTGAATTCAGTTACTCTATACTTGACTTACCTTAACAACCTTTCGTACCCGGCAATCATACAATTAACCAACTCAGGCCCTGTTTGCAGGGTAACCCCGGTGTTAGGGTTACCCTAGCACTCGCATATTTCTTCTTTTTTCGCACGTCGTGTTTACAAGGCAGGTAGGCAGGCACCCTAGCGCTAGGGTAACCCTACCAAGAGGGTTACCCTACCTGCCTTGTAAACTCTCTGCTAGGGAAAACTCACCTACCCGGGTCAACTTTCCGCCGTCATGGGTGACCCTGCAGTAATCGTGCCAATTTGAACGGTATTAATTTCTGAGCTTAATTATTAACATCTGAAAAATAAAAAGTTATTTTCTGTCTACGATAATAATATTTTTCCTTTTTTTCGTGAATTTAACGTGTTTTCCATAGAGAACTTCAAGATTGTTTCGGACCGTTACAAAGAATGTCACGCATGACGAAAGACGTCAGCAAAGCTGGTAAAGTTGATCTGGGTGATACCTGTGAAATTTGCTTGTAAACCAGAGCTTAACTTTAACCCGCTTGCTAGGGTAAGGACGCTAGCACAAGGGTAACCCTCTCTCCTTGTAAATAGGCCCTCACTCAAAAAGTCGAGCGCCGACTTGAGTGGTTTGGGTTTACGATCCACTAAAGCGATTCAAGATCATTAGACGTGGCCATCATGCCAAAAGATTAAAATTCAGGGGAAGGAGACGATAACAGATTAAAAAAAGAACAAACATAGCATCAAAGAAAACCTGCAAAACATAGAGAAATGCCAACACCGCCGCCATTTTCCCGGAACGCGTTTCCATTTGGCGTCAGAAATAACTGAAGCAAATGATTAAGACTGGCCATACAGTGACTTTTTATATTTTACGTAGGAAAATAAGTTGTTTCTTCAACTAAGTATTATTAATTGACTGTGTTATTATTAGTACTATCAAGTGTTTTTTTTTTGGTGAAAAAGGTACATAATTGTACATAATAATAAATAAAACATTCAGGAAGTTTTTTATATCATTCTAGTTCAACTGATGTTTATGTGGTTGTTTTTAATTCGTTCCAGAAACAGCTTCCTTGTCATTCAATAAACGTTTAAACTTTCAGATATACAGTATGAAGGTAATCAACTTATGATGTATATAAAGTCTTTCACCTCAGCACGAAAAATCAACTCAGATGAGGTTTTTTAAAGACTGTTCCAGAAAACAATTAAGGAATTAACGCAAATTCAGTCTTTGTAGGCAAGAGAGGGTGAATTGTTCCCATACATATACATAAGCCTGTTCCAACTGACTCGTCCTTATTATTTGTATGCGTGAAAAACTTGCCTGGCATCCAGGCTTAGGGAAAGACTGGAAGGAGAAAAGGGCAAAAGAAGCGACGTCGTCTCCCCTTTTTACTCCTCCCATCTTCCCCCGCGCATCTCCAACGAGCAGGCTCCCATCGTTAGTATTTAAGAGAAGCAAAAGAGAGGGCTGGGGATACGTCAGCCCTTTCGGTTTTCCCTTGTTAATATTCAAGAGAGATAAAACAAACAACTGGGGATTAGTCAGCTCTTTCAATTTTTCATTTTACTCTTCGTTTGATATCCTACCGAAGAGATATTTGAAGAATGATACCTGATTAGTCGTTTCGGATGACTTGGTGTACTTTAAGTACTGGTTTGGGTTACACACGAAGCGTAATAAGCATGAAACAAGATGATTAGCTACAGAAAATAGCATACGGCCTTAATTGTTGTTTGTTGTAAACTTGGTGCTCAAACCCTGCAGGGTCGCTACGCGATATCTTGATCTCTGCATGACAACCGAGACCACTCGTTCGTGTAAAAGTACTTACAGCATGAGTGCAAACTAAAAATTGATTGATAAAAATTGCGCTGGCTTTGCGCATGGGTGTCGTCTCTTATACCTTAGCTACCCATGTCAATAAGAGAAGACGTCACTTAACTCCATTGGAACTTACAAGGGACTAAGCGGCCAATACTTCGAGGCGAAAAACTAAAAAAAAAGACGTGTTTATTAGGCTACATTGAGTGCCCTTATATTTGTCAAGACATGTTGCGTTTTGGTTTTTTCACCAGAATTTATTTCATATTTATCTCAGATTAATGTAATGCTCAAAAGATTCTTACTTGTTTTTAAGTTTTATATTTATCTTCTTTTCGTTTTCAATTTAAGGGAACTTTCAAACTAAGGGCTGAACTCTACAACCAGGACCTCGTGATGTGGATGTGTTTTGAATTGAAATTTCAAGTTCCCTGAAATTCCAAACAGAGGGCTTGATATCAAAAGAACTGCATTTTGATTAATTTTGTATGTAACTTTGTTTTTTCGCAACCTAATAAAGACCCCATATTTGTAGTAACTTGTCACCTATTGAGTCCCTGCCTTTGTAGTAAAATGCGGCTGTAAGCGTTGTTAAGCCACGACATCCGTGATAAAACATTGCATTTTCATCGTGATGTAAAGGAAATCAGAAATATATATACCACATGTACAGGGGCGTAGTGTGAAGGCTTGAAGGTGCACGCACGGAAATAGAGGCTAGACCTCCGAAGGTACTGCAAACTAACGGGGGTCTGAAGATATGCTCCCCCAGAAAATTTTTCAAATTTAGGGACTCAGAAATGATTCCCTGCGTTTTCCTCAGGACATTTTCAGTAAGTAGATACGAAGGAAAATGCAAAAGTTAGTCATTAATTGAAAACAAGAGCGCTATAACAGTGACGCCATCAAAGAGAGGTTACAAGCAAAGGGCGAGACGTACCCTTCAGACAGGAAAATGCACCAATATAAAGCCAAAGATTTATCAGTCATCCCGATTTAATGATAAAAGTGCTTTCGGGAAAAAAATAAATATTTTTCCCAGATTTCAGCTGTACGCGCGGGCGTAAGTGCGTATATAAACGCTACGCTTCTGAACCACTAGAATCTCAGGTTCTCAAAATGAAAGAGTAGACTGTAAACAGCTAAAATACCATGCTCAATACTTACAACGAAAAATGCTATCCCGCACTCTTTTTAAATGTGTTTCTGAATGACTCGACCATTGTCGCAGCGGTGTAGAAAAGAGAAGAGATACGTTAAGTGGTTTTTCCCTGTGGAACTATAATTCCATGAAGTGTCCCTAAAAAAAATAGCATCGACGGAAAACTCTTACCACTTTTTAGCACCGTAGTTGCCCTTTCTGAGAAGATACAAACCCCTAAATTCGAGTACTTCTAACCATCAAATTTTTCACCTGCAATGAAAACCTTTTGCTTGGGTAATTTATTAGAGCCCTCTGGGTTTTTATTTTACATTTGTCGGGGGAGGCATGGGTTATGTTTATGTCATTTACGATGACGGAAGTTCTTGGTCGTTTAAGAAGTGGACCTGTCCGTCAGCCACGTTGTCAAATCCTTCGATTCAGCTTTTTTTAGAGGAGAGCGGGGCGTAGAAAGACAAAGGAAACATTCTTGGATTCATCAGAAATGGGCAGGGTTCCGATAGGCAGTTCGATTGGTTTGAGCCTGACAAGGCGAACGGGCTCACTCGGGCAGGGCTCTCACTTTTGAATCAGTGAATCGAGGCTTTCTTGTACTGCATTCTCGGGGCACAGGTTAATGTGCGCAGCAGCATTCTTGGTGATGGGGGCCGAGCAAAAGAAGCGCAGAGCGAGATTCTCACATTGTTGGAGGACGCTATCAGGCAGCCAGACCTGGCCAAACGCGTGCAGCGGTACCAGCTGGCTGTAGACAAGGCAAAGGTGAGTCTTGATTTGGCAGCGACGCCTGGAGCGTGGATGATGCCCTCTCACATGGCGATTAATACAGAGAGAACAGTTGCCTACAAAAACAAGCTCAGGCAGGCAACACCAAACATGAATCTCTGGTTGAACAATGACGTAAAAAAAGAGACAAAAAAGTGGGGTTACGCCTCATGGCGGAGGTCCTTCGAAAATTAACCCGCCAAACAGTCACCTATCTAATCCCATTCACAAGGAGGCAATGAAAGTGAAAGAGGAGCTGCCTACCAACCCGACCCCTTCCAGCGAGTACAAGTCACGACATAAACAAGGCGATGCTCGTTGTGGGAGCATTTCTTTTGACAGGGCTGTAACTTTGGAGGCGTTAACGGTTGCGTCTGAGGAACTTTTCCATCAAAAAGGCGACCACAGCAAAATTCATTAGCCAGGTGAGCTTCGTCAAAAATGAGATGGTCTGTCCTGCCACTAGAGATGACCAAGTTGAGTGTCTTTTTGATGGACTTGAATATTTCTTTGCTAATCAAGAAACAAGAAGAGAGTCACCTTAGAAGGCTCATGGGTAAGAGCTGAGTTTTTTTACAGTATTTACTTTAAGTCAAGTTAAGTGTGGCCTAGAGTTGGCACCTGGTGCGGTTTTCATAAGTTCGGCTGGAAATATATATATATCTGTCTGGATTTGCAAAAGGGTACTTCCATGATTTTTTTAGCAACAGTCTCATTTGAAGCTTGCTCAGTACTTGACCATTCTTTTACTTAATGATGTTTTCAGTACAAATATCCCCTAATAAACAGCAGTAGGTCATAAAACGTGTGTTTATAATGCCCTTTTTCATCTCCGCTCCCCCCTCCCTCTCCCCTACCTATAAATACCCATAATTCTCTCCTTGTCATAAAACACTATTGCATTTGAAAACAGCGCGCGGTATAAGTTTTAACTGGACGGTTAATCTTCTAGATTCCTTTCTGGCCGCCTGTAGCAAAGTTTTCCCGAAGGCATCATTAAGCCGTGTGAAGAAGTCTCACGATTAACTGGCAAAGTCTGCCTTGGCCTCGTGCCAATATGTTCTCGTGTTCGTCTCATTTTGGCTAAACAGGGTAAAACACTGAAATCGGGCTTGAGACGGAAAAGCATCATATTGCGAGCTTTGATGTGGGCGGTGACGAGTCTCTGGCCTGAAAAAGTAGTTTGTAGGAATCACGTCTATTCGTCGAGAGCAAAATTGATGCAGATTTCTGAGCAGGCCAGAGAAATTGTTTTGAAGGCCGACATCTGTATGTCCCTTTCAAAACGGCTCGTCTACATCAGGGATCTTGGATAAATCGACTGCCGTCAGGAGATTTTACATGTGATGATTTCTGCGGAGACAGCGAGAGTAATTTGATGATATTTGGCTCGTATTTAGCTTGGAAACATAGTGCCTGGTTGGGTTGTGGATAGTTTTATCAGCGCTGCGAACGTAGTAAATTGTGTGATTTCCTGAAGCTGTTGACAGACAGAATTCAGGTATGTCGTGGTGCTCGTGTTTATTGTTTAAAAGCAAAAAAAGATTCGTGAGTGTTTAGTGCGAGTTATTTTGTTTTAGACAGCCGATTCTGGGCTCAAAAAAGGTGGATTCTAGGTCTGTTTTATTCGGGCATCTCGCTATTAGTCTCGTATTTTTAGAGGCTGAAGGGTCATAATTTCTGTGCTTTTCAATATTGTTCACTTCATTACAAATCTGTCGCTTTTGCCAAGGGCGACTTTTCGTGTGTTGTCAGCGATTAATTTGTCCTTTTTTAAGCCCTAACTAGCGACTTTCAACTGCTTTTTATTCACCTCAAGGGTCAAATTGTTAAAACGCACTTGCATAAAATTTCTGTAGGTACTTTTATGTTAATCCAGACATTTGGGGTGGCTATACAGCTTTACCTCCATCCTAGTATCAGCACTGCACTGATGAGGCCCAGAAGGCCGAATCAGTACGGTCTGCAGTTATATATTTATATATGTATCTGACTGAATTGAATTTATGTAAACACAGCTGCAGTAAATGTCTACAGGTCCTCAGCTAAGTATGTCCTTGGTACCAAGACTTTGACCCTCCCCACCCAGGACACTGGGTGACTGTCTGCGCCGCCCACTGACCTCTGCAATTATCATTATAATTATTCTCAGCAGAGCCCTGATTCAGCTGGCTAGGGCAAAGTAAGAACAAGGTACTAGCCAGTCAAAACCTCCAGTAAACACTGCTTCTTACTGAAGGGGTTGTGTCAAAAAAGGCCCTTCCCTTCCCCATTAGTTTTACCCCCCAGGCCTGATCCACCCACTCACTGTTATGGTAGTCCCTGGGCTATCCAGCTGTGCCGACCAAGACGCCAAGCCCCGTCTACTTTTTTGGACAACGCACTGGTCTGGAGCCGGGATGCACCCTGCGAAGGCCACGTTTATCACGAAATCACACAGATATATATCTAGCCGAATTTTTGAAAACATACCTCAAAACGGACCAGAATATTCGCACATTAACCTGGCAATAGCCAGGTTTCTGGTCACTGCGGTGAGAAAAAACAAGGGGACTTGCTATCCTGGTTGTTCTCATTGTCAAGTTCAGTCCCTGAGCTAACTCGCCATGGGTTGGGAAGGGGCCTCCATGTCAATCCCTAGGTGAGGGGAGGGTGCTGCAAAAGCAGTGCACTGGTCATGTCTGCCTCTAGTTTGTCACGTCAAATTCTTGTAATGTTTAAGGCCCATTGGCCAATGAAAGCATTCCCCTCAAGCACGTGCTAGGCGGGGAGGGTGATTTAATCTTGAATTCTCTGCTTAGAACTTGGTTAAGTCTCAAGAATTTTCCGTCATTTAGGGCCTTCAAGCAGCTAGAGTGTATGGACAAGTCAAGAGTGTCTTTTTGACAGACTTGAATGTTTCTTTTGCTAGTCAGGAACCAAGAAGAGAGTCACCTTAAGAGAACCATTGGTAAGAGCTGAGTTTCTTTGCGATATTTACTTTAGTTGAGTCAGTTTAAGGTGTGTCGGTTCCAAGAGTCCGATGGTACGGTTTTCATAAATTCGGCTAGATGTAGACGGTTGGAATGAAGCTTCCTGGGCCAACGAGATGTCAATCCAAACGGATCAAGAATGATTCACAGTCCGATTTCGGTGTACGAATGATAAAAAAGTTGAAAAAAGACCAAAAGTGGACAACGTTTGGATGATTAAAAAAAAAAAATAATATTTACTTAAAACGTACCGGTTTCGATCTCACGACCTTCATCAGTTGCAAAATTACCATTACAAACGACACTTAAATACGAGATACAACAATTACTAAATTAACACCAACCATACAAACGTTACGTAAAAATTGAACAGAGTACAAAAGATTATAGTGAACAAGGGGTACGTAACGGATTGAAATACGAAATAAACACGGGCAGGAGAGAATAAAAACTAAAGATACTATTTATGATGAACAAAGGTTACGTAACGTATTGAAATCAAAGTAAATAACATGAAACGTGTAGTTTCAAAAGGGTCCAAAAGGAGGTAAGGTGACCCGAACCTATTTATATTCGTGTTGGTTATCTTTTTAAATCGGGTTTTTCGGCAGGAATGATTTAACCGATTTCCATGATTTTTGGCATCCTTAATAAAGAATGGTCGCACTTTAAGAAAATGTTGTTCATTCTCTTGTAGGTATGAAAACGTATGACATATCGGCATTTGTTTAAAACCCCATTTTCACAAATGATGTCAATAATTTCGAAACCCTAAGACAGATTTTTCTCTAACTTTGGCAGTTAAGCCTGAGAGCTCTCTAGTTTTATATGCAAGTTTGAGGCCAATCGTGACCGTAGAACACGCTGCACAAATAGCTGGTCAAATTTAACCTTAAAATGCAACGCTTACACATTTTTGAGAGTTGACTCACGAATAGAGGAAAGCTGCTGGCGGACTATCTCCTATCTACAAGGGTATTCTTGCCCAAAGCTTCAATTGCAAGAAACTGAGTAATCAGACGGACAAACGGCTAATACAGTTAGCAACACAAGAAGAACAACTTTATGCTGAATGTGGGGCAAGATTAAATAACTTCTATTTATCAAAGGTACTGTGTATTTTCCCTTCTCTTTTCGCAAAAAATCTCAACAAAGCACCATATATATAACATCTACCGAAATCTCCTACCAGTTTTTTTTTTTTTAAAACGGAAACCTTCGACGCTAAAAATTCTTGAGAGTTTTTTCGTAGATAATATAATTTGCCTTGTTAGGATAGGTTTCGACCATTCTTTATTAAGGATGACAAAAATCATAGAAATCGGTTAAATCATTGCTGCTGAAAAACCCGGTTCAAAAACATGACCAACACGCAAATAAATATGTTCGGCCCACCTTAAGATTGGTGAGTAATTACTAAATAACACCTTTTCTGTTTAGCAAGCTATCAGTTATTTTATTGTTACCTGTGTTTGAAAACAAGTGTTATTGTTTGCATTGATCATCTTTTATCTACGTTCGGCTGAATACATTTTCACGGGTTTTACGCGAAAGTCCTTTAATACAATTGTCATCGGCTTATGAATAAACTTTGGTTATCTAGCTGTTGCTCTATTTCACATTTGATTCACCGTAATTTAGTCGTGTTCTAAGCCTTCTTGTAACATGTTCTAACTGAAATAGTGAAGTAATGAAAGTTCACGTGGTGATTAGTTTGAATGTAACTGGTTCTTTTGCAGATGACATTATTCCTGTAGTCAGTGGTGCAAGGTATCGCCTCTAAGGTTAATTATTAGCTAAGAACGTCCTTGAGGTTATTAGACACCGTACTAACACGAATGAAAGGATTTTTTCTCATTTTATCGCAGAAAAAAATATCTTTCGCGTAATAATATGGTGCAACTACATTTTGGACATAAATATTACTTCCGGAGGGTACCCAACCAAGTGAAAAATTACGGAAATTCCAGGGGTGGGACTTATGACAAGGGGGTGGAGGTCTAAAGCAAAAGTGCCCTCCTTGGTGGGGGGGGGGGGGGGGGGGGGGGAATTAATTTTCTGGAACTACACCGTCAATTAAACCAAAAGATACCAATTAGCTAAGAATAAACAATGAGAAAATGTAGCTGCCAAAACGCAAAGGGTTGCCCATTCAGGGCCCCTGAACGTTCATATAGGAAAACACTAAAACTAGCCCAAAAGAGGCCTTTAAACTAAAAGTAATAAAAATCCCCACTTAAGGCCTATTAGTAGTAAAACCAGCATAAAAATAACAGGATCCCTGAACAGTGCCCCTAAGTGTCTAGGCAGCTGCGAGCTATAACTACAAAAACCTATGAATATAATAAAAGACTAAAATGATCAAGAATTGTTAAAAGCTGTTTTTAAAACGATGTTTACAATAACTTCACTACCCAGCCTGTCAATGCCACAGAGTTTTATGTATAATGAATACGATTTTTAGAGTGAAATTCTTGTCGTTTATTTAATCCAAAGGGCGCAATGGAAAATAAAGGCGCGCTCCAGTAAGCTTCTTTGGTGACCAAAAGTTTGTCTTTGTCATGATTTGTGCTGGTACGTACATATTTGGTCTATGGATTGAAAAGTAAAGTCAGAAAAAGTGTGCGGGGTTCTATTAAAGTGTATAGCAACTTCACAAGTTTTCTTGTTAAAAAATTCTAAAGGAAATTCTAGCACCATCTAAAGGCAGAGAAAGCTCCTTGCCAAGCACAGATACACCAGCTCAAGTTTGTTTCCAAAGTGAAAAAAACTGATGTGATCGCTGTAAAAATTTCCTTGTGAACTCTAACACATTTTCTAGCGCCCAAACTGGCAAAACCCATTTTGCGACAAACAAACAAAGGTATTCGTGCAATTCCACGAACGTCGTTTAATATTTGAATTAAATTTGGTTCAATGTAAAAAATGCAATTTCCAGTATGTTGGCTCTACCACTACTGAATTCAAACTTAGATACAGGAACCACAAATCATCTATGAAAACTAACAAAAAAGAATTGACTGGCTTGTTTCTTTATTTTTTTATTATCATTATTATATTATTATTTATTTTGTTGTTTTGTTTTGTATTAGAGTGTTCACAGTGGCCTATTTTTCCGTAAGATCGTCGAGATCGCGCGCTTTGCGTTACGAGCTGCGCTATCTTGCATGAGTGTCAAAACTTCTTAGCGGGGGGCGGAAGCGGTTTGGGAGGAAGCGAGAAAAATGGAGGGACTGTAATAACATCACTGCAGCTCGCGTTTAGGAGGCGTAACAGGAATTTCACGCCTTTTACCATTCATTAATTAAGAAACTCCGCTGGCGATGAAAAAAATGCCAGACACATTTAGCATCTATTTCGCGTGTTTACTAATATCTCCTTTCGAAACAGTGATTTTATACAGCTTCTAGGCCATTCCTCCATGTAGAATCGGCAAACATGCACAGGTGAAACATTTTCCTAATCGAAGCGCTAAGCATGCTCGCTTCACCACAGATTAAAACGGTTAAACCTCCCGATAAAAAGCCAGGCATTTCTGACAGGTCGTCTTTTTTGCGTCGGCGTAGCGTTAAATTTCATTTCGTTGGGAAGAAACTGTGTTGCAACATTTCCCTGGTCAGGCCTCTCTCCTCCGCAGAGGCCTCTTTGTGATGTGGGGAGGCTGGTGAGGAAGAAAAAGAGAGCGCACGGGGTGCGATGGGAAGGGGAAAGAGAGAAGAGAGGCCTCTGCCATATAATTTGCGGTTCACTGGCCGGATTTGCGGTTCTGTGGTTTTGGCTAAACCAGCCGACTATTTGGACGCTTTTGAGGGCTGTTTTGAAGATAACACCTTTTCCCTCTTCCCATCGTCCCCCGCGCGCTTTCTAGTTTTTCGATTATTGCTATTTTTATAGGGATACTCAGCGGGAGCCACTGAGGAGGATATAGTGTGTTCTATATTTGTTTTAAATCCTTTTTAAAGATAAATATATTTTTCACAAGGGAGACTGTCGGGACATTGGCATAAAGGTGCAGTTCATATTTTTGCTTGTAGGCGTAGAAGGTAGCGGATAGCGGCTAGCGGCTAGCTTTCTTGAGACAAAACAAAGACTATAATTTTTCGTCTGCCAAAAGTTGATTTCCGTCTCATTCACTCAGTTGTACAAACCTCGCATTTTTTTTTTTTTCAGTTGAAGTTTTTTCCACCTGGCAATCACAGTTCAAAGCAAGGAAGATCTTCAGCCATAATGGCGGACAGGCGAGAAAATATTAAATTTCTTTATGTGCAGAAAGTATGACGTAGTTAATGCGTGCATATGCTGCACTATAATGCACGCGTGACGTGTGCTGCGTGCTTTATGGAGATATAATGAACTGGTCTCGACCGATCAGAATCCACTTTTAACCTTGGCTATTTTATAGCGGAGCTCAGGCGCGCGAAGCGCGCCTGAGGAGAAGCATGGGTAAGTAAAGCTACCCATCCAAGAAAATTTGGTAATCACGTGACCGTACACCGCCCGCCCGCCCGCCCCTCCATCCGCACCACAGGGAAACCAATGTTCAATCTCACACTTTCTAGCCACTAGATTGGGAGCACAGGGAGACTGATATTGCACACATATTGTACATCAATGTTGTGATCAATTGACAGCTGTCAAAACAGGGTATCCGCTGACCAGTATCACCTTACCGTACCTCGGGCTAATGCGTCGACCTATCGAGGTCGAGCATCGTTTTGAAATTATCCGCTGACAAGTTACTAGTTTTCAAATGATCGCAGGCTCAAGTTTATTTTTTTTTCATTCATATGAAGTATGTTGTGCTTTATATGTGTCGCACAATTAAAATTTTGATTTTTAAACTGACCTCGGAAGCTAAAATTCAGCCAGTTTTCACAGGCAGGGAAGACATGCCAGTTGCTTTTGACTTTTTTAACCAAGGTCATGCGTTGGTCACGCTCTACGTCCAATTTTTATGCTCTGATTGGTCAAAATTTGATAGGTGAGTTCATGCGGAATATTTATGCAGCATCTTGAAACTTGTTTACTTTGACCGCTGAAGCTGACAGAGTTTTGTCAGGGACATCCAACGAGAATATAGTTCAAAACCACTTAAACATAGCATTGTTAAACGTATTTTAGTATTTAAACGGTAGATATAGGCATATTTTTATCCCCTAAAAAGTTTTCATCTGTTCGGATTTCCTAGCTGAAAGTCTCGAGATCCGAAAATCATAGGGATCAAAACTTACCTTTTCGAAAATTTCAGCCAGTAAAAAGGCTCCCGAAAATTCTAGGTGAGCTTTTTAGGGTTAAAATCCGTTAAAAATGGGCAATTACACCAATTTTTAGATGTTTGAAAATCTTAGGAGAGGTAGACAAGCAAGAAATTTCACAAAAAAATGTTCCGAAAATTCTAGATCTCAAATCGTCTTCCGAACAGATATTTTCCGAAAATTGACGTTGGGTGCCCCTCTTTTGTGTCAACTTGTGATGTTTTTGGCTGTCTTTTTCCACTGAATGTGCAAAATGAATTCAGCTGCTATCAAGAGTCTTCTGTTATTCATGGCAATTTGTTTATTGGGTTGGTTTTTGGTTGACAAATACGTCGCTTGTCAAAGTCGGAAATCCGATTTCGGGTGGCATCGTTTTTGTTTTTCACCTTGCTTGATGCGTAAGAGGGTTGAAAAGTCTGAAGCGATTCTGCTGGCCTTACTTGATAGTTTTCAATGCATCTCGAATGGTAAGCCTGAGTAATTATTGTATTGTAATTTAATGAAGTCGGGCGTAGTTTATGCGGCTATTTAGTTTATGCACGTTTGTAAGATTTGAGACAATGATCTGACCGAGTATCAGGTTTGATTATAAGCTTATAGAACTTTAAAAAGCCTTTAGACATTTTCTCACCGCAAGTAGAAATAAAACGTTCTAAAGAATATTTAGTTACAATTCTGGCTGTAAAGGAAAGCTTTGAGCGATTTTCTTCCCCCGAGTTCATCTTTGAAGAAAAGCTAAAAAAGCAAACACCGGGAAGCCGGCTTAACACATAAACGAAGATTTTCAGAGACACTTTAATACTTGTCTTCGTGAATGGAAATTGTTGTCTCTGTATATGTTTCACCGAATTATTTTCCTTTTATTAATTGTTACTAGTCTCTTTTTGCAATTTTAATCGCTGTGTCGTTTGTTTTCAGTCGCTCATGAATATCGCTTGCAGAAGTAGTCACAATGCCGCGCGTATCAAACGCTTTTGAACATTACACATCGTTATAAAACCATTAAATAAAAAATAAACATAATAAATTCTTTATTATGTTGAAGCGTATAACTCTATTAATATTAATTTAAACAGTCGACTTTTGCGCTTGTCAAAGTGAGAACCGGCAAGCAGTATAGGTGCTAAAAGCCCACGCGTGCTTCGATCGTCCTGAATATTGAATGAGTGCATTTTGTATTGCAAAATTGTGAAATACTGCCTTCTGTCCGAGGTCTGTTTCACCTCAGATGTGAGTATAAAAGGTATAAAAGGTTGGTTTACACGTCCCCAGACTTCTTGGCAAGATTTTGTAAAGTGAACTTGTCGAAAGCAAAAAATTTGGCTTGATTTGTTTTCCAAGAATTTGTTTTCCAGGTCTAATCTACTGTGTTCAAGAGCCATTATGGCTCTTAAATGTGATCGAAGATAATTGCTATTTTTTGGGCGTACATATAAGGCTATCAACTCGATGTAAGATTAAGTTCACCGCTTAGCTTGGACTGTTTGCAACTTATTTTTCTCTAAAATCAGTTAGCCTTTCCCTCAAAAGTCACATGAATGTGCTGTAAAGTTAACTGATTTGTGGAATACAAGTTTATTGTTTGATTTAAATTATAAATTCGAGTAAACAGGAACTTCGCTTTTAGCCCTGGCTAGATCTATATATTAATACTACCATAAGGCACACCTTGCGCCAACACACGAATGATTTTTGGTATTCTGAGGATTAATTACGTAAGCCAACATGCTTTTGAAGCAGCCCAGCCACTCTCTCCTCCGCAGAGACTCCCGCTTGGTATCCCTATAAATAGCAATAATAGAGAAAAATAGGAAGCGCGTGGGGGACGATGGGAAGAGGGAAAAGGTGTTATCTTCACAACAGCCCTAAAAAGCGTCCAAATAGTCGGTTGGTTTAGCCAAAACCAAAGATTGAACCGCAAATCCGCTCATGCAGTGAACCGCACATTATACGGCAGAGGTTGCTCTCTTTTTCTTTCTCCCCAGCCTCCCCACAAAACACAAAAAAGAAAAGTAGCACACATTATGTTAAAATAATCACGGATTTGACCTCATATTCAACTAAATCAGATTCATTGCCTGCATTAAGGGCCTTTTATTACACAAGGAGGCCTGGAATTCAAAGTCATTTTCCAATCAAATAACTTAAGATATTCGTGATATTTGGAGATGTACTGATAGTGACACAAAAGCTAACTTCCGCAAAGATGATAAATGTTATTCTAACAACCTCAAATTTACACTTATATTTCCCAAATCAAGTTTTAGGTTAGAGTGATTTTGCTTTAACTGTGAAACAGATACTAACAAATAGTGCCAAATAGCAAGAGCTAAACAAACGAATACAATGGAATTAGTGCATAATAGTGCGCAGTATTCTACTACCTATTTTACGGGTCAAGTTAGACTACGAGTAGTCCCGCAGCGCATCCAGTGGGATTCCTTCTCTATTTGAGCTATCATTGCTCTTGTCATCTGTAGATTGCGGGGAATATTTATTGCAAGTAAAAGAAAACCCAGATATATAATTTTCTTCGCGGCTGTTTTGCGTGAAGAACTTGATAGTGTAAATAGGGTATCGGTAGGTAACACACGGCTTTTAGCTCATGTTAAAATACTGCTTGTTCCAATGTATTTTTTCCCCTGACGGATAGATTATGCTCTGGAGGAAAACATTTTGACTGAGCGAATGTGATTTTTGCCGCTTATTTCATACTGAGAGGTCATGACAGGCATATTGATTTTCTGCGGTTATTATTTATGGTCGGCACAACTTGCCGTCTGATGCAAGAGCATTTTATTTGAACTCTTTTGAAAAGTAAAGTTCTTCAATGCGGCTAGATAGAGGTTTAAGGTTGTTTAATTTCTCAGACAAAATGCCTCCTGGATATGAATAATTATAAGCGACTTTCTTTTAGTTCGTGAATGTGACGGTTTCCTACAATGTTTTGTCACGCTGGGCCCAGCTAGTTAGCGTTTTTGGCAGTATGTTAAATTCTCACGGATAGTGATTTACAGATCCAAATCTCGAAGAATGGATTGCAGCGTAAACTGAAGCTATTATTAACTATGGAGAATTGCGATGTAACTCAGTCATAATCGCCTTTAGAGCAATGAATTTTAAAGTGTTTCGATAGTTTTTCAGAGGCCATACCGATATATAAAAGTGATTTTTCCTTGTCTGATCGCTACAAAATTTTCACTAATGATTGACTATAGACTAAAATTTGTCAAAATGTAGGTTTTAGTAAAATCAATATTACTATGACCACAATAAACAAAAAATTTTGAAACACTGCTATTGAAAATTTAAGGTTTGAAATATATATTTTCGTTTTAGTCGAATTCAAGCATACAGAATTTTTTACTTCTTACGGAGATTGTTTGCTAAACACCAAACTTTAAGTTCCTAGTGTTGGATTTTCAGTAGCTGGTCTAGATCACACAAAATTCGGCTTTTATCAATTTCAAAGTTTTTTGTTTATTGTTGTCATAGTAATATCGATTTTACTTAAAACTACATTTTCACAAATTTCAATCCATAGGCAATTATTGGCGAAAATTTTATAGCGATCGGAAAAGGAAAAAAAAACTTTTAGGGCGATTGAAAAATATCGGCATAGCCTCTGAAAAACTGTATCGAAACGGCTTAACTCCTACTTGTTTTTTCCAAGGATAATGTGAGTCTTTGGACTGGAGCGCGTAGTTCCGCCCTTGGTGATGCCTTTTGAATTGGCATAACAGCCTTGCGACTGTTCTGTTATTGCCACTTATTTGTGATCACACGAGACCATGGTTTCGGTTCTCCACGCGAACCTCACCATTCAGTCCCCGGGTTGGCTTTCTGCTTAGTTGCTTCTACAGGAGCAACTCATTGCCAATTTATTTGTTCTGTGCCGTTATTTGTTATGCTCTAGTTATTTAAAATTGTTTTGTAATGATTATGTCGAGTGTTGATAATAGGTGGCGCGTTTTTGACAGATGTTGACAGATTTCCATGGAAGAGCCAATCAGAGTTTTGCGTTGTGAGAGCAATGCATAAGGGGGCTTTGTCTGTAGTCCCTCATTTTTCTCTCTCCTTGCCGCGTGTCGCCTTTTCTCTCGTGGGGTGATTTTCACGCCCGCTCACGTATTGCTCGCTTTACTATCCCTTAGGAAAATGGGGGAATACTCGTAGTCTAGGGTCAAGTAAAATCACTCTATCATCCTAGTGCCCTTTAGTATGGCTGCAGCCTGTGTGATCACCTTCTTCTTTGATGCTGTATTCCTCGGAAAAGTTGCTTTTAATGCGACAGGATTTGCAAGGGTAAATGTTTTCCTACTCCTATATCAGCTTGGTCCATTTGCATGGCTTGATTATTGTAACATGAGATACGCTGTTTTCAAACAAACACTTGGTTTCGTTGCTATTCTCCCAATCACACTTCAGCGTTCTAATCTAAGAGATAACATTTGTGCCGAGTTACTGGTTGCGTTTGTTCTAATCATGCACATTTGCCGGAACACCACTTGGTCAATACCTGCAAGATTTCCCTCTGGTGCTGATTGGCTCCCAGACGATACTAGTTGCAGCATGGCAGATTCATGAATATTGCAAGAAAAGAAGGACAGAAAAGCGACTTGAAAAGAAAAAGGAATCCAGAGTGACTGAAAACAACGTCTTGACAGCTCTTGTACAGGAAGAGAGACATCCTATTCTCTTCTTGATTGGTAGTCGACGGTCTAGTAGCAGCTGGCTTTTTATACTAATATCTCGGAAAGCAAAGTCATAGCAAAACCCTACCCTACTCATATCTTGAAAAGTTTTACGCCCATCTTAGACAAGTTTGGCGATCTTTCTGGAGGAGATATATGCGCGCATTAGTTGGTCACGTGTGCGAGTTCGTGGAAAAGAATCCCGTTTCATGGTGGGCGTTAACGAGGAGCGGATCATTTTTGATCGAGAGCAAGTCTTCCAGTGTTGTAAAGAAAACACTGTACCGCTAATAGCAGTATTTGAAGCCATCATGGATGTGTTTACAGTCCGTAACGAGTGTAACACATGGTTGTGCAAGTCAATAAACTATGGCAAGTTCCATGAACAGCTTTCTATGCACTTTGGATCCAGGCTTCGTTATGTTTACTTACATCGTGATCCTAGGGATGTTTGCCTGTCGTTCTCAAAGGCGCCAGTCGGTGAGGCACACTATTACCTCAATGCTGAAACCTGGCGAGATTTGCAAGAGGTTGCCATTGATTTACACAATTCCGAGCCGGAGGGAACCATGCACCAGTTAAGCTACGAAGCACTCCTCTCGCACAAACAAGAAACTTTGGATTCCCTTTTCCAGTTTCTTGATATCAGAAACAAAGAGCAGGTTTATGGGCAGATAATTAGCAGGGAGGCGTATCGTAGGGCTTCCCAGTTATCCCTTTGGAGAAACCTTGAGCGTGCTAAAAGCTTAAGTGAAATACAAAAAGACAAATGGAAAAGATCAGAAGATTTGACCGATGACGATGTGTAGATAACTGAGGCACAGGCACGGCAGACACGAATCAGTCACGAATATTCTAGGATATGAACTTGAGCATACCGATCAACTTCCCAAGTTCAGTGAAGAGGAGATTGCTGAGTTTAGGCGACCTAACGAGGAAGGAAAAGCTGCAAAGAAGGCTTCCCTTCAGGAAACAGACCCAGAATATCATAAACGTCGCAGTTACAAGCGTTGGTTCTCGAAAAGAATGTCGTGTTCCCTGAGAAGCGTGAGGCCGAATCATTCTGGCATGAAGTCAAGAATCAGCTATGGCCTCTCCTCCCTGTTTTCTTTTGGATGCTTCTGGCTGGTTTTGCAAGTGGCTTCTTGGGCGGGTTAATCGGTGTGCGTGGTCCACCCCTTATTATTTTCTTCTTTTTCTTCGAATATCCTAAGAGTCAGATCAAGGCAAATGGAACCTTTGTTGCCAACATCAACGTTGTAATTCGTGTGGTCACTTACATTGTAAGATCACCACCAGCCTCGTATTCAAGCAAAAACTGGTTCACAGAGGAGGATAAATATTTGTATATTTTTGTCTCTATCATCGGTGTTTTAGGGCACCGGTTGGGCTTTGGCTGTCGAAACATATCAATTAAACACGCCTCAAGATTATATTACCGTGTATCTTAATCATTAATGGCGTTACCATGATTGTAACAGGTTCTTTCGATTTGTAAAGTTTTTCCTTGCTATATACTCTCGATTTAGAAATTTTGTCAATTGACAATAATAAAGAATGTAAACGATAAGACCGAAAACATTTTTGGAAAGAATCACAGGGCTTAATCATTTTCTCAAGTATCACACTGATATAACAGTGCTTTTGTTGGTGACGATGTTCTTTATAAAGAAATTTCTGAGAAAAATCTGCTCAAAGGTAAAGTTGTCGGCTTTTTCTCCACCAAGAAACTGAAAACCATTGTTGGAATGCATTGGCACAAAAAGCTCGTGGTACTGTTCTATCTTCGCACGTTTATTCGATCGGGTATATCAGACCACTAACTAATTGAGCATGTTTTCTTCTACTTGTTAACATTATAACGTAAATAAATGAGGTTTTGTTCGTGTTTCATCTTATGTAAGGGAATCCAAGACAGTCTTGGATTACGGATTCGTCACCGTGGATTCCAGATTCCAGGTACTGGATTCCAGATTCTTTGTCCGTGAAACTTGAATCCCGGATTCCAATTGTTACTGGGAGTCTGGATTCCTTGAGCTGTTTTCTGCATTTCAAAGTCCAGGGTTCCGGATTCCACAAGCAAAACTTTCCTGGATTCAGGATTCTAGAAGCAAAAATTTCCTGGATTCAGGATTCCACAAGTAAAAATTTCCTGGATTCAGGATTCTGGAAGCAAAAATTTCCCGATTTCTTTATATGGGGGGACGTGTTACATGATTGGCATCATGACGAGGTCGATGAGGTGTTTCAAGCGTTTGATTGTAAATTACCATAATTATAATAGTGTTTTTTTTTTTCAATTTATCATAACCGGGTACCGAGGAGTAGCATAAACAAATAATTAAACGAGTAGATATACCTAAAGACAAACGGGAGAAAACAGATATGTACAGGAACAGTTAGTTAGAATATTGTGTGTAGTTACCGTTTATCGTTACTTTTTTTCTTTCGCTGATGCGTTTGTATCAATTGTGTCCGATTTCAGTGAGTACGAAAGAAGTTGGAATAAAATGTTAAAAATTTGCATTGCTTTGCTCCGCCCTCAGTCTCAACAGGTCCTTCCCTTTTCCCGTAAATTAAAAAAAATTCATTTTGACAAAATTGGGAGAACTTAATTGTATTCGCGAAGGAAGAAATTATTAAAAGTAACGACAGCCATCCCAAATGATCAATGTTGTCGGTGTAAGAAGAGCGGCCGTTACATATCACGTGTGACATCACACAGCGTCGAAGGTTTGGATGGCCTGCCTGTGCTCTGAAAAGTGTGGAGCAAGGTGTTCCCGCATCGATGGTATTTAGACACCAGATATTCTGTGAAAAATTGCTCTACTGTAATAATAGATTCTTCAAAGGGCAGTAAGATAAATGTATTGAATTAAAAGGTTTTATGTTGGTTTCGAACTGTTCATTATTTCCAAGTTCGAAACGCCAATAGCCAATTTCGATTTGTTAAACGTGAAAGACTGGTAACGAACCTAGGGCTCCAAAGCGAGGCTCCGGGAAACACGGCGCGAAGTAATAATAATAAAAAAACATCACTGAGAAGAACGCCAGGTGTTTCGGTAATGCTTACGAACCTCAGTGCTTAATGTCGTGGTCAAGTATTGAGGGCCTGGATGGGGTTAACTGACAACTGATTTTAACTGACAAGTGACATATTTGCCCAAAAGTGACTAAGATGGGGTCTATAATTGGCCACAAAATAGACATATAATGGGGTAGGGACTCTGAGAGGCCAGAGGCACATACCCAGCAAAGCTTAACCCAAGTATCCCCTCTCCCCCCCCCCCCGGGGTTTGAGCACTTCCGAAGCTACTTAAAAAACGAAATTTTCAGCGTGCTTTGATTTCGTTAGTCAAGAACACAAAAAAGGACAAAAAAATCATCATGTGTTAAAGAACAGTTCAGGTGTCTGGATTTGTGAGTCAGGCGTGAAAAATTGTCCTTAATGCGTGAGATCGATGTATTTAGTCCACAGGCATGCCCGGGAGGCATGATGCGTGTACAATATTCTGGCATAAATATTGATTGGCTCAATTGTTGGAAAAGACCTGAGAAATGGAGGGTCACTTGAAACGCTAACAACAGCAAAACTGATAAAAAATTAAGGTGCTTTTGCATCAGTTGTCGAATTTAATGTTTAATTGACATTATATGTGCCTTTCAAGCCACATTTCGCATCACAAATATACAAATAAGTTTCATAGTTGATCATTAATAACTATTTAACTGACAACTGACAAATGGTTTTAGTCATTCTATTTTCAAAAATCAACATTAATATAGCCAAAAGCGTAAATTTCGTGTCTATTGGGATTAAGTGTTTTTTGTAACATAATTTCATTGGTTTCGAAATTGTTCTAAGTTGCTAGTAAGATGTATATACCTGCAGCCTATAATCACGTTCCTTTTGTCTTTACCAGCATTAATTTCTGCCCAGCGAGATTCAACTTGTTCCGTATTAAATTTAATCTCAGGTCTAAGTATACCTTTAAGATTGTCGGCTATATATAAAGCAGCTCCGCCCGCGCTTGTTCGCGAAGCAGAGTGGTAAAAGTTATAGCCTTTGATATTAATATTGGTAATCTATTTATCACCTAATTTAGTTTAACTAATGTTAAAGCAATTTTTTACACCGTTTTTAACCAAAGTTCGCACTGAAGTCCATTTCTAGAGGCTATTTCAATCTTCATCTTGGATGAGTATGTACTCATTAGCATTTTCCTGTTGTCCGCAACTACATCCACACCAGGGGTGGCAAACCAGGTAAAAACACTGCTTGAGGCAGGAAGACACTTTTCTCCAAGTAGACTTCAAGTAAAGGAATCCCTTAACTAAAAGAACAAGCAAAAAAGCCATCATTAATCAGAATGATGAAGAGCATTGTTGAAAATACATGTAGAAGGTAGAGAAAATTCGCCCCTTGCAGATTCACCTCTTCAAAATCGTGAACTAAAATATAATTGTTATTTCCTAACTCATTTTTAAAATAACTCTTGAAAAGGAAACAAAGGAAACCACTACAGTGAGGATTGATATCAGTTCTTAATTACCGCATAAAAAAATGTTAGCTTTAGCTTTAAATTTCTTCCAAAATCCAAAAATTATTATTCATCTACGAAGCTACTCCACTCAGTGTTTCATTCGATAAATAATCTAGAAATGGGACTTAATTAAACATTATCTTGGTTACACTTCGTTTTTCAACCCACTTTTCGTTATCTGGAAATCGGATAAATTACTGGGTGTCGTGTTTGATTTATTACCCCGAATCAGCTTGTGATGGTGATGGTCCTTATGATGATGGTGATTACACCAAGCCAGAGGCTCGAATTTTCTTAAAACTTCAGAAGCTGACACCATGGCAACAATAACACACTGGCTTCCCTAGTTGCTTCAATTTGTAGCAAAGCTTTTAACTCATGCAGCAATTACAATTACGTTCCACTTCAGGAGAATGCAACATAAAGTCAGTGCGCGAGAAGCCTGGGCACGGAAAGAAACTCGATTTTTGTTAGAATGGGTCAGGTACCGGAAACGGAAATACGTCATAGACTTTAGACTTGTCTTTCCCAGAACCCTTCGTTTCCTTTGAAGGAGCCCTTTGGAGAAAAATCATGCTAAGAAATGCTACGGGGGATATTGAGAACGTTCAATTCGGGTAACTTACAGTTGAATAGACAACAAACATCAGCTGGATTATAGTTGGTTTGCAGAACATAGCTCACTTCGGAAAAGACTGATAGCCTGGGACCCGAACTAGGCGTGCGCGCATTTATGGCATTATTTGGGGGGACGGAAATGTAAACAAACATGGTGGAAAGTGGGGTGGAATGTTTAAGCGGAGTTAAAACAAATTAAAATAAGAAAAAAAAAGGTGGAATTGAAAGAAAAAAAAAACATTAAAATGTCAAACTGAAGGAAGATGTGCCTGGGAGATCTTACTTCGAGAAAAACTAGAGGAATGCAAATCCGTGTACTTCAAATTAGCGTTCCGAAACAAAAGTACATATTCTCGCTGGATACGTCAGTTGTCTTTGGTATTCTATAGAATGCCAGACCAGTGGAGTTCCTGAAGTTACTTGTGCACGAAGGGACACAACAACTTGCATGCCCCGTCATGACACAAGGTGGCTGCTCATTTTGTCCCCCCAAACAATCCCATAAATACGCGCGCACTTAGTTTTGGTCCCAGGCTATCACTCAGAAGTGGGCTATTAGGAATTGGGAACTGTGGGGAAATCTGACATCGTTTATACATGTTATGCTAAAAGAACAATTTCATTACACAGAGTAATAGACTCAATTACCAGCCGTTCTGGGCGCCCTTAAGAACTATTTTGAATTTCCAAAGTGCTGTGTTGTGTTCAGTTCGTTATATATGGGGATAATAATATTTACATCATTGTTTAACGCTAAGAACGTTTTTATATTTCACTCTGGTTATAGTTATCAAAGATACTGCGCTGATTCTGCGCTGACACTTTAAACTTGGTTAAAAAAAAAAAAAAAAAAGAACGTGGCTCTGCCAAACCCCTTTCCCCCGATTAAACTCGTCGCCATAGTTCAGTGAATCGTAAAAACTTCTCCACTTTGGTGACATTCACCTGCAACCACAATTGGGCTATTACATTTTATACCCGTCCCCCTCCCCCAGCCCCCGCCCGGTAGGACGGGGTAGGACCCATATTCTTAAGGGATAAACCAATACTTTATGGAAGTCTTCAGGGGTAAATGCAACTTTATTTAATCTTCTCGCGTAAGAAGAAAAGGTAGAACCACAACCGGGGAGGACGGATATTAAATGCAGTAGCACATTCCAAAGGTAACATTTAAACGCACGTACCATTCCCTACTTTGAAATAGTGTATTTCAACGCATACGTATCCTTCTTTCTTTTTTTTTTTCACGGGACTGATCATTCAACATTCATAGGAATACCTCTAAGAAATATCGAAAAATTTCACTAGTTACACTAAGGAGTCTCTGAAAGGCAGAACTCACCTGCAGCCACGATCAAGACGGAGCTGTTAAGGAGAAGGAACAAAACATTGATGAAAATGGAGTCGTTTTCCACGTGCTTTTTCCTTCCATCAGACTGACCATATAAAGAACCAAGGCAAACGTTGAAAAATGTTATCCAAAGCACACACGTTTGGAGACGATCTTCAAACTTTCCTTTGATGGGCCTGAAAAGGGTGTAGGCTATCCCCGAGGCACTTGTTATGACCAAAGTGAAACCAATCTGAGAGTGGCTTTCTGACCCAAAAAGAAGAATCAAGGAGATAAGGAGAAGTTTGCGGTACATTTCAAGTGTTTCCCAAAACCAGTATTTCTCCTTGTAATTTTCAAAAAACACCCTCAAGCCGAAGGCAATTTCTTTCTCAGTTTCCGCCTGTCGATATTTATAAATGGGAAGCAGTAGCATTAACGGAAATGCAATAGGATAAAAGGCAAACACTGCAGCAATTTTCCAGAAAATCTTGTGCCGAGGCGTATAGCAGTGGATGGAGTAATCAGCCCTCAGTAGGGAGATACAATCGCGTTTACTGAAGCACATGTTGACACATACACCAGGCAACGGCAGAATGTCAATGATCTTCTTGCTCGTCACTGGGTAAGACAACAGAAGAAATAAGAATATGTTACGGTAGCAAGACTTTTTAAGCCTCGATATTTGGTTCATCTTTTCGCTCATTGAATCCTCCATATTGTTTATGTAGCGTTTCTTCAGGAAGAGGTAGAGAAGAATAAGGGAAACAACAAATATGTTTATGCCAACAGCGAGAGAAAATTGTAGGAATGGATCTGGACGCAATTTAGAGTAAATGCAGCTTAAAGGTGCGAACTTCAGTATGTTACCCTCAACTAAGTTCAAATATTTTTCCATGGAGTTTAGAATAACAGGCCATCGAACATACACAAGCGCAGAAAAAATTCCAGCAATGACTTGATAAAATCCAATAACAATTTTGCAACAAGACATAACGACATCTGCAACCGTACGATTGTTTTCTGTGCGTTTCGAGTCACCCCAAAGAACCACTAAAAACACCGCAACAAATACCAGAATTACGACTACGCATGATATGACTGTGTTAACCATTCTTGGGCATTCCAGGCACGTGTTAAATCGGAGGTAGTGGTTGATAGAGCATGAGGCACATAAAATTCCTTTGAATCTGTCGTGACAGGATGAGTCAATTCCGCCTTTACAGGATCTAGGATATGGACATTTTTGAGGCTGGGGTAGCGTTCCCTGAAACCTGGAGAATCCTCTGTTGTATGGAGGCTCCAGTGTGTAAATATTTTCAAGGAAGTTTCTATAACACCGTTTTTCCTTTTCACTTGGCCATTTCCAATAATAATTTGGTGCTAGAATTGCTGTATCGTTGACACACTTTATACCGTGAGCAGGGCATTCAGAGCAGGGGCCAAAACGATCCATGCGGTAAAATCCGCGGAGGCATTTGCATGCGCGATAACCAGCAGTTTCATTGGAAAGTGTACCTACCAATATACAAGTAAAACGATTTATTGCTGAGAAATTTGAAACAAGCTTCAACCACAGAACAAGTAACATCAACAATAACATAGTTTAAAATGGTTTACGTAATTAGTGTCTTTATTTAAGTGTTTTAGCATAAATCTACCTGGATTTATGAAAACAGGGTTAGCAAACATTTTGTAATTTCTCTCAACTTCCCCTGTCTTAGCTTGCTTTCTGTGTTGTTTACTTATGTCCTTTTTTTGGTTGTTTTGTGGTTAAGGATTTGTGTAGAAATGGCTGCAGACAGATTTTCAAAAATTTCTATCTACCCCCCCCCCCTTCCTCCCTCCCTCCCTTTTTTACTTTTTTCCTGTCCCTACCCTCAATTCTCTGTCTAACACAAGTGACAGTTATTTGAAATCAGTGCGCGGCTAAAGCTGGTTCTGTGCGGTTAAGCAGTCTACATTTCATTATTGGTCACCTTGAGAAACGTTTCCCCGAGAACATCATGTAAATCTCTGAGATGGGACAAAGTTAGTACGATTCGCGAAGTCTGCATCGTCCAATATCGTACTGTATTCTCGTTTGTCAATCATTCGGATCCGGGCTGAGACAGAAAGGTACGATACTGTTCGCTTTTCTAAGGTGACCACTAAGTCTTTGGCCTCGGGAACAGGCCTTTAGGAGTTAAAATTGCGGGTGAACTTTGACCCTGGCCAAGAGTTAGTTTTTTCTGGTGTGAAAACAGGGTCTATGCTGGTCTGCCGACCGTGTGACTGTACATCCGGGAACTTGAATTGAACGTGCTTTGAACGTGAGAAGATTATGCGTGGTTGAGGATAGTAGTATCAGTGCCGCGAAAGTGTGTGATTGTGTGATTTCCGCATGGTGTTGACAGGCAGAACTCAGGTATGTGGTCGCGTAGTTGAGCTGTTGCAACTAATATTCTGTGCCAGCCACAAAAACGTTTCGTGGGTGCCTAGCTTAGCTGATTGTGCCTTGAAAAACCAATTCTAGACACAGGAAAACTGGATCTAGGTCAAGTTTCAGCGAGCTCTTGGCTTTGAACCATTTAGGTCGTTTTTGCAGATAAGAAGGTGATAATTTGTGTACTATGTTTCAATTAGTTTGTTGTCTATTTCATGAGAAATCCTATCGATTATCGGACCCATTAAAAGAGTGCTAACTGTTTAAGTTGTTATGTGAGCCTTAGCCATACACTTTTTGGCTGCAGTTCACGATTCAAGTTAAAAATTTCGAGACTGAAGTGACACCTGTTTGAAACTTCACGGAGTCAGATTACTGAATAAATGTTCTAAAATTTGCGTCATTTTAAATTTGGACTCGTTGAAATGCTTCCAAGGACCACTAACTTACTGCCCGGCGTCAGAGAAAGGCTTTTAATTGGCCTTTGAATGGTTTTTTACTGTTTTAAATTGCCAAGTAGTAGCATGAGTTGATTTTTTTGCTGACTCGGTTTTCAGAAATCCAGGTATATATAAAAACACACAAAAAAAAACAAAAAAAAACTTGAAAAGTTAGGATAGAGGGCTGTTCGAGCCCCCTTCTCTTCAAAGATGCTTTTTGCCTGGATTATATTGTTGCCATTACTAAAATAGGTCCAGCGTTCTGAACGATCTTAGTAATCTCGACGATTGCTACGTCGATCTTGAATATATTTTGTATAAATTCATAACCGGAAAATGTTGTTGATCCACATATACTGCCACTGTCACTTTGGCGCTTCTTCCTTTTTTGCGGCTTAAAGAACGACAAATCAATGTCGGGCGAATCCACATGTAATCGATGTTCTTTAAAGTTCATGGACCCAAACAACAACACTATACAGTCATGTAATATACCTCGTTCTTTAATCCACAACTCCCAACAAAGCTGTTTAATACGAAGCAGCCATTGCAATTTTAGAATATTTGGCGACTACCGGACCGCCCATCGCGGTAGTAGTACGCTTACACGTGCCTAGTTTTCACCACAAGGTCTGCCTTCTTCAAGATGGCGCGTCTCAAAGCTATCATCGAGATTATTTTGCTCGTTGGTCTTGGCGAATGTGCTCGTGATTTACCGAAATGTGTACCCTGGGTTCCAGAGGATATTTTTTTCTTATTGATATTGATGGTTTGTGGCGAAGCCGCGTCAACGAGGCGCGAAATGCCGAGGATAGAATACGAGTAGTCCCCATTTTTCCTCAGGGATAGTAGAGCGAGCCAAAAAACGCGAGCGTGTGAAAATTACCCCACGCGGCGTGGTAGTCACCCGCTGATCGTTATTAATCCAATCCCGAAATATGGCTAAATCAGCTATCCACAAATTATTGACAGAAATCCTCTACGGCATCGAGAAACTAATTTACATCCGATTTATAGACAAACACTAAATAAAGAGCATTTTGCTCGATATCTACCCATCAGCAATGCATTCTATGCCAAACTTTGAGTTTCTTGAAGGGGAATCAAGACACGGGTCGAGCGTCAAACAACAACAAGCAGCCATGTTCTTGTCAGACATCCTTGAAAAAAATTGCTCTTTCAACTCGTTCAGCGCATCCGTCTCCATTTTAAATCACCAGATCTTTACCTATTTTGTACAATAAAGACCTTTCCTAAGTTTCTGCTACCATTTGAATCTCAAGCAAGCTTTCAAAGCGAGGAATTTGGTTCCTATGACTATGCACCACGGTCGCTGTCACTGGCCGCGTGACTTTATCAAGTCGCGGTCGCGCATGGTCAAGCAAAAAAGACCCCTGTTCCCAAACATGAGGTGATTTTTTTCTATGTTTATTTCACAAAAAGCAAACGTCACGTAACGCTCCTCCCACGCGAAGACAAGGCAGAAACGGCTGCGAGGGAGACTACAGAAGTCGTTAAGCAGCGTGAGTTCGTCAATCTGACCCATGTGATCTACCTTTTTTCAGTTACAGATAAAACATATTGATTATTCATTGATGATATTTTTAAATGTTTGGTGTTGGAGATTATTCTTTATTTTATTTTTGTAATTTAGGGTGTTCCGGGGGTATTCAGGGGTGTTCTTAGGGTGTTCTGGGGGTGTTCCAGGGTGTTCTATGGATGTTCCGGGGTGTTCCGGGAGTCTTCTGGGGTGTTCCGGGCCTGTTGCTGGTTTTACAGACACGCCATCTTACTGGCTGAAATTCTTTAATATTTCATCAGGTCAAAATGGTGTCAATAGGCGCTATTCTGTAATGTTATATTAAGACGTGCAGTTTGATTAACTGCAGCCAGCAAGAGAACAGTGCATGCATTTGAATTGTTTCCAGTTCTCTGATTGGCTAATGGCATTATTTTCGCGCTATTGATTGACCCGATTTACTGGACTAGTTTGAGCCGTCATCATAGTAATTGAGTACTTTAGGTAATCACAATAAGGGATTTACGAAAGTATGGCAGTGGATGTTTACTAATGTTGGTTAGGTATGTATTTTGGTGTAGATATTGTTCAATGTCGTTTCAATCGTTTGAACGTATTGCCTCATTTAGTGATAGCTTCACTCCAGGGTTAGTACAGATTTTTTAATCCAAAATTCAAGACTTCTTCCAGATTTTTTTTCCAAAACAATGATTTCTTTTTCCAGACACAAGATTATCAAATAGGTGATCAAAGGAGACCTTAAAAAACTTAGGAAGCAAAGGTTTTCTTCATGATGCGTTACAAACGTACGGGCGAGACTGAATAAGATTTGACCAAAACGAAAAAAAAAAAAAAAAATTCACTTATCAAGAACTTGTTGCTACAATCGGCGACAAAATGAGTTGAGACACTTCGCCCAAAACTGGGCTTTTTTACGTTTTATTAACTTCAAAGGGAGGAAATATTGCTTTCCTCCCCCATCCCCTCCGTGCAATGTTGTGCCCTTGTTCTAGCTACCAATAGAAAACAACAAACACCCCAACTTTGAATGGAGGGGAGAGGGGAGGGGTGCGGATTATTTTGTTCTCCGAAGTTACCCTAGTTAAGTACAATGTCTCAACAATTTTGTCTCCGATTGTCTGAATCTCAAAAGTGGCCGTACGTCCTTTAGAAAGTTAATTGAATTTATTTCTTTATGCTGTGATGTAAGACCCCCGGTGGTTTTTTATTTGTTGTGTTCGACTTCATCATACCTATTTTAGAACAATTAGAATAAGGCGATCTCATTATTTTCAGTGCGCGACATTTCGTGTCACGCTTAACCGTGCCTTGACATCGTGCGATGTGGCGCGTCGGGCACGATTTCTTATTCTCTCCTTTATCGAAGCGCGTCGAAACAAAGAACAACAATTTTGTCGCTGATTGTAGCTTTGAAAAAAAAATTTTCCAGACTACCTCTCCATTTTCCAAACTCTTTTACAGGTCTGGAAAATTGCTGGGCAAGTTTCAAGACTTTTTTTTAAAGAATTTAAGGCTCTGTACATACCCTTCCACCCGCAATACCAAGAATGTCTTAGAAAGGAACTTCGCTCTTACCGTAAGGACATGCGTGACAGTCAGTTGGGGTTTTGCCAGGATGTCGTTCCTCTGAAACGAAAGTGCCTGTGCTACAATTCTTGCAGGACACCTGTCCCATTTCGCTTTGGTAAAAGCCTCCTAAAATCAATCATAGCGTATAGAACTGTTTTAGTCCGGGTTTGTAAAATTTAAGAAATATTTTCTTGACGTAAGCAAAGCCGGAAACTAGGGAAAAATTGGTAATTAAGGGACCTTTCCCTTTCAGTTGCTCGGACACAAGACGCTAAGCGATTTACTACATCCATTTCAAAATCACTAGTGATCCTTACAATTTGATTGGCTCTCGTGGTGTATTCACGAATCTTACTATTTTTTGCTCTAAATCGCATCTTTTTTCGCAACCAATGAGAATATAACACTTAAACAAAACAACCAGTCAGATTTCAAGGATCATTCAAAGTAGCCAATCAAATTGCAGGAAAATGAACAACAAAACACTCAATATTGTGCAGCAAACTTATGCCAGTTTTTTGTCCCAAAACTTTAGTTTTTAAAAGGTAGAGAGCTTAAAATGGTAGTGAGCTTCTTGAGGCTAAGGATCTACTTTTAGGAAAGTTTCTAACATTCAGTGTCCAGTTCGATGAATATTTTGACGATTTTTTTTTCCCAAGTCCAGCGACAAAGAAACAACAAATCCAGAGTCAACTCAGGAAGAAGATTATTCCAGGTTCCCTGTTATCTCAAGTGAATCAATTGAAGAGCTCAAGGCTGTTGCAGTGAACAAAAATACCTCCCACTCGACAACACAGTAGATGAATGTTTTCAGAAGCTGGTGCCAGTCCTGCCATTATGAAAATGTAAACATAAAGTAGGAAAATGGCGCCGGAAGAGTTTGATAACGTCCTGAGTAACAGGCCACGTACGTGAATCTTCGTTGGTCGACTACGACGAAATAGTCGAGAATCAATGGAAAGGCGTAAGGACTGTCTCACCTTATCATCTTATCAATGGATACAAAGAAGTCCAAAATGAAAAAGGTCTAAAGGACGTTTCCAACCAAAACAGTACAAGTGCATGCAAATGAAGCTTAAAATCAAGCGATTGCAGTCCAACAGCCAGCCGTCCATTAACGCCAACAAGCTCCACTTCTTCCTATTTATAACAACAAGGCCAAATACACCAGGCCATGGGCGCGCGCGAATCCTGATTTTCAGCCAGCTGGATTTTCGGGATTTCCACTAAGTTTTCCTTCACATTTAAAGTACCGCATAGTAGCGTTTTATAATTCATTTGTCCTTAAAGTATACTTCAAGTGTGCTTAACAAAAGTATACTTAAAGTACAGTACTTTTGGTCACTTCAAAAGTATACTTGAAGTATACTTCACAAGAGGTATACGTCATGCATATTACTAATTTTCATTGGTTAATTAGTATCAGGAAGTTGAAGCTAGTGCTCAGCTTCAACTTGGGAGAGAAACATGAAAATAGGGTTGTTAAGATTTCCAGATAACCCCATTCATTTGTTAGGCATGCAGCAATTTCCTACTTTTCCTCACAAATGGCTTAATTGAATAGAGTCGAAACATGTATGCATGATAAATGTATGGGGTTATACGGAAATCTTATTCCTTAGGTTTTACCAACTGAGACCTGTTTTAGTACTCCAACCTAGGTACCACATTTTCATGTTTTGCTTATATTAATAATTACACAGAATAACTTATTAATAAATACCCCAAGTATATGTCAGATCTGTTTATTACTCTCTGGTTACAAAGTAAATTGCTCCATTACGTTCTTATCTGTTGCACACAAAAACTGGAACAAAACGTCTCAAAAAAAAAAAAAACTTATAAGACAAGGCACTTTAAACGAAGAAAATGAGCTCTCACTTTGTTAAACTTGAGGCTTAATTTATGTCCTATTTGCAAATGACTCGATCGTAAAGGAGAATCGATAGCGATTAGAACCGATGACTTATTATTATCGTCAAATTTCAGTGATGGTGTACTCTTTCTTTTGTTTTATTTTCTCTTGCCACTCATATTGTACTCGAGTTGTGAAGATGGCAATAATTCAAGCATATAAATATCTTGAAGACAACGCCGTCGAAATGATGTTTGCTTTGAATCTCTATCGCCCGCAAAAACCGTATATGGAAGTGAGGTATCCTGTAAATGATTCATACATGACCGTATTAGGAAATCCACAATATCCCGTACATGATTTGATCGTACTGCAAGTCAGTGGTAATTCAACACCTATACGCTTCCCTCACGTAAAGGAAGTAAAGATGACTGATAATGCCGATAGTTTTGCTCCCAGTTCTCGTTCTATTTGGTTCGATTCTCTTAAAAGAACGTAAAACGACGTGGGCCTAAATTACATCCAGTATTTTTTACACCCATATGCAAATTAAAATTCCACGAACGACCTTAAAGAAAATTGGCCAGGACGAAACTATGACTTTGTCTTTCGCTCACGGAAAAAAAAAAGGAAGATTTCGGCGGATGATCTTTTCACGAAGTAGAACACTAACTGACGTGTGCTCCGTGCATTTGAGCATCTAGAAACCTAGTGCTATATACTTCACCATGCACTTTGTAGTAATGTTTACATGGTCTCAATTATGTCCTTAATAGAACAACGCTGAAACTGTATTTTCAAGTTGAAGTGTACTTTTGGCATACTTTTAGCATATACTTTTGTTTGGAAGTGATATCAAGATCACTGCCTTCTAATATATTCTCAGAATGTGTCTTTAAAGTTTCATAGTAGACTTAAAGTACCCTTTTCTCAGGGGAAATATTTTTCATAACCACTGAGGTTTGAAGAAGTATACTTAAAGTACACTTTAATATTTAAAGTATAAATAAAGTACAGTTGCCAAATATACTTCTTTTATCCTTTTTTCTTAAAGTACGACGAAGTATACTTCAAATGTACTTTTTTCCGAGAAGTAAAAGTACATGTAAAGTATACATGAAGTATACTTAACGTATAATTACAGCGGCTTCAGATTCAATCTTCCCCCCCCCCCCCCCCCCTCACAAAAAAAGAGAAGTCTCAAGAACAACCAAGCAAAGAAGCGTAGGGCTTAAATCACTGACTCAGGCTACGAGGATTAAACTTGATTTTAGAAATGCTTGATCATTTGAATAAATTAAATCGACTATTCTTTTTTCCGTTGGCAACGCTCCAAATCGATTAGCTATTTACAAATCTCTTTTATTAGTCCACATGGTATAGCCTGGTTGTAAATAAGCGGAACCGGAAATTAAACGTGTATACATGCCATGTTATCTGCAAAACAGAATGACACATGTCATTTAGAACTCAAACTCATTAACCCCTTAAGATATCCTCATGTTATCTTATTGTAGAAAAAGAAAAGTACCTGCAGGGCATGGAATACAGCTGCCTTGAGGACCAGCATAAGAACCAGCCATACAAAATGTACAATTGGAACAAATAGAGGTAAGTTCTTCTTTGAAACTGCATTCAGTACATGAAAAGCCCGAGCGAAACAGACTACTTTTTTTGGAATATCCACCATCTTCGAATACTACATAGAAGGATGACGATGGAGTACACTCACTAAGGAAATAAACATAACATGTTTGTTTATCACACATCGTGGCAAACAAGACAGACAGGGAGACGCTCGGTCCAGTTATAGATACATGTAAATCTGAATTATTATTATTATAAATTTAGGGACGGTCAAATCCCACTCAGGGTGGGATTTTCTTTCAAAACATTTATTCTGCTTATATGATTATTTGGGGTGTTAAGGGTCAGTGGTTGTTGTTTCTCGCGTATAACAATAATATATATACACCCATTTTCAAAAAGGATTTCATCTCAGAGAGATACGTGTATTTAGATAGATATATACTTTTGTTTCCTTCCGCGCGAAAAGTTTGTGCGGCAAATAAATAGCAAGACATGTGATAAAGTTTGGATTAGACCTCTTTGACATTCAAGAATCTCCCCAAAAAAATTAATCTGCCTTTTGTACAAAAAAAAAAAAAAAGACAACAATAAAACAGCATACAAACAGGCAACAAAGTAAGCTTTAAATAAGTGTTATTGTTTACTTACATGAGGGCATTGTAGATCCCTGACGGTATCTGGTGTAGGTTTTTACATGCTACAGCCCTATAAAGATATTTGTTCAGATGTTTGACATGATTAAATAAGGACGTTGTCGGGGAAGGACAACGATGGGCGATATTATTTCTGAATTTCGGGTGTCATACATACTTCAGAATTAGGCTCGTAATTTTTATAGTTCTTTTTTCGTGGTTTTCTAAGTTTGGTCTAATGTTTATGAAATAATTTTTTACAAACAAGTTTTATATAAACTGGTAAAACAACAAACAGTTCTTTTTTTACTAATCAGAACATCTAACGAATATTTGATAAAAAATTTTTATGTGAGATGAAATAAATGGTGACGAGTGAAATTGGAAAATAACTTATCTTGCGTTTGTCAATATTTAGTCTTCTTAATACCCAGAGCCTTTAAGGGAGGAAATTTGTTTGAATTTTGACAAAGCCGAAATGAATTTATTTCAGTCCTAATTTCACGAGTATACGGTTTACCTGTTGTAAAATGGAAGCGAGAAACATAGTAATTTCCGCAGCCCATTTAATGGCTTGCTCCATTCAAAAACATGTAAAGAGCCTGATTTAACTTGTATGTCCTTATTATGGCAATGCTCTAAGCAATGTCAAGATAGCCTGAACTGTAACGCAACATTGAGCTCTAACGAAACATCGAGGGCCTTCACTGCATACTATGACATCCCCCCACTACAAATCTCTTTTTTATTGAAAACCCCATGAACTCTTTTTTATGGCTATGAAAACAGCGATTTCAGATTTCATGCATGATGCTAACTTAGGTCACGAAATTTCCGTGAAATTCTCTACTGGTTATTTTCATGAAGCATGAAAAGTTTACAAAGCCATGAATATGGATTTTCATTGGTCATGAAAGTCACATATATTTTAGACTGATACAATTCATGACCCCTAAAAAGGCAGTTACAGCCTAGCATGCATTTCATGGGTGATGAAAGTTCTAATGGCACATGAAATTCCCATGACGGCACAATTAAAAACTCATGCATGAAAGTGGCCAACTCACACTAGCACAAAAGTAGACGTTACTGCGCTTTTCACAATCATACGAATTCTGAAGTTCAAAAGCCAACTGACGAATGCGTTTTTCGCTGCCGTCAATAATCTTAACGGACCTCTTAGGAAACAAAACTTTACTTTAACGGGTTCAAAAGGTCAAGGTTTGTGATTTGTGATTGGTGGATTTCGATCCGTTTTGTGTGTTTCTGTGTTTCAAGGTTCGTTGCTTGTGATCGTAATTATGATTGACGGCAGCGAAAGACGCAATTGCGAAGGCGGCTTTTGAACTTTAGAGTTTCATGTTTGTGAAAAGCGCAGTAATGCCTTAGAGAAATGTTCCACACATTTATTAATTCGTAATTGCTCCTGCCGGATCTGTTTAAACTTAGGTCAATATATATTTCATGATGACACATGCTAATGCAAAAAAAAATTTGTGTGATTAAAAACAGTAACTTGTTAGTCCAAAGAAATAGCTTCATAGACTGTTTCAATCTTTTGTAACTCAAAGTTGCACTTTATTGTTCAACACCATTTTGACTCCTTAGTGTTAGGAAGGTAATGTTCTGGTTCTCTGAAGACTGAAGGTCTTGTTGTTCATATTCTCTATCATGATATGAACTTGAAAAAAAAAATGTGGGAAATGTCTTTCCATACTTGTCTTATTCTTTCTTAACGAACGACAAATAAAAATAGGGAAACTGATTTCAGTCCAGACAAATTGCCTTTGGGCCTGTTCACTTCTACTGCAGCTATTCCTGTGTTTTAATACTAGTAGACTTCAGGTATTCAGTGCTTGCAAACCACATGCATAGCAATTTGTTAATACATTGAAGTCATTTTGCCTAAATGTCCTTTCTCTAAAATTGATTTTCCTGATCACATACAACACTCTTTAGTACACAACACGTCGTGGATTCCATAGCTGCGATTTTTACATGTATCTAGGAAGATCAAAGGGCCTCTGCTCGAGTTAAGTATTTACTGTCCATAATACTGAAGTCTACATGTACCTCAGCGATCGCAAAGTTAGCTTCGTAAATTCTGAGATATTTTGCGTGAACTTTTGTATCGGAAAAAAACGCTAATTTGACCCACAAGTGTAGTAAGCAACTGGGATATTCAAGGTGTCTTCTCGTACCTGAGCTAGTCCAAAAAATGTCAACAATATGTTTTTCGTTGAAGCTTTGTAAGTAAGGCCATCGTTTCTTGCTAAAAACGATGCAATTTTTTCCCCTTGCTGCTGACACCTAAAAAGCTTTCATTAGATTATTTCATTCAGGTCTTAGAACTACCACTTTTTAGGCTCACAAAACTAGATCTCAGAACGGATTACCCGGCATGTTTGATGTTTGAGCTGACTAGTTACCAGTCTCCTTAGAAAACGACTCCCATCGTCACGTGCACCTTTTGAACCAATCGAAAAGCGAAAAATGAAGTTCCGTTTGGATCAGTTCAAATTCACGAGGACTTTCCAACAAGAGCTCATATATTTGCGCCCAAATTGACGTTATTTTAAAGGCGGATTGTTCATTTGTTTTGTCGTCCACATGAAGAGTGCTTCCAATCAAGTTTGGGAACGATAAATCAGTTGGATTGTGGATGGTAAAGGCATGTTCGTTCTGATTGTGTTTTCGTTGTTACTTGGGTCATCTGATGGTAACTTTCGACATTTACTACGGTATGAAGCTGGATATTTTAGTTAAATCTTGCCGATGTGAGCGGGAAACTTTAAGGGGTGATGCAATGGAATACCATTTTATTGGCCCCTTTTTGTTTCTTGCAGACATAATTGTGGTCTTTGTTGCAAATGGTAGATGGAATCCTACAAATTGAATATATACTGATAATATTCTGGCAGACACCGATTTGTCAAAGTTGTCAAGACTTTAAATGTATGTTTAAAGACGAGTAATTTATTAAATATTTTAAACGCCATATCCGCTACAAGTACAAGCACTTTAGTTTGCAGTTCATTTATTTCCAATCAAGAACTGAAGTAAACGGGCGGTTTTTCACACAACCATAATGCTAGGACTTTGTTAACCTTTCTTCATAGTGAGGAGAAAATAACCTTTAACTTTTTGAGGAAAAGCAAAAAATAAGACTCAAGTATATCTTCTTCTCTGCACCATTACTTCAGAAGGATAGATAACAATTATTCTCCGAACTGGAGGTGGCTAGTCGTGAAAATTTACCGAGCTGCGAAGCAGAGGTAAATATCTACCACTAGCCACCGACACTGAGGTGAATAATTGTTTTAGTATAATTACTAAAACAGTGAGATAATTGAGCACAAAAATGATGATTTTGAACTCAAATATTGTTGCCAACGATTACAATTTTGGCGCGTAATGACCGAACGGCTGCGTCCGACGCTTTTTCTTGCCGACAGATAAAACTTTTGAAGGCATTTGATTAGCTCTTGCGGGGAAATTTCTTCAAAAGGAGTTGTGAATTCTTTTTGTATCTAAAATCATTTTGTAAAAAAAGACTATTAAATTTAGTTTTAACCTTATTTATGAACAACTGTCAACTAAATAAAGTAGCGCAAGACTGAAGTTTAATTTGCATTTGTAAACAAAAAACTTTTTCACCGGTTTTATCGATAAATTCGACTCAAAAAGACAAAGCTTTACCTGTTAAAACTTCCAAACCGATCTCCGTCACCTTCTTCGTGTATTTCGGGAACAGTTTGCCTGATTAGTTGTGAAATTTCTTTGTCTGTTACGGCAGCAAACCGGGAAGGCATTTTGCTCGCAACTTACGAGAGTTTGGCGTCGCTCGTTCGGAGGAACTGGAGGTGAATCAGTGAATAGTGCAGGAAATTCACTGATTGAGTAGCCAATCAGAGCGCGCATAAAACACTATCCACTGTGTTAGTATATACTAAAACAACCTACTCTTTGAACTCAAAAATGAACATTTTTTAAGCCAACAATATTTGCAATATACAAGGAGAAATATATGGCCTAGTTGTTATATAATAACAGCACTAAAGGTAATTTTAATACGTTGCTGTTTACAAAATATTAGAGTGATATACCTTAACAATTAATGTCAAATAGTTACAAGTGCACAAAAGAATACAATGGAATTAGTGTAAAGACATACATACATATATTTTTTTCATTCGTTTTGTTTAATGTTACATGCCGGTATAGTAGTGCGTAGTAGCCTATACTATCTATTTCACAGGTTTAGTAAAGTCATTCTAAAGCTGTGTTATATTGTAAAATTGGTTTAAAGCTATTATTGGAAAATAAAGCAAGGTTAACCCTTAAAGCCCTAAGAGTGATCAGCATCAAATTTCTCCTTGTAATATCAATGCTTTGTAAGACAGAGTGGTCATGAGAATTACAGACATGGTCACACGAGATGATTTTGCTCGATATCAGATTTTATCGACTTCTCCCCACAACTTCTGTAGGAAATGAATAGGGGTAACAAATGAGAATGAAAATTAGATTTTGGGTTTAAAGGGTTAAAAAATGATAAGTATGAAAGTTGTGAAACATTTAAAAAATGATTTTATTATATGATTTTAGCATGCAGTGAAACAAAATATTAGTGAAAAAGAAGCTTAAGTCTATTTATTTTAAATTCATATGAGTTTATGATTTCTGTGCTCTTGTAACTAAAGGATTCAAATGACTTAGTGTATCTATCATCTTAGTGGGTACAATAAATTTATTATGGGAGCAGATTGATACTCCGGTTGGTTTTGGTTGTAAATTGTATATCTATACTCTTCTAAATAAGATAGAAAGCACATTGAGAAAGATCAAGGTAAGCATAGTTTTTGAAATGATTGACTTTCAATGGGTTTTAATGCCATTTCAAGGTACCATTTAGCCATTACTTTAACCCATAGAAATGTCTTAGGACCAGGCACAAAATACATTTAATGGATCATAAAAATTCCCCGTTAAGGGGATAATCATGACCCATGAATTTTCTATCCCATTAAATCGCCATGAATTTGCACACCATGAAAAATATGGATATGTTTCATGGCCTTTTCCTGAAAACCATGAAAATCCCATAAAAAGTCAAATTCATGAGTCATTAAAAAAAGTCATTGCCTTTTCATGACTGTGTTTTTCATTGCATTTGTTATAATCTATAATCTGTCATTTCATGGGCCATAAATTGTGAATGTTTCAAAGTATTTTCATGGCTTTTTTAACGGTATTTTCATAGGTTGAACCCATGAAAATACCTTTAGTTTTGGCAATGAAAATCTGGTGAATAAGGCATTAAAATATTGTGAATTTCCCCTGTCAGTGAATAAATTCACAAGATTTTTATGGGTTTTTGTTTAGTAATGCCCTTTTGTGTTAAAAAAAAAAAAAAAGAAAAACAAAGAATCAGAGACGGCCTAACGTACAACGAAGGTGTAGGGGAATCGAAAATAACAAACAACAAATGCAGGCAATTGTCTCGCCATGCCAGTTTAAATATCCCATCAGGAGGAGTTGGTTCAGTTTAATTTTTTAATTTGATTGGGACTTGCTTCACACGTCCTGCCCTGTAGCTCCTTGGTTGGAAGGGAGCCTTTTCCTCCCCGGTAACAGTCTGAGATGGTGGCTCTGCGTGTTCGCTGGCTTTTTTTGGGGGGGGACATCTGAGCTGGGTAAAGCTGGTACACTCTTGACTAGACTCATCGTATCAGGTGTGGAGAGTGTGGTGTCACCGGCTCTGCTTGCATTCGTTTATCTGCTGCGTTAGGTGATGGAGATCTCTTATAAATTTGCGGCCTTTGCTGGATAAGTTTAGTTGATTCAGTTGTTCTCCCTAGGAGAGTCAGCCCTCAACGCAAGTCAAGTTATTTTGCAAGTTCTCCATAGATGTGTAGTTAGCAACAACACTTGTGTTACTCGATCCCGTTTAAGTTTCCCGTTTTCGAATCCTAGTTTTATTTTGTTAATGAACTCGTAAAACTTAGCTCAAATCTGTGGTTCTTGCATCGACCGTTTTGGCCGTGTTGAACATTTATTCTGATAAATATAGCCGTTGATATCAAGGTTGACACATTTCGCACACAATGGAGAGTTTTGACTTGTTTTATCATTTTATCCAGACCAACGACGCTCTGGAAAGTTGAAAGCATACATAAAAAGTTTACGATTTTCTGAATCTTCCCACAAAATACCCGTTGGAATCCTTCTTGCGGTAACAAATTGTGCTTAATTGTGTCTTTAGGTTTTCTACAGCGACGTTTAATGCCCTGACATCCTCATAAGTAATATCATTCAACCAAGATGCCATCTTAATTATTTGAGGAGGGTGTGAATGGGGTTAACCTACTAGCGACAAAGGGCGAAAAATATTACTGACTACCGACAAAACGAGAAAAAAATACAACCGACTAACGACAGGAAAAGTATTAACAACTACCGACATGAACCGACATTATCGATATTTGTTTCCATAAAAGAAGAGAACTTTCTTTTTCTACCTTAGAAAGTAACCACATTAAATTTATGAATTATCAGTTGGTCAAACGGAAAGAATATCCTTCTTTGTTGATACGTAAGATTGCTACAACCAATATCAAAAAATCACGGAAGTTATACCGACTTTATAAATTATATTTTGAAAAAAAAAGGTAAAAAATAGAACATTTCTTGTTTCGGCGGACGTCACCAGTCACGGCAAATATACCATAAAACGAGTAGTTTGTAGAGCGTATACAAATTTCTACAAGGATAACTCTCCTATTCCTACATCTTACCTACGAGAAATACTCAAACCTCAAAGAAAATTCTTTCCACTTCAATGGAAAGCACCACAGAACCGCGATGGGCATGCACAAAGACAGCAGTTTCCTTGCCAACATTTTCATGGCATATATTGAAACACAAATTCTCAGCTATTCTTGATGTTGAGATACATTAAGTTTGAACAAACGGAAACCTTTCCACGCCGAAACAAACTCCTCTGAGGAAACGTTTGAGGAAAGGAGTATTTCACATTGGGAAAACGCTTGGTGGACAGAAGCCAGTGAGAGGCTACCGACACAATTTGAAAGAAAAGGCTCTATCAGAAATATAACTCACAGAGAGGAAAGCCGCGCCTTTCCGTGACAAAATACTTGGGGCCGGTTATTTAAACGAAGTCTAAGTTAACCAGTGTTTTGGGCTGAGCCGCGGTTTAGACGTTGTCTCGATAAACAACGGCTAAACGATGCTTAAAATACGTTATTAAAACACGACTGAACCGTGTTCTTGCAAGTCAATTGCTAAACCATGTCTCACGAGGAAATGCATTGTCTGCCGAGTTATTTCGTATGCACATTTCCAGATAGCGGTTGTGTCTCTACAATATGGCTTCTAAACCAAGTCGCATAACAAATTTCAGCGAACAAGAAAACTTTTATTGGCCGAATTGGGTAGAGACTTTCCAGAAGTGGAAAGTAAAGGCTATGACAGTAAAACGCTAGCAAAAAAGACAAAAGCATGGGAGAAATTTTAACTAAGTTTAACTCCCAAAATCTTAACGGTATCAAATGCGACCTCAGTCAGCTTCAAGGATGTTGGAGGCGGCTGAAACTCCAGTGGAGAAAGGAACACGACTTACATCGTCGTGAGGCAAGAAAAACTGGTAGAGGAAAAGCTCCTGCCTCCCCAAGTGAAGTAAGCAAATTAGTAGCGGACGTAATCCCAGCCTCAGTTAATCCTCCAGAGCAGGAATTTGATGATGATGCAGAAGAAGAATTTGATTTAAGGCGGGACAAAGACGAGATGGAAGTTATTACGTACGAAGTGGGGCCAAGTCCACTTAATGACGTTGAAGCTATTAGCAGGAAAGGAGCGACAAAAGTCACAAAAAAGGAGAATAGTCAGAAGTACAATAATTTTTAATCGCTTCTAAATTTTTTTCATCATAATTCATCGCATAATTTACAGCTATTGATCATCTGATGACATTACATTGACAGGTGCAAACGCAGAAGACCAGATTCCTCTGAGGAGGAGGACCCATTCTTGTCCATGGCGAGGGAAGAACACAAATTGAAAATGAAGGTCCTCAAGCTTAAAGAATGGAAGCTAATGCACCAATCCGATAAAATGGGAATTGGTTTGCCACTTTTGTAAACTTTAAAATATTCATGTAATGATAAAAAACCATCACAAATTTCAAAACAAAAGAATTAAAAGATTATTAATAATTAATTGCGGTGAATATTCTTTTTTTTTCTTATTTTGTTGTCAATGAATCGTACATGGAATTTAATTAATCCATTAATCTTATTAAGCAAAGAATCGCATAATTGAGTAAAATCTCGCATTCTGATTGGTTAACGAAGCGAGGTATTTAGTGTGGAATTGCGAGTTGAAAACGAGGCTAAGCGATATTGGTTCGCATCTACGTAACAACTATCGTCAAATTCTAACACAACAACTGCAAAAGAGGTTTCTACAATGTCATTTCAAAATGTTTTCAAAACCATTGTCACCTTTTGAAGAGTTAAAAACAAACAAAAGCGTTTTTTGTAGTCAGTCGGAGGTTCTTCCTTGTTTTGAACTGATCTACAAATTCTCGAAGAGGCATAAAAAAAACCTCTTTCGCTCGCGACAACGAGAAAACAAGAAAATCTTGTGAACACGGCCCAGAAAATGGCAAGCCAAAGTTCAACCAAACAAAACGGAGAAGCGACAACGGAGGAAGTGCCGGGGTCGATTGTCACATATACAGAAGAAGAAATAAATACCTTCAAAGACGACATGGTCCCTGAAAACACGAAAAAGAGTACGCCGCTTGCAATCGTCCTGAATCGTGATACTTAGAAAAGTACAAAACAGAGCTGAACTTGAACAGCATTTCTAAAACAATTCAAGGTACTTACCATATGTCAATCGCGATGTTAAACTTTCAGTGCTTTCGCTTGGACACCTCATTTCTTTCAGTTTTACCGCCGAAGAGGTAAAAGGTGTAAATTATTTTCCTTCTCGAGCAAATGACCAATTAGAAAAAAGATGTTATAGATAAACGGCTTGTAAATTCAGTGAAATACCTCTATTTATCCTTACGATTAGTGTGAAGCTTCTTTACATGTAAAAAAGTTTGAAAACAAATGTAAAAACAAGCACAAGGTACAAAAAAAGTTGTCGAAGGTTCACACGTGTACGACTGACCTTGCTTCCTATTTGCTAACGCAATGACAGTTCTGACAGTTGACTTTGAAATGGCCTTCTGGAGCGCGTGCTCAGGATAAAAACAAACAATATTATTGCCGTTTTCTTTTTTTTTTTTTCTAATTTTTATTCAGTTATGCGATTCAAGGAAAATCCATTACCTGACTCGTGAATTCCACTTTAAATTAAACTTGAAAACCGATATCGCACTTCGCGAATCATGTGATATCGGCCTTTCGCGTGCAATTTGTATACGTAATACCATGATTAGTAGTGATATTTGGCATAAATACCACGAGTGATATTTCAAAATTGTTATACGTAATTTCACGCTGTTAGGCGAGTGAAATTTGAGACAACGAGTCCATAATGTACCCGAGGGAGATGGGGACGTGGGAGGAGAAGGAAAATCGTTAGCTTAAGAGCGTGGTTCTGTGCGTGGTGAGAGATTTTGCGTCATAATTAACCGCATTGTATCCACATGCACAGGAAACGTACCCGGGATGATTATGAAGAAGCATGATTTGATGTATAAGTCGAACAAATAAAGAAATATCTTTTTAAAAAAACAGGGCTATTTCAATTTACAAACTTTCTAGAACGGAGTATAAAAAATTGGCCCATTTTTAGAACGGGGTATCAGTTTTAGGGCGAGTTCTAGAAGGGGGTATAAAAAATTGGCCCATTTCTAGGACGGGCGGCACATACCCACCCAAAAAAATACCCAAGTGCCCCCCCGGGCATTCTTTGGCTTGAGGATTGGTGTCATTAAATATGCTCTACAAGCGTA
>NC_133205.1:30206541-30224041 GCF_958299795.1 Porites lutea
TACGCCACGTGATACACATTACATACTTCTAGATAATATTTAATTAAAAATCTTTTCCCTAGACCTTCCGCCAGTGCGCCCTGTATAAAGTTGATCGAGCCCAATTAAACACGAATTAAGAGATACTTTTCAGAAGAATGGCTGCTGTTTTGACGGTGGAAACCTAACGTAAACGCAGTTCATAGCATTTCAAGGACAGATACCCAACTAAGCCGACAGAGTATAAACTCGCCTGCGAGCAAAACGGGTTTTTTTTTTTTAGCTCGATTTTCGCTCATACCTTTAGGCTAATTATCCAAAATCGCTTCCATTTGCTCTTAAGATACTCTGCGAGCAGAGGCCCTTCGATCTTCCTAGATAAGTCCCTTCCTCTTCCCGACTTATCTAGGAAGATCGAAGGACCTCTGCTCGAAGGGTACTCTTAAGGGTACTTTTGCATTCGAAATTCATTGCAAAAAGCACTTACCGACTCCTAAGACGACCGCAAAAAACCAAGCACTTTGGTCATTGTACCGATGAGAAATCGCTTTCAGTCCTGAATGTTGCCAAGAAACAAAAACTGCGCCGTGACGTTAAACTACTCTATGACGTTATGGCGGACACGATCAGCTATACACAAGAATTGGCGCTGCGAGTTTTCAGCTCGCTATAACCCCCCCACGGTCCACGCACTGCGCGCGCGCTTTGGGGCTGACGAGATTATAAACTCACTTCACTCTGCGCTTCACGCCTCGCTTGGCGAGGAAAAAGAATCATACTGTAACACAGCTTGTTGTCATACTTGTTGACAATAAACCCTTCAAATGGAACCAGAAGCTTAGATCTCTCCTTATTCACTGCTCATCAAACAAACAGGGCAATGGGCGGCGGAACACTTTATGTACAAGGCCAAAGATATGTTGGCATAGAAACCTGTGCGTGGAACAAGTATCTTTATGGTAGGCCCTAGAGAGTTTAGCTAAGACTGAGGATAAAGTAGTACCACAATCGTGTTGACCGAACGGCTTTAACCTATCACCTGAAAAATCAGCTTTAATTTTATTAAGTTATCAGATCGGAAAAGCAATCATTAATGATGCAATTACAGCGCAGTTGTCCCAATTAATGAATGCATTCAACTTAGCTTGTAGTGTCACGGTTAAATATATCTGTTACGATTGCGCGTATCTGTTTTGAAAGGCGAACAGGTAAATCTCTGACTGATTTAATTGCTCAGGGCAAAAGACAGGAAACCCTGAGTTAACCATGCCCTTAGTATGACGGGATCTCGTTTTGCATTTTCTTGAAACTTACTGAGACCTGGTCGACCAGGCCACCAACAAGCATTCGCCGTCATCATTGTGCTTCTATCTAAAGGATTCAGTATTGTAAAACATTTTATCATAAATACAGTTTATACAGACTATCAAATTGCTCTGTGCCCATTGTTCCCCAAAGCTCCATAAAAGAAGGGCTGTAAAAGAAAATGCTTGCAGAAAAAAGCATACTTACACTGTTGTATTGGCGGACATTTCCTCGAACACCTTGACTGGTAATATCCCGAGGGTGTTACCAAAAAGTGTCCTGTGAACGGTTATTAAATAAATGAATATAAAAGTAAATAAATGAATAGGTGAATAAACGAAACAAGAAAATTGTTTCTTTCCATGACAGTTGGGTTATGATTTGTACGATGAGGGCCTAACTAGGTTTGACCGCGGGAGGCGAGATAAGCCTTTTTTCGCTGTGGGCAGTCGGGATGAAAGAAATTTCAAGGCGGGATGCGAGATGATTAAAAGCGGGCGGGAAGCGGAAAGTTCATCATTCTAATGGCGGGACCTGGGAATTCTTTTTTTTTTTCGGCCGGGAAACGACAATAGATAACGACAATACACTCGGATATTACACGATTCCGTGAAGAAAGCCTAGTGTGCCTGGGCCATTATTTAAACCTTTTTATATAAAATGACGACATCCAAATCCTGCTATTTTATCCAAATAACATTTAACAATAATAAAACAGCAAACAAAAAAGCGACTTGAGATTTCCCGATATTTCGGACGGAGAAACCGTCCTTCTTCAGGGCATTTAGCGAAAACAAGAAAACGGAAAGTCAATTCACTAGTATGGGCGAGTTACAGTAAAAAATTTGATATTAAGGTAATGTTCAAAAACTAAATGGGCCAGCAATCTGATAAACGTTCATGCAATTAAGATAATTTGGCAACTGAAAAAATTAAAACGAATAAAGAACATAATTTTAAAAAAAGGATTAAACTAAAGAAGATTCTTTGTTAGAATATATTTAAGAAATACGAATGACAGCAAAGAAAAGAAAATTAAGTAACGGTCATCCTCTCTGTTATTCGGTTTATAAAGTATTCGCTGGTAATGGATTTGCGGGAAACTGGGATAGAATTGCATCAAAGTGCAAATTTGTTGTTTTTTGTTTTGTAAAACACTGATTAAAGATTATTTAAACTTACACTAATTTGAGATTCCTAAGACCAGCGAATGCGTTTCCGTCGACGCGTTTGATAGCGTTGCTGTGAAGAAACCTGCATCAATGTAAAGGCTGAAGATGAGACTGGTTTTCATAAGATCTTTACGATTACCGAAAAAAGTTCAGCGGTTGCGGAGGGTTTATGGAAAGAAGTCTTCAATATCGTAGATGATGGATGCGACTTCAGTTTTATTTTTAAGGCAGGTTTCCATATTATAGAACTTTTTTCAGCAATAGTAATTTAACCTGTTCACTCCTGAACGGCCCGTGCAGATCCACGTCCCTTGTACCGCTTGTGACGTCAGCAGCTCTGACGGTCATATACAACTTTGACATTTACCTTGTGCAGAAGTTTTGGTCTGTTTTGGTTCGCTTTGGCCTGATAGCACGAAGGCAGGCAGCTCCCAACATAAACTGTAAGACGGATGTTTTCGCCTTTGATATCTAGCGGCATCCATAACCAGTGTTTTCTACTAACCATGGCTCCACAAGTAAAATTACAATAGATTACCAGAAGTCGAAATATTTGGCGGAAGCCTATTGAAGTAAAACCAGCCACCTGAGAGCAATTTTAAAAGGTTTGGTCATCTAGTTTTTCTTAAAATTCGAGCTTCATGAAAGTCTAAGATAAACGCCGGACCCCTTTTCAAGCAAATGCAGCATCCATCTTTTACTGCGGACAGAAACCGGAATTATAGTGACTTTTATCGTGTTCTGGCCACGGTAAACCATTATTGTCTGGTTCTGTCTTATTGTTCTCTAGCAAGTTGCCATGAAGTCAAGCAGAATAAACAAAAGATATTAATACATTTTTCTTCTGCCATCTTATTTATGAGACCAGTTAAACTAATTGTGAGGGCAGGTTACATATTATCTCAAACTTACAAGAGTTTCAGGAGAGTGTCAGAAAAGGCATATCGAGGAATGAAAGTCAAACTGTTATGTGTCATCATTCTAAGAAAAGAAAAAAAAACATGATTACGATGGTTTATTATTCTTATTTATTAAAAAGGATCTTTTTGATCAGTTTCGTTTCATTCTCTTTGTGGAACGAGAACGGACTGGGAGCAATTACCTTGGAAACAAGGCTAGCTCAGGGTCATGATTTGTTGATTGTTGTCATGATTGTTGCCTCGTGGAAAAAATGCGCCCTAATTAATCAGTCTGTAAGTAGCCGTCATTTTGAGGAGGATAGTTATGGAGCATCGTGTCAAGGACGAAATCCAAGCCAGTTTGGAAGGAGTTAAACTTAGGTAACTGAAAAGCCCGACAATCTGTATGACCCTTGGTTTGACAGCTTCTAGTGAACCTTTTTTCAAGTTCCAAATCTTGTAGGTTCTTTGACGTCTTCTGTTGGGTCTCTTCGGAAATCAGTTCGTTTTTCACATCAAGAAAACTAACAGCCGCCGATGAAGAGCAGGTTTCAGGATGCAGTAATTGTCTGAGTTACTTGAAACTTGGTGTTTGAAGGTTCTGTTTTGGACGAAAGAGCACCACTTTTTGAGGGCTTTCTCCTTTACTGAAAACTGTTTGACCAAGAAAATCGAAATGGACAGAGCTCTGCCTTCACATTAACACGCTGCTCTCAACTAGCTTTAACCAAGTCTCAGGCTTAAGGTGATGATAGCAAATCTTCATGTTTTGTTTGTCTCTAACGCCTTTCCTTGACGGAGCCAAATTTTTTTGAGGCTCATGTCTTCAAGTGAGAATTTTTTTTCCGTTTTCAGTGCTATTTGGTAAAATTTAGAACACAACAATTTTGCGGCAAACAACAATTGGAGCCCTGTTCCACTATTTTTACAGGGCCAACTAGAAACGTGTCTAAATGTATCGCTCCCAGCACCTAATCATGAAAAGAATTTCCGTTAATTTTAGGGTTCCAAAGCAGGGGCTTAAAGGAGAGAGCGTTTACTCTCATATCTGCAGCAAGCTCAGCAAAACTATGCTTCGAAAACTGATTCCCTTAATGTCCAAGTTTGAGGAAAACAAAAACGCGAAGTGGGTCTTGTTATTCCTGAATGCTACAGAGCTAGGACTCAAAAGGGCTACCCGGAAGAAAATTGTTTACATCGAGCACACAGATTAAGAAGATCAAAGAACGCTATCCTTACTTTAGACTGCGAGCAGTCTCTCTTTTTCTTCAGATTTAGGGTGGGAGTGTAGTGGCGAAGGCACCGAATTAACCTTTTTTTGTGGATTTAATTAACTTTTTGAGTGGTATAAATTAACGCAGATAACGTCATGCATCTTATTAAGATAGGATGATGTCATAGTTTAAATTAATGCCGATGACGTCATGCATTCCATTAAGACAGGATGATGTCATAATTTATTTTTAGCTGGCAAGGCGCAAGTGACCCCAGAATTTCCTAGAGTTGACGTCATCAAAAAATGTTGAGATCATAACGTATAAATAGAAAAGTGATTTTTTGATTTAATCAGCTATTTGCTATAGTCTTCTGATTGGCAAATTTTGAACGTGCTATCTTTGCAGATTATACTCACTGAAAAATCTTTAATCATTAAATTATTTTCACTAAAAATCGGTTATAAACAAAACCAAGACACAGAGGTTAACTGAAAAATCCTTACTTCAACAGAAGGAAAAAGAAGGTTAGGCGAATGCGAATTCGTACTAATTTTCCTGGCAAAACATGAAAACGAGGACAAGGCGCAGCGAAGCGAAGCGAAAAACTGCCTATCAAGAAAAAATGTCAATCTTTCTTTACTTGACTCTGTAGAAAGTATTGCACAGGGTATAAAAATTATATAGAAAACAACAGGTGGTTCTAAAGTAAACCCCTAACTCTTTTGGTTCTTAAATAAACTCCATTCTAGTAACTAATGAAAAAAAAAAAATTGGAACAAGAGGTGCGATCGCCTAGCAACACATGTCTTCTTATTTAGCGCTAAAAATCGGATATATAAACAAACCACACACACACACACACACATTCACAAAGTGGAGCTAAAAACTCTCTATTTCAATTTTGACTCACCATTACAAAAGTGTTTTCTCCGTTCTATCTCGAGGAAACGACTAACTATTGAAGTCTCAGCGCTTGATGAGCTTATGGTCTTGTCAATTCACACGCCGTTAGTCAGTTAATTATGCGGGTTGACAAGCCCACAGTTACATACAAATTGGCTCCACAGTAAAAACCTCAAGGGAGAAACTTGACTTGTTATTTTAAAAACACAAAAAATTAATAACTTAACAAGGATCAATTAAAACACCCGACAAATAAGTTGACAAGACACGAGATACAGTTTTAAAAACTTTATTGAAAACCAGTGACAAAAAGAGAGTCAAATAAACAGCGATTTGAAAGGAACGGAAATTAATCCTCTTCTTCGTTCTCCTCTTTAGAAGGAAAATAAAAATTGGTTTCCAAGGACTTGGCGTTTTTGTGTGTAATTGCTCCACAATCGTGACACCGAAGAAAGCCCTCTTTGATGTAATTTCTCTCCTCGGGGATCTGGTGATCGCATATAGGACAAATCTTGTAGTTATGGTGCCAAAAGCATTTAGGACATTTCATTTGATCAATGTCGAGTACACATTAGAGTTTTCGCAATGTTCACAGGGACTTTTAGAGTGAAAGGTGGTGGACGTTTCAAGGCTACTACTTTCTGTTTCCTGACTGTCGTTTTCAGTGTCGTTATCGCTTTCTTGGGTGCCTTCAGCTTCAACGCCATTCTCAGAAGCCACTTCCTCCTCCTCCTCCTCCTGATTTTCAATATCCGATGAACTCTCCTCATTATTACTCTGGTTATCGGAAGTATTTTCTACATTTCGGTAGCCTTTTTGCTTTTCTATTAAATCACTTAAGTGTCATTGTCTGAGAAAGTGTTCCAGGGGCCAAAAGTTGTGGTCAACCGATTTGGCTGAAACTTGGCACAGAAGTTGGGTATAATGAGATATTTCAAAAGCCACTTTGGCTCACTTCTCTGAGTTTTAGTTTTGGAGTTACAGGGTGGGGGGGGGAGGGGTCTCATTTTTGGCCCTTTGAGCACCAAAAATCCAGCCTTCCAGGGAGCATTTTGAAAGTGTGATAAGACCCCACTGGTAAATTGCGCTGCCAAATGAATTTGACCATGAACTCTACTATAACAGAGCTTTCAGTTCAAGTATGTAACTTTGTCCTCAAGGTATTGCACAGAGAGGAGCCTGGGGCTAGAGTTTGGCCAAAATTGATGTTAAAATTACAACCCAAAATAGCCATTTTTCAAAATTTCACTATATTCACCTGCCTTCTTGCATAACTTCCAAACCTATATCACTGTTTACTTTAGTCACCCAGTTATCAAAATCAGTTGAGAAAAATTTGGCTTATCATGGTTTATTGAATTTTTGGAACAAACACTTCATGCCCCTCTAAGGTAATGCAAAATGGAATTTTGAGCCTAATTCAGGCCATAAACAAACCAAATTATTGACAAGAAGCCCTTACTCTGTATTTGGTAAGTGAAAATGAATTGTCAAAGCCAAATCAGTTTCGTTGTTTAGAAATACACCGATTCTTACCTTAAAATTGATCTAAAACGGGCCTCTGATTAGCGCAACAAACATAATTTAGCAAAACAAAGGTGATTTTATTCTTTGAAAACCTAGTAACCACCATAGGACACAAATGATGAAGTTCTGATGTACATATAACAATCTTTTTATAAGATGCTTAAATTTTTCTTTAATTTATAATCAGTTTCACGTCATATTTCCAAGCATTACTCCAAGCATGGAAAGTCTCCATATTTTGTCAGGCTCATTTTTTTTATATTTTTACCAGATAAATTTAGCTTTTCAAAAGGTTCGTTAACATATAATCTTCGTCTGACCTTGTAATAGCCTGAATAGTTGTTTTAAATACCCATCAGCAAAGGAGCATGACCATACATACGTAGCTTCAGTGAGCAGTATCGACGTGAACTGTGATTTTCCGAGTCGTTTAGAGCTGAAAAAATGAAACCATCCATCCACGGGTAGGAGAGCTGGATTAAAAAAAGCTTGGTTTGCTTTTATAAAGAAAATGACCCAAACAAAGCCTTGCATTGAGATGATGCACTTTTTATTACATCAAGCTAGCTGGCCCACCACTTTGGACTTGAAGAGTGTGGGGACTGGACCGAGTTCCGGTCCAATCCTTCTCCCGTTTCGCGGGATTTTTTTCTGTTTTTCATCAGGTTTGTTCGAAATTCTAGAAAGCGATCTGTTTCAGGATAATTTTTCGATGGCACTTTTCCTTTGGAGTGGTAAATGACCAGTGCAGTGTTACGTCATGGGCTGTGCAAGAAACAGGAATGCTTCCTTTGTTGTCTTGCGGTAGTGACATGACTGCATGGTTAAAGCACAAGTAGAAGGGTTCAGGTGTGTCCGGGGAAGAAGAGGAAGAACTGGTGATGCCAAAGCTACAGGTGATTCAAAATATCAGTTAGGGATCATACACGCGCACAAATGATTTTTATCGCAGTTTACGGGACTCTTTTGCTTGAAGAAAGACAATGATATATAATTTACGATATTGTCGTCTCAAATTGTTTGTTCACATGGTTGATTGATTCCCATGTTAATTTCCCGGGTCCTTACGAAGAGCACTAAACATTCAACAAACTCGTTGCAGCAATATCTTTACAAAAAAAAATAACAATAACAATAATAGAAATAACTTGAAGGCTATTTTTTGTCTGCTCGAGCTGTTTGTTTACATTCAGCTTGTCACGTGGGCACGCTTATCAAGCAAGGCTAAGTTTGGCAATGCACAATTCGAGCCAGCTTGCATTGAAACTCCACCGGTCTCCTTTATTTGCCTGTTTCGTCGAAGAGAAGTCAACTGAAAATAGGTTTAGCTACATAATTCCGCAGGAATTGTTTTGGTAATTTTGGACATGAAAAAGAATTTTAGAAAATCTCAAAAATATTAGAAAAAAATTTACAAATACTAGAACTCAAACAGAAGTATATATAGGAGAATACTGAATAGTAACATTTCACAGGCAGAAACGTTAAAAAACGTTTTTATTTTTCTGTATTCCTACCAACCAAGAGAGGGCTCAGTCCACCTACATGCTACAACAATGTCTAGAGTACTGTTCACTGAGCACAACAAATCAGCAGTTTTTCATCAGAGTCATCTAAACTACAACTTATCAGCGGTTATTCACCAAAAGAGGCCCTCGCTATCACATTACGGAATCGCGCCTGTAGATACGCGTCGCTAGTAAATGCAAATTTTTCTGTCAATCAAATGTGTCCTATTATTTGTAGGTGGAAATTGGTAAAATATCGTTATTGTTTTGGAGACAATAGAAGAACAAAAGATAACAGAGAGATCAAGTTATGCGGTCTTAAAGCGTGTTGCGTGACTTAAATCAGTTGGAGCATTTCTCCTAGCTTTCCCGCATTAAAACGTTGGAATGAAAAGTCTGAAGCTTAGCTTTTAAAATCTTGATAGCCAAAATAAAAAGGGGTGCCACAAAAGGCAAGCATTTGGGAATTCAAAATCGATATTTTTGTCTCTAGCGAAATCCGGCGGATGAACAGTAATTTGCATATAAGCGTAAGTGAAGCGAAATAGATACAAATTACCGTGGTTGTAAACACAACGTTTCCTCGAAGTTTTTTTCCTTTTGAAAGCGCAAATTCGCATGAAAGAGCTCAGCTTGCACAAAATAATATAAATTGAAACGAATCAAATCGAAAAGTGGTTAAAAAAAGTCAGGATATTTCAATTCGGTGGAAAGTAAGTGCTTGGGTAGGTGATTTGCATACTGATAAAAATAACGTCTAGCGCAGTTCAAAACCGTTCGGCTTCCTGAATTGTTTTTCTGGAATTCTATACATTCTGCTGGCCTAAATCGTTAAAATATGTTATGAAGTCAAAATATTTATCAAGTTGAGCGTTTGCATTTCCCTATAAAACAGAGAGTAGCGCGAAAGCTTGGATCTATAGGTTTTCTTAAGTTAAATTACCTTTGTATCGTGGAAACAATACCCTAACACTTGAGTCTTGAATCAAAGAACGCGACATGCGTCGGCTCCCTTTGTGAGCGCGCAAATAGTCATGGGACCCGCGACTTTGCGGGCGACACGGATCTACAGGCGCCGTTCCGTAATGAAAAGGAATATAAATTTTATGAGTTTTTTGGGGGAACTTTAGAGAGTTTTAGCAGATAACACTCTTATTTAGGTATATTTTTTCATTATTCTTTTAATTGAATAGTTAACATTATTTTAAATAATTTTTTAATTAAATAATGAAACGATTTTTTCTACAAATATACACAAATCTTCCGTGCTCTTCCAGAACGATTCAGAGTCAGTTCCCATTCAAGTACGACATATGGGTGTTCATTGCCTATGCATTATTCCAAGCAAATCCAATAATATCAACTAATTCGGTCGATTTTGCGACGACGTTTTAGTGACATTTTCTCCCTGAAAATGTCAATTTCGTCGAAAATCCTAGATGCAGCATGTTTGCAAAGATCTTTGACGAAAAAAGTAAGTAATGGAAACCGGTAACTGAATTGATAAGCGTGTGCACGTGACAAACTTAATGTAAACAAGCAGCTCGAGCAGACAAAAAACAGCCTTCAAGTTATTCTTATCGTACTTGTTTTTATTTTTTTTGGACAAATTTGATGAATGTTTAGTGCTCTTCCTAAGGACCCAGGATATTAACATGGGAATCAATCAACCATAAACAAACAATTTGAGACGACAATATCGTAATTTACATATCGTCGTCTCTAAATCTCTTTTCAGTCAGAAGAGTGCCCTAGATCACGATAAATGCCATTTGTGCGCGTATATGATCCCTAACTGATATTTTGAATCACCTGTAGCTTTGGCATCATCAGTTCTTCCTCTTCTTCCCCGGACACACCTGAACCCTTCTACTTGTGCTTTAACCATGCAGTCATGTCACTACCGCAAGACAACAAAGGGAGCATTCCTGTTTCTTGCACAGCCCATGACGTGACACTACACTGGTCATTTACCCCTCCAAAGGAATAAAGTGCCATCGAAAAATTATCCTGAAACAGATCGCTTTCTAGAATTTCGAACAAACCTGATGAAAAACAGAAAAAATTCCCGCGAAACGGGAGAAGGATTGGACGGGAACTCGGTCCAGTCCCCACACTCTTCAAGTCCAAAATGGTGGGCCAGCTAGCTTGATGTAATGACAAGTGCATCATCTCAATGCAAGGCTTTGTTTGGGTTATTTTCTTTATAAAAGCAAACCAAGCTTTTTGTTATCCAGCTCTCCTACCCGTGGATGGATGGTTTCATTTTTTCAGCTCTAAACGACTCGGAAAATCACAGTTCACGTCGATACTGCTCACTGAAGCTCGTATATGTCTGTGTAATCTACGTATGTATGGTCATGCTCCTTTGCTGATGGGTATTTAAAACAACTATTCAGGCTATTACAAGGTCAGACGAAGATTATATGTTAACGAACCTTTCGATAAGCTAAATTTATCTGGTAAAAATATAAAAAAATGAGCCTGACAAAATATGGAGACTTTCCATGCTTGGAGTAATGCTTGGAAATATGACGTGAAACTGACTATAAATCAAAGAAAAATTTAAGCATCTTGTAAAAAGATTGTTATATGTACATCAGAACATCATCATTTGAGTTCTATGGTGGTTACTAGGTTTTCAAAGAATAAAATCACCTTTGTTTTGCTAAATTATGTGTTTGTTGCGCTAATCAGAGGCCCGTTTTAGATCAAATTAAGGTAAGAATCGGTGTATTTCTAAACAACGAAACTGATTTGGCTTTAACAATTAAGGGCTTCTTGAATAAGGGCTTCTTGTCAATAATTTGGTTTGTTTATGGCCTGAATTAGGCTCAAAATTCCATTTTGCATTGCCTTAGAGGGGCATGAAGTGTTTGTTCCAAAAATTCAATAAACCATGATAAGCCAAATTTTTCTCAATTTTTTTTGATAACTGGGTGACTAAAGTAAACAGTGATATAGGTTTGGAAGTTATGCAAGAAGGCAGGTGAATATAGTGAAATTTTGAAAAATGGCTATTTTGGGTTGTAATTTTAACATCAATTTTGGCCAAACTCTAGCCCCAGGCTCCTCTCTGTGCAATACCTTGAGGACAAAGTTACATGCATGAACTGAAAGCTCTGTTATGGTAGAAATCATGGTAAAATTCATTTGGCAGCACAATTTACCAGTGGGGTCTTATCACACTTTCAAAATGCTCCCTGGAAGGCTGGATTTTTGGTGCTCAAAGGGCCAAAAATGAGCCCCACCCCCCTCTGTAAATCCAAAACTAAAACTCAGAGAAGTGAGCCAAAGTGGCTTTTGAAATATCTCATTATACCCAACTTCTGTGCCAAGTTTCAGCCAAATCGGTTGACCACAACTTTTGGCCCCTTGAACACTTTATCACACAATGACACTTTTAAGTGTCATTGTGTGATAAAGTGTTAAAAGTTGTTAAAACAACTTTTTGTTCTTGATTCAACCTTTATCGATTCCTAACTCTGCAAGTCCATCTAGAAACGTATTTAGCGCACAAGGCTTGGTAACCTCACTTTTATGAGGGAGTAACACATACTCAACCAGCTCGGCGATGTTTGTGAGGGGAATAGTGCGTTTATTTCGAAGTAATTGTCCGCTGGGAGTCCAGAAAAGAATATCTTTGGAAGCGGCCATACTATGCAGCAAATCAGAAGCATGCTTTTCCGACACTGCTCGTGAAAGATGACTCAAAACATATTTTATTCTTTGTTCTTCTTTTACTCTTGGTTCTTCATCCTCGCCTTCATCACTAGAACTCTCTTTTTGTTCATCCTCGCTCTCGTGCTCTTCATCAACCAAGTCTATCTTTCTCTTCATTGCGATAGGTACAGATGGAAGGTAAGCTTCAAATGAGTAACTTATAGTTTTGTTTCCTCTTTTATAGCATCAAAAACTTTAGGCTTGTAACGGCAAGTACCAATAGGTCTTGAATAAAACCATCATCCTCTTGTACAAGGATTCGCTTCTTTGTTTTGTAAGGGACATTTGTTTCTGCTAGGTTTACTAGAGCATCCTCATATGGCAACACGTTCCGCTTATTTTCTTGGGGGACAAGAATGTATTCCTTAAGTATATTGTATAAGACTTGGACTAATGCATGTAGTTGTTGTGGACTGGCTGTCCGTAAAAGAAACTGTCGCCGATGAGCTGAACAAACAGCTAAGAATTGAAGAAAACCACGATTGTTCTTGACAACTTGACACGTTGCGACAAACTGAACTTATGATAGTAGTTTGCAGTCTTTTATTGACTGTCATGGATGAAAAAAATAGTAAATGTGATGGTGGTAGTGGTGGTGATGGAAGAAATCAATGAAAATGTGGAGGAAAAACAATAGAAATGTGGTGGCGGTGGTGGTGGAGGAGGAAAACAATGGAAATGTGGTGGCGGTGGTGGTGGTGGTGGTGGAGGGAAAACAATAGAAAAGTGGTAGTGGCGGTGGTGGAGGAGGAAAACAATGGAAATGTGGTGGTGGTGGTGGAGGAAAACAATGGAATTGTGGTGGCGGTGGTGGTGGAGGAAAACTATAGAATTTTAAAGCCTTCAAAACTGTATCAATGCGCAACATGCTACCATTTTCTCAGTCTACATTCTGCTCCTGATGAGTTGACATGAGTTGGTTCTGTTCCGTTTGCGAAAAATCATTTAGTAGAAAGGATAGCATGCAAAGGCACGTGATGTCTAAACACCGCAATGCTGGTCTCACCCCGTGTCAAACAGTTCCGTTTTCACAGAAATGTCAGCGGTTTCGATTCGAGCATCTTTTACATCTATTATTGCCGGAATGACTGGGTACGGAAAAACGGGCTGGGTTCGATCTCTATTGCAACAAGCCTCAGAGACAATTTACCCTCCCCCGGAGAGGATTGTTTGGTGTTATGCACAATGGCAGCCTGCGTATACAGAAACGCTAGTCGCCTTGCACACATTCAATTCGTCAAGGGAATTCCTACGGCTTTGGAGCAGGATTCCTATTTTGATGTGAACAAACGGAATTTGATCGTGTTTGATGATCAAATGATTGACTCCAGTAAAGACAAGCGAACTGTGAACGTCTTTATTCGTGGTTCTCATCATCGCAATCTAAGCGTGATTTATATCGTACAGAATCTATTTCACCAGGGGAAAGGTAGTCGCAGCATAAGCCTTAACAGCCATTAATTGGTGCTCTTCAAGAATCCACGAGACAAATTGCAAATCTTGACTCTTGCAAAGCAAATTTATCCCGGGCAAACTGAGTTCTTTTTACATCAGTACGAAGAGGCTGTAAAAAGACCTTTTGGTTATCTGCTGATTGATCTGAAAACTATCACCCAAGATAATTGTCGACTGCGAACAAACGTCCTGCCCAGTGAAGAAGGTTTTAACCAAGCGGGGGTTCAAGATAATATTCCTCAAGAGCTTTTAAAATATCTAAAGCAGCAAAATCTTTCGCCTGTCCCACGTCTTCCAGCTATGCAAGAAATACAGGGCAACATGGATGACTTGCTTTCTCGAAACGATCTTCGGGACGATGAAAAAGCTAGGCTTTTAAAGAACAATTGAATACAAGAACACGACCGGAAGAAATAATCAGCACTCTTCCGGCAGAATTAACATCAAGCACACAAGATTCTTGGACAGCAACGGCAGCATTCTCCACTCCCCTTAACCCCTTCAACGTAACACCTAAATTAACACAAGCGGCTATCTTACAAAAACCTGAAAAAGAAAGCTCCACCCATCACTACCCGTAAATCCTGCTTTCCTGACCCCTCCTCCCACAGTAGAAACCCCATCACAAGGCCAGAAGCGCAAAAGACGTCGGATTCAATTTGTAAATTATTTGGATAATCACAATGCTCATGGCAAACAGAGGAAACGAGCTCGGCACAAGAAATTTCGAGTTAGACCTTACAAGTACTCCATGGGCGAGGAAGATGATTAATTTCCATCTCTTTCAAATCGCTGTGTCTTTGACTCTTTTTGGCACTGGTTTTCAATAAAGTTTTTAAAACTGTATCTCGTGTCTTGTCAACTTATTTGTCGCGTGTTTTAAGTCAAGTTTCTCCCTTGGGGTATTTACTGTGGAGCCAATTCGTATGCAACTGTTGGCTTGTTAACCCGCATAATTAGCTGACTAATAATTTAAGGCGCGAGAATTGACAAGACCATAAGCTCATCAAGCGCTGAGACTTCAATAGTTATTCGTTTCCTCGAGACAGAACGGAGAAAACACTTTTGTAATGGTGAGTCAAAATTGAAATAGAGAGTTTTTAGCTCCACTTTGTGTATGTGTGTGTGTCTGTGTGTGTGTGTGTGTGTGTGTGTGTGTGTGTGGTTTGTTTATATATCCGATTTTTAGCGCTAAATAAGAAGACATGTGTTGCTAGGCGATCGCACCTCTTGTTCCAATTTTTTTTTCATTAGTTACTAGAATGGAGTTTATTTAAGAACCAAAAGAGTTAGGGTTTACTTTAGAACCACCTGTTGTTTTCGATAGAATTTTTACACCCTGTGCAATACTTTCTACAGAGTCAAGTAATCAAAGATTGACATTTTTGCTAGAAAGGCAGTTTTTCGCTTCGCTGCGCTTCGACCTCGTTTTCATGTTTTGCCTGAAAAATTTGTACGATTTCGCATTCGCCTAACCTCCTTTTTCCTTCTTTTGAAGTAAAGATTTTTCAGTTAACCTCTGTGTCTCAGTTTTGTTTATAACCGATTTTTAGCGAAAATAATTTAATGATTAAAGATTTTTCAGTGAGCATGATCTGCAAAGCTAGCACGTTTAAAATTTGCCGATCAGAAGACTATAGCAAATAGCTGATTATATCCAAAAATCACTTTTCTATTTATAAATTATGATCTCAACATTTTTTAATGACGTCAACTCTAGGAAATTCTGACGTCACTTGCTCCTTGCCAGCTAAAAATAAACTATGACATCATCCTATCTTAATGAAATGCATGAGGTCATCGGCATTAATTTAAACTATGACATCATCCTATCTTAATGAGATGCATGGCGTCATCTGAGTTAATTTATACCACTCAAAAAGTTAATGAAATCCACAAAAAAGGTTAATTCGGTGCTTTCCCCACTACTCGCGTGAGAGCGTCACGAGGCGAAGCCGCGAAACGCGAGAAACAAGGGCGGCTTCGGTCAAGCGAGTGGTCATTTGCGTGTCTCTCGCGTTTCTCTCGACGCACTAAGAAAAAAGAGAGACTTCTCGTAGTCTATACTTAGTTTGAACCTTACACTGAACAAGATGCAATGCGCAAACCTTTTTTTAATCAATCAAGAATCCGAATAAATTGAACGATGTCGTTCTATTTCGTTCTTTCATAGAGGAGCGTCAAAAACAAACGTAAAGTGTAGTGATGGGAGGAGGGAAGTGTGTTTATTAGACAAGAGGCATTTATTTGAGATGGGACGTCTGTTATTACGAGAGTGTTCGGATAACACCCTCCTCGAACTGTGTAATTTTTCCCATCATACTCGGCCTCATCAAAATTGTAAACTGACTTAAAGTTTAATGGATCGTCCACACGAGTATGTTTAATTTAATATGTAATAGCTTACGAATGTATTGTCGGTACCGACAACTCTCCGCCCTAGAACTCATAAACATAAACTGACTCGTGCATGTACACAGAGCCTAACGCAAGGTTAAACCCCTAAAACCACCATGACGGTCATTTTACTACAACTACCAGAATCCTTCAGGATATTTTTGTTACTTAAACCTTTAATGAGTAAGAGAGCAAACAGGCGCGGGTCAGATCTGCGGGTACTTGTAGTCAAATAAAGTCCTTTGAGCACACAAAATCACTACAATTGTACAAATATCTACAATATTTTTCTTGTTCTTTAACAGTTACTTCACAAGAAATCAATCAACTTACAGGATACGCAAGTTTTTAAGCCCAGCAAAAGTGCGACTATTAATTTGGGAGATGGAATTGAAGTTTAGGTTCCTGGGGACGAAAAAGAAGAGAAACAGGGAAATCTTTACAGTCTCTCTTGGATACACACTAAGGTTTATATATTTTAGTACGTAACGTTAAGCAACATCATTGTTGATGTATTCTTGTTTGGAAGACATTGATATTCTAAAGAAGTAGACATACATAAACTCCACGTAAGATTAAAGTCAAAACTTACAGTTCAATTAACTTGCTGCAGCTAGAAAATACTTTATCCGGTAATGACTGTAATTTGTTGAAAGACAAATCTCTTCAACAAAACAAAAGACGTTCAGTTTAGTAAGAACATTTACGACTAAAGCATCACTTTAGAATAGTTTAAAAGGGTTAAATGAAATCCCATATAGTTTGGTTCCGTCAGAGGGCTCGTTTGTTTGAAGAAGAAGGGAAAACGCAGGAAACAAAAGAAAGATGGTATTTTCGACATTTGCTCTGAGAGAAGGTCGGGAATATTTGGCTTGATGAGTTTCGGCAGTTTTTAATCTGAACGGTTAACCCTTTAGAAAAAGAGAGCCCTCCCGTCAGAAGTGAGAATGTGCTATCGACTCCAACAGCCAAATTCGTTTAACTAAAACAACACTAAATTGAAAACAGATGTGTACCAAAAGAAGTAAATTCACTCTCTTGTTGGGAAAATAACAAAGGTTGCGCCGTCGACGTGATTTGAAACTAAGACCCTCAAAAGAATAGCCCTTGATTGTTGTCAAGTTACGAAATTGAAATTCGGTAACCACATTGCTGGTGGGATGAAGCAGTTAATGACTAATTCCCACTATACCTTCCGCACTCAATCACCCCGAACGTGGGTAGTGTTGGGGCAATTTTTTTTTTCTTTTGTTTTTCGTTTTCTCACTTACTTGTTATCGTGTATTCTTTTCCTTTTCGCTCTCCGGTATTTTGTTAATTACGCTCCTTTGTTACGTGCTGTATGTAAATTTCGTTATAATTTGTTATCTCGGCCTTTTTTTTTACCAGTTTACGTGTCTATTAGTGTAACAGCA
>NC_133205.1:30231541-30276541 GCF_958299795.1 Porites lutea
AGTACGAGGGAGTATACGAACAAACGTAAAACCAGACGATAACAATCAATGAAAATCAGTCATTGATTTCAATCAAAATTATCAATAAAAAACTATTGATTAATATTGATTGGCTCGGCCAATCAATAACAATCGATAATCACTCACTGATGCGTCTAAACATTATTGATTTTCATTGATTGCTATTGATGATCAATAGCTGATTGTGGAATTACAGTAAAGGTCGCAAACACAACAACGCTGTAGGATTTGCTTAAAAGGAGAAGAAAGAAAAACGTGAACTATAAATAGGTCACGGTTAACACCATGCCTCATTTATTACTTTGATGAACAACGGCAATGGCAGCTAATAATGCTAATGCAAATTTTGTTCATTCTGTAGTAATATTTTCCATTTTCCTGGACTTCTTCACTACCTGTTATGTTTGGGAGCTGCTGTTTGCCATATTTCCGAATAGCGTTTCAAGTAGTGTAGCTGAATACTTTTTGTATGCGACGTTGAAGGCACACCCTATTTTTCTTCTTATTATAGTTATTTTATCCCTTTCAGTGTCACGGGTAAACGTTGGCCATCTCAGTGCGTGTATAGTTTGGCTATTCAAATTATTCACGAGAGTTTATGAGGGATTAAGCATGACGTGTGTTTTTCTCGTGGACCCTACAATTTTTTTGGGCATGTTTGCGTATGTCGTTGATGTGTGACTTTTATAAAGATTTTTCTGATATATTCAGCTAAGAATTCGATAAATGTACTAAACAAAATTAAAGGCAGGCTCAAGGACATGTTTAACGTTAACAGACATAAAAACATAAGAGACGGGACGTATGAATCTATTTAAAGTACATTTCAGTTACGCTTTTTGCCTCTTGTCAATACAGGAAGATAACTTGAACTGGTGTTTGTACTGTTGTTTCTGTTCTTCCTTTTTAATTTCTTAATTTATCATAGATTGGACTATGAAAAGTTAATTGGGTTTATTTTCTAAGCCCTCACAGTGACGTGTTTAAAACATAAAGAAAGCACATTTTAGTTTTCAATAAATATCAATGAAGTTAATGTAAATCAATGAAAATCAATGAAAATCGAAAATCTCTCAAGACTGCGGCTTTGATTTTTATTGATCTTCAATATCAATCAATTAATTGCTATTGACTATTATTGATGTCATTAATTATTGATTTTGATTTAATTGTATCGTCTGGCGTAAAAAAATCCTGCTAATCGACTTTATAACGTAACACAAAAAGGCTCAGCTATTTTGTGTGAAAACATCCCAATTAGACAGGGGATGAAAAAACAAAAAGGGATATTAAACTCTTCCTTAAAACTGTCCGTACATCTTACTACTGAAAAAAAAGGGATGAAATCAGCCCTTAAAGTACCTTGAAACTGAGGAAAAATAAGACACTTTGACAGACGCAACGGGATATATTTGCCCGGCTTTGAACGCTCGCCGTCCTTGGAACGGAACTCATAAACCCCTTCCACCCTTTTTCGCTCGCGTCAATCAAACTGGACAGACACCAACCTGCTAAGATCAAACGTTAAGGCAAGTTTGTGGTATTCTAATTTAGGCTTCGACAAAAAGTTCGAAAAGAAGGGTAAGCAAACAAAAAAGGACTGGGAAAGGTAAAACAGACCCTCAAGACATGACTAGTGCTTCCATTGCTAGCATCAGCTAAAACCGTGGTCGACTATTCTTCGACAATTTAAACAGGATATCATGTCGCTGTGCTAAACTTACATCGTATAAAACACCACTAAATTCCTTAAAATGTTGACCGAAAGATGCTCAATCTCATTCTCTGCTAATGACCTGAAAAGCAATATAATATGAAATTAGGAAAGTCAGTAGTCACGTACGTTAACTACTTTTTACAAGAAATCATTTGGTGAAGCGCAAAGTAGTTTGGATAGATTTTTAGATTTCAAAACATAGACTGAGCTCGCCTGTTAACTGTTTTGCACCTTTTTTACTTCACTACATTCCTTTAGGACAAGGTTTTTGAAAACAAACAAACAAAAACAAGAGGCAAGCCAGCACAAGGCAGTTTTTCAAGAATTGGCAATATGTAGGAAGAAAAGATTTTCTTTCCAATTACCTAGTCGAATTGACTTTTTTCGAGTTTAACTCTGGCCCGTTCGTCGGAATAGTTCTCAATTTGACATTGTTTGGATTGTATATATTTTACTATACTTGCCAACCCGCTTACTAAATAGTCTTTCCTTGAAATAATATAAAACAACGTCCTAGTCCGTGCTAAGCTAAAACAGCATAATCATGTTGATTACATACAGTATGACTTGTGCAATTTCCTGTTGGGGATATTAACCTTATCTCAATTACTTCCCCCACAAAAGACCCAGGATTAACCACTGACAATGGGCGGGAAAAGGAATAAATTGTTATTTTCAGGCATACAATTTATCCTTGCTGTTCATACTTACAATGTCATAACGGATGAAATGTTGGATTTTCCTAGCCGCGAAATATCTTCGATGTGGTTGCTATGTAGCATCCTGAAACAAGTGGAATCTATTAGCGGACCCCTTCTTGATTGACTTGGATGAACAGGAAAAAAAAACTCCAGCGTACCAGTATAATTGTTCTGTTTAATTAAACATGGGACAATTTAGTGTAAAATTGCTTTTCGCTTGATCGTTCTCCTCCTTTTCAAAGCGCAATCGTCCGTAACATAATGACAACGTGACGTTAAAATTATGATAGATTAAGCAGAACAAATTTATGTACACTTACAAAAATCGCAGGTTATCAAGACCTGTCAAATCAGGCACCGAGTGTAACTGATTTGAGCCCAAAGTCCTGAAAAAAACATATATCTTTCAGTTAAAATTTAGAAAGTAGAGATTTTAGAGTTGTGCTTCACTCTTTTTTAAATTTCATCTGAAGAGTGAAAATGAAATTGAGTTTCAATGTGCGCTTCCTTCTCGTAACGACCACCTATCTAAAACATCGATATTTTCTCCTCAAAGATACTATACATTAAGACCCTCGAAAGACGACCACCTCTTGTAATCGACAACGAGCCCCTTTTTAGGATGACAAGTTAGACATCTTTCATTCTTATTTAAACGTTTCGTGAGCGAAAACTTCATGCATAGAGAGGTGTCATCTTCATCGATCAGTGCAAAGTGGTTATTGCGACGTAGTTCGAATTCCTACATTACAAAATTTTATTTGCGATATCAAATGCTGTCTACTTATTCATAGCCTCCTCGCCATTACTCTCATTTTTGTATCTTTTTGTTCTTATAATCATTTATTCGTGTGGCAAATAAATAGAATACAAATACAAATATGTAACTCAAAGTATACGAGGTAAGCTCTGACTTTCTTTGCAGGCGAACTCGATTGAGCAAGTCGAGTGTCGTGGAATAAAGTAAGCACAAAGGAGTCTGTTTCCTGAAAAACACTCCTTTCGAGCCTGCAAACATTTTGGCAACCCTGCAGGACAGCTCGTTGGTGTAATCAAAGATCTAAATAGACTGCTCGAATATTGCCGTAATCACCACAAGCATTTTGGTTGTGCGTTTCTGTGCCAAGATGGGTTTTATAGAATGAGACGTAACGAGATGCTTGGTAGTGACAGTTATATAATCTCTGTTGTCTGATCGCCCTCGTGAATCGTTATGTTGACCCGTTAATTCGTCTCACCATCGCTACACGGCCATATATGCGGACCGAAGATAAATTAATGCAAAATAACGCGCCCATTTGGAACTGAGCTGCTGATATTACTAATACCCAATACGTATAAAGCTTCCTTAAAACGTTGGAATGTTGTTAATTGAAAGGAAAAAATTAGTTTGCTGTATTGGATTTATCTTCTCCTTGAAATCCTTAATTTTCGCCCGGAAAAATCACTAGGAAATGTGCATATACGTGTCCAGCGATTTCCCGCCACTAGAACCATTAAGAGATCCCATACCTAGAATTCCTGTTTAAATAGTCTCAGTCAAAATTGTTGGCACAATTTACTGTCTTCTTACCAACCCAATGTTGCTGTGCAAGATTGGGTGAGTTAACTGGGATAAAAAACATTGAAAGGACAAGAAGACGGGCCAGAAGTGAAAAAAAAAACAAAAAAACAAAAACAAAACAGCGTTGGGTGGAAGAGTCCCAGCTATTTTTGTCCGACACTGTAGCTCTCAAATTGTGTAGTACTGTGCCTCATACCTTGAAAGTCGGTATCAAGTTACACCTGTTGGAAACTGCCAGTCCCTTCAGCTAGCGATTTCTGTTTGGAGAACCCCAAGGAAGCATCCTTAGAGCTCTACTTTTTCTCATATACGTTAACGACCTTCCCAACTGTTTATAATACTGCCAAGTAGTCATGTATGCAGACGACACAGTGATTTACTTCAGTGCAAATTGCTGTCAAAATATTGAATACCACCTGAATGCCGACCTTACTAATGTTACCGAATGGATGAACAACAACTATCAGACCTTATACACCGAAATCGAAGTTCGTGTTGTTTGGTGGTGATAGCAGGTTGAAAACCTGCCAAGGTATCAAGCTTGTCAATGATCACGAAAAAAAATTTCCTGCGTTTGCACGGAGCTGGGGTTTCGAAAAGGTGACATCTTTGCCTAAATTGCCGAAAGTATCCAAGGAGTATCCAGCGCTACTTCATTGGCGCAGAACAACAACGGAGGCAATCCCACGAATTAGAAGCCGATCATACCCGACGAGACAGTTCTTACAAAAGTTTCTGGAAAGACTACCTGGCGTCGATGCACCTGCACTGGAAGCCTTGGCAGCAGGAGCTTCGGCATGGTGAAATTTGGTATTAGGTTGTACAGGCGGAACTGGAGAGACATCCAAAGACCGACGAACCACTCCTTCCGAAAGTGCTGGATGCAGTTGAGGGAAAGCCTACAACTCCTGAGAACAGCCCGATAGCGAGCTCTTACGCAACCAGCAAAGAGTCGCACACCACACAACCTAACAACATAGGTCTGCGTAGGTCAACCCGCACAAAACAGCCACCAGTTTGGCACAATTTATTTTGTTATGTAATCTCACTTAAACTAGGGCATTCGCCCACACTCTTGCTAAAACTGCCAAACATTTAGGCTATATCAATATACTTTTTGTTTGTTATAAAGGGAAGATGTAACAAGATACTTCGCTCGTGACAGTTATATAATCCGTGGTGTGTGATAGTTCTCGTGGTTCTTGTACAGTAAGTAATGCATTTTTTAAGCCGCGTGCCCTTTGAGTGAATTGAAAGTTAGAATAGCACAACACTGTTAAGTCGCAACTTTAACATATCTTTACACATGACAGATCGAGAGGTGGACGAACTTCATCTGGGAATCGAGGGAAGAATTTGTAAGCTCTAGCTGACATAAATGGAACAGCTAGTGGACCACGTTCGGTTAGAATATAATAAAGGAAACTAAGCTTGTCATGTCACGGATTAATCGCTTCTGGGTTACGTTACCATGTTAAGATGTGATGAACCTGTCGAAGAACTATGTAAGAAGGTATCCTAGAGAATAGCAGTGCTCATAAATACTCGAAATTTTATGTCAGCAATACCACTGCCATTTGCCCTGAAAATTAAAAAGATCTGTTTCAGCCCCAAAGTGCCAATTCAGCTCTGCAGGTAAAAGTCTAATTCAGCCCTTCCTGGAGCCATTTGAGCACAATTTAGGCCAAAAAAGCTCAATCAAAAGGCTATTCCAGCCCACGCTAGGACTCATTTCAGCCTTTGGGACCAAATCAGCTCTAGCTAGATGGACTGTATTGGCCCTGATTTGAGGGAGCCAAATTAGACTCAAAAATAGGACCACATTTTACCCCCCGAAAAGGCCCCATTTTTAGGGCTGAAACAAATCTTTCTGATGTACAGTGTGGGGAATTTGAAAGTGTGGATCAAACTGAAGAGGCGGTGAAAGCAAAAGTAAAGCACGAAGCGCTGAATAAACAATTCAAGGAAACATTCGACTCGTTCAAGGAAAGATGGAAGAGGCCTCCATCAAACTCGAGGGCGTAAAGTCACCTACGACGCCGGTGACATTGTCAAAACAACAAGGGGTTATTATTATTATTATTATTATTATTATTATTATTATTATTATTATTATTTTACTTTTTGGTATTAAAAACGTTTTTCGGAGAAACGAAGGGACTTTAAGATGGTTGGTGTAAATTGGATCGGAGGAGAGGAACAGAAGGAATGAATCTCCTATGTTAGTTTAATTCCATTTTATACACGGCTTAAGAAAGGATTCGACGAACGGAGGATTATTGATGTATTTATTCCTGCAGCCAGCCCTAGCTTAAACCTAAGATCGCATTTTGTAACTACCTTGAAACTTACCTTGCGAAAATGGAGACAAATGTAACGCGCGCACTGTAACCTGCAGTCTGGGACTGAACTCCATCAGGAGCTAACAGCCATATGCCAATAGCCAAAGGATACTTCACGAGACTTCCTTGATTTAAGGCAACAGGGCCCGGTTGCATAAAACCTACACTTAAGTGCCCACTTAAGTAGATCACTTACGAATCCGTTATGGGTACACTTACGGGTGTTGCATGGAACGTACTTAGCACTCTCGTAAGTTTCTGTTTTACGTGGTAACTTACGGGCTCATTAAAGGGCATTCGTACTCTTGATATAGTACTTTATTACTGACTCACTCTTTTTTTTTAAGCTAACCGTCGGTGAGTGTAAAGAAATTTTTAAGTCGTTTCGAACCCTTTTAAGCCTCTCAAAAAAATAAAATTTGCATGCAATCGTTATTTTTCTTCAATGTCTACTGAAAATGATAATTCTTCTTGTTTTTTTCACAACGTCGGCTTTAAAGTGCACATAAGAGGTTAACAAAGCGCATTGGAACGAATTACGTGAAGAAAAATCACTTTTTTTCATTCTCAGTAAAAGATCTCGTTAACTTTAGTAGAAACAGTAACGATATACGGGACCTACATAGGTCCCGTAAATTTACGTGCTATTTTTCCCGTAAAAAAGGTTTTACGCAACACCCGCAATTTCTGTTGCATAAACGACACTTAAGTGAACACTTACGAAAATCGTAAGGGCAAGCACTTAAGTGAATTCCCTAAGTGCACCTCTTAAGTGATTTAATGCAACTCACTTAAGTTACGATGCACGTACGTATACCCGTAGTTGTTACGGGCGTTTTATGCAACCGGGCACAGGTCCTCTTTGCATCTTAAGGTGAACGTGGTGTGGTAAAATTATTTGAACCTTCGCTGGTTCACTCTTAAACTTTCATTTATTTGAAACGTGCTTACGGGATGAGGCTGTAAGCAGTACACTGCGACAATTGCTTCAAAATACAAATGTCATGGATGAAGAGCTGATGGAACAGATAAGCATTGCGGTTTCGAAAGAATCTGAGCGACAGTGAAAATTTGGTGCTGCTTATCAGAAACTTGCGCCCAGGAGGTCAAATACATTCAAAGAAAACTGGTGAAAAGGAAGAATCAATTCCCGACAGTCATTAATAGCTCATGGTTACACTGGAGGCCGTTCAATCAGATATTGCTGTCTTGAGTCAAGCTTTAAATCCCTGGAGGGAAGATAAACGCACTAGTACAGGCGACCGTTTCCAGGTTTGTGAACAGGCGAACCAATAGTTTTATGAGCGTTGTTCCAGTGTGGCTCAAATGATCATAATGGTCGGGGATGTTAATTGTAGAGTTTCCACTGATCCTCAGACTCAGAGGGAAAAAAAGGCTCTCATGTTTGTTAACGGTTGTTAACGTAATGAGCTTGGGCCCTCCTGATGCCGCACAACATGACCAATTGCACTGTGTAGCGTAAAACTAACAATGAGCCATGTGTTAATTCTAAAGAATGAGACAGTGGTAGTGACTTGCTCTGTAAGTACTGGTCCAATTGAATCAAGACCTCCGATGCTGTTGAACCAGACATTAAATGACCTTATCCACGACAGGTTGGTATCCCAGAAACATTAGTGACTCGCAGAAGTCACGATTAGCCTTTTTATCACTTCTGGTATGCGTGCGGAAAAGGGATGGTTCTCTAAGACTCTGCGTCGACTTTTGTGAGCTGCACGAGAGGACAGTACCTGACCTCCATCATCTTCCTGGTGTCCACACAAATGTTGCGAGTTTTGGGAGCAATGAATGGCTTTCACTTTTGAAATAAAGAAAAGCCTATTACCAGGAAAGATTTCTTGTACATGGAATTAAAATGAAAACAAAGATTTGCAATGCAAGTTATTAACAAGGGAAGTCAATTATATGAAAAGAATTGTCTCTACTAATGGTTATCGAAAGGAGAAATCAAACACCCAGGTTGTGTTAGCACTTAAAGACACTAAACCGAGAACTGTGGTTGATGTCAGGATACGCCAGGGCTTGAAAAAATACAACTGAAAGTAGATCAAGAATTTCTCCATGGTTGCACAATCTCTCTTCGAACTTCTTAAGACGCTCGGTGTAAAATTGTGTAACCCTATTACAAGGGCAACATGTTCAGAACGGGACCAGGGTGCGAGTGCCGTCTAATCATAACATTCTTTGACTCGGGAACACCAAATAATTTTGGAAAGACTCCTACACTATCTTGTTAAACGTCAACCTTGGGTTTTCCAGACTATAGTCTGCTATTTGTACTGCACACAAACGCTTCAAAGGAAATATTAGGAAATGTGCTGCAACAATTAATTTAATTAATGAATTTAATTTAAAAAAAATAATTAGAACAATTAATTAGTTTATTTTGAGATCAAAAGTGAAATTTTACAAACTGCTCTACCCGCAAATAGCAGGGCTAATCTAGGCTGATAGAGCACATCAAGATAATGAAAGTAAAGAATTTGTTACAACAGCAACAATCTAGGGTACCGGTCCAGGACACTTACCCCTAGGGAGATAAACTAGAATTTTTAGCCCTCAAATGAGCAATCTGCAAAGAAGGCAGGGGTTGCTTGTACTACGCGCCATCATTTACTGTGTACACCGGCAATAATCCCCTGGTTTTAATTTCTGTGTTATCCACAACCAATCTTTTTCCAGGTTGCAGAACTTACAGATTTCAACTTTGACATAAGATATAGACCTTGTAAAGCGGACAAAGACGCTGATACATTGTCAAGAATTTCTCTATTCTTGGAGAAATCGCAAGACGTGATCAGTACAACTTTGTCTGGCTTAATAACAATTCAGAATGGTGATGCCGTCTGCATAGATTACAAAGGAAAGTGGGGCAACAGAAACAATGAACTTTGATTTTTAGTTCACTGATTCAAGAAAGACCTAGTGTTAAACTGGCGTCTCAGAAACTAGATACAAGTATTAGCATAGAAATAGAATACAAAAGAGATGGCCGCAAACCAGCTATCTACGAAATCAGTAGGGAACCCCTTACACGAGAAAACTGCTGCGTGAATGGGCAAAGTAGGAGGCTGGAGGTGATGGATTTTCAAGAGAAACGTGTGAAAAGAAAACTCATAGTTGGTTCTGCCATAGCAATTCACTATCTGGCCAATAAAGAGCTATACACCAGGAGATGGTCCTCTTAGGATAGTAGAGAATACTGCAGTGAGCCCGAGAACGTTTTACTGGCCCTACATGATACGATATGATATAAGAAGAGGAAGAAGAAGCTTTGTTTAACGAAGGTAGAAACATTATTACCGCTTACCCAGTAGTTTTCATAATGGCCCTCCACATATGAAAACAAAAGCTATAAATTAAAAAGAAAACAAAAAAGAAAAAAATTCATTCTATTATTTTTTATAAATATTTAAAAAGTTCTGCAAATCTTCAAATGTTCTAACGAGGCGTTGTCGTTGGTGAACTTATCCTGAAGTGTTTTTTTGAACATCGTATGGGAAACTATGTCTCTATACGAGTGGCCTCATTTGTTCCATAGACGATAAGTACTTAAATAAAACGTCCCAAGTCCTGAGTGTCTTTTACAGAAAGGTGTCAGAACGTTTGTTGTTATGGGTGGCAGGTCTAATTCTGTGACCATGTGAAGAACGGACATGAAATATTCAGGAAAGAGATTTTGACTCACTTTGTGTAGCAAGAGAGGGTTTCTTGTACGCATGATGTCATCTATTGGCAGCCAACCTAATTTATCAAAGAGCTTTATAGAGCTGTCGTTTATGTGGCATCCAAAATTAATCTCACGCACAGTTTCTGTTGTCTGAAGAGCCTTTCGAGGTTTTCGACAGAGTAATTTCCCCATACGGTTCAACAGTACTCTACAATTGGCTTTCCAAGGACATTATAAATCATTTTTCTACATTTAATAGATAAGTGGGCCTTTGCTCTCTTAAGGAGGCATATTCTAGAGTTCAGTTTTTTAATGAGGTAGTCAATTTGTAAGTCTCATGAGGGTTTGGCATCGATGACGACACCAAGAAGCTTTTCACCTACTGATTCTTCTAACCTTGCGTTGTCAATGGAAAGTTCTAAAGCAATCTTTTCACAATTACTAGGATTTTTAGCAATACCAATAAGTAGATGCTTGGTCTTTTTAGTGTTAGGTTTCATTTCGTTGAGTTCAAACCACCTGTTAGCTTCTCCTAGATTCATATTCAGAGTTTGCTGTATTTTAGTATAATTGGTTCCACTTGACCAAATAGTTGCGTCGTCAGCATAGATGTACACTTCAGTTTCCTTCAAAATAAAAGGGAGATCGTTCATGTAGACAGAGGAGAGAAGAGGGCCTAAAGTCGAGCCCTGTGGGACGCCTCTGTCTAGGCTTGCTGGACTGGAAAGCACACCATATACTGAGCAGACGTGTTTACATTCGGACAAGTAGGACCTGAACCAGTTAATTGCAGTTGAGCTAGTGTGATACTTGGATAGCTCAGCTATCAGGATATCATGACTCACTGGGTCAAAAGCCTTACTGACGTCAACAATAACTGTCCTACGAGTTCACTGTTGTCCATAGCCTTAACCTATTTGTCAGTGATGTTTTGTAGTGCAGTTTTGTAGGAATGAAAAGGCCGGTTGGTAGACTGGTTCTTGTAGTGTAGCTTGTTCGTAGTTAGGTGTCGGAGATGGCCTGATGCCACATGTAATTCCAAAGGTTTAGACAAAATAGACAATACAGATCTTGGGCAATAATTGCCTCTTTCGTTCGTTGATTTTTGTTTTTTGTCTTTGTGAAGTGGTATTACCCTGGGTTCTTTGAATGTTGCAGGAGAGACACCTTGACTGATGTTTGCTTTGTAAATATGCTCAAGACTCGGGGATATTGCTGGTGAAGCCTCCTTTATTACACGGATACTGCAGGAGCACCCAGCGATGGTTTCCTCTTAAATGCATTGACAACACTTTTTAGGTTATCCAGGGTACTTTTAGATCTCTAGAAATGGATTCTAAGCGGCGCTATAAAATTTGTATCTGTTCGGTCATCCTAGAGGAACTTGAGTCTTTTTTGAATTACAAGGGCTAGAGTAATATTTTTCTGAAAATTTTAGACGAAAATTGAATGTATTACGAAAGTGAGACATTTTCTGATACCAAACGCCATCACATTTTTGAATCCGCAAATTTAAGGTTCCTTTTATCTTCGAAAAATAGCCTAACATGGGAAGTAAGATGTGAAAATTAAACTTCTGAAATCAGAAAATCGTAGGGAATTTATAAGATAAGCTCCGAAATTGTAGATGAATGGAACGGTCATCTAGAAATTTTTTAGCCGTCCTCAAGTAATAGAAAATTCTAGGCAATAATTGCTTCTCCGAACAGATATTTTACAGAAAACAGTCGTTGGGTGCCCCTGATACTGATGCCATCAAGTCCCGTTTGTTAGATGGTATTTTTCTCACATCTGCTTCTACAATTTCCCTAATAATAGGCTGAATGGAGAATTAAACTTTATCAGTTATTTGAGTATTGACAAAGTTTAATATAAGAGCATCAAGCTCAGATTCTGCGGTTACCAGATCTTCTGGTGGTTTGGGTGTTACATTCAACGAGGTAAAATATATTTCATTAAAAGCATCTGAAATTTTCTCTGGGTCTGTGATGTGTTCTTCGGTAACTTTAGTAGCGTCTGGCGCTTTGGAAGAAGGTTTAAATGGCACAGTTTGTTTTGGCAGTTTCCAAAGATTTCTTGTATTGTGTTGTTTTGTTTTCTAGGATTTTATCTTTGAAATACTTTGACTTTGCATTGGAAATCAGTACAACGGCAGTGTTTCTGGCTCTTTTGTACATTGTTTTGGCTAGTATATTATTCTTGGCACGTGCTTTAAACTTGCCCTGACACATATTTGCTGAAGAATGTCTTGAGTCATCTATCCCGGCAGTTGTTTGTTTTTCACCCTACGAGTGCCATGTGGTATGTGCTCGTTAATCAGATTCATAAACAGGGTATTCCAAATTGTAAGTTTGTCCTCAACATCTGAAGAAGCATCGAGTACTGACCATGGAATAGTATGCAGATCATTAAAGAATTCTTTGTTAGAGAGTTTCTTAAAGCTTCTGCATACCGTCGCGTCGTGATGATGTTTGAGGTGTTTACCTCTATTAAATTTATGCGTAAAGCAGGTGGGATAATGATCACTTAGTCCGTACACAGGAACTAGGAATTCTTTGATTCTGTCCTCGTGTGTAGCGTTGTAGGTGATCTAATGATTCACGAGTAGCAGTGTTGACTATATAACTGTCTCAACTAAGCCTGCATCACTACGTATCTTCATTTGCTTGCTTGCTTCATCTTACATGACGTGTTAAAAATAAGTTTGAGAACAAACTCTTTCTTCTATAACACCATTGGAATGGAATGGTCCCTTCCAAACCTATGCCATACTACCCATAGTACATTGGAAAGGACTAGACAATTAACAAGACCCTTCTGGTATTGCCAAGAACTCTACCCGAAGAACAGTATGGTAACACATAAAAATGCAAAAGGCGCGAATCAACAGCCTGCTCTCCATTGTTTCTTTTGTTGGGACGAGCACCACGTTTACTCGTTGACATTCGTCGTCAGGATCAGTGAAGGACAGTCACACCGTTTATGTCAAGGAAATGCAAAGCTGTTCCTCGTGTTCCGTTGGAAGCAGAAAAGGGTCGCTCTTCAGCTATCAAGGAAAATTCATTTCAAAACCTTGGAACCTGGGGAAATAGTATTTGTGAGGAATCTTTCGGATTGTGGGGGGCCGGGTAAACGTAAGGCATACTGGGAAGAACAGATTCACGTGATGGTGGAAAGGGGAGAACCCGTCTACGAGGTATATCCGGCGGGAAACGACCGCGAGAAGCGTGTTCTTCACAAAAATCTGCTGTTACCATATGCATTTCTCCCCATAACGCAACAGCAGAACAGTCGGGCGGGTTACAGAACTTGGACCACTGCAAAGATTTCAGTGAAAGCGCACAGAGTATCACAGATCAGCAGTGACAGCAAAAGCGATAATTCTAAAATCCCAACCTGCTAACCAAAGCCGGCTGAGTGGCCTGACCAATTTCTACTACAGAAGGCCTTGTACAGTTTGACTCTGTTGATTTTGACGACAACGAATCAAAAGGGTCTCAACACTGTGATTCCACCATGTGGCAGCAACAAGGTCCAACATTTCTCAGGAGATGCTATCTAAGGAAAGCAAACACAGACCACGAGCTGCAATAGCAACCACACCTACTAAGAGAGCATCATCACGGCCATAATTGAAACCAGAACCCGAACCACAGTCGAAATAACAACGCTTTAATACAATGTGTTCGACACTTATCATTGATTTTAACATGCCACAGATTAGGACAGCCGGCTATTTGTAATACCCAGGCCGTTGTGAACCCTAACACTGCCTGGTATTACCCACCTCATCCACAAGAGATGATCCCAACGTACCCTTTTTGCCCACCACCGTCTCATGGTTCTTCCGCACAGTGGCCTATGCAGATGATGCCAGTGTAACGTGTGGATTTATGAACTATTTTCATCCATCTTGTTTTAAACATGCAAAAAATAATATATAGATTTAGCCAGGGCTAAAAGCGAAGCTCTCGGTAATATTTATAGTCTGCCCAAACTAAACATAAAATCGTGTAAAGCTAAGGGGCAAAGGCAACTAGAACTGTGAAAAAACAACAATAGGTCTCATAAGCAAAAAAAAACAACTTTGCCCGTGAAAAACACTTCTTTTTCTTTTTTTGTACATTTCTTTGCCGTTGTTTTGCACGACTACAACGTGAAACGTCCAGAAACTTCCTGGTTACGCATTTTATGGAAGAAATGTTGTACATGTTCTTGCTCACTTTTTCACTGCCGCTCATTTTTTTCTTTGGTGGCCGCTAGCATTTCTCATTTTCTCACCGCCGCTACAAATTCATGTTGCTCTTCCAACAAAAAAATGGCTCCTTATCTCTCGCTCTTGCTCTCCGTCGCTCTTTTTCTCGTCGAGCTTCGCTGGCCCGTCGCCTATTTTCTCTTTTTCTCTGTCTTTCTCTTTCTCTATATTCCAAATTTGTGGACATGACAATTAAGACAACACGGATACAGAAACAATTTCCGCTTTCCGTTTTCGTCTTTATTGACTCTTTAGTTGTCTCAGCCTCTCAAGACGAGGATGGCTATGCGATTTCGCGCCAAAACAAGATTGAGTTGCATTGGGGTTGCCACACCTGTTGAGTGAGTTATTTTACATTGGTATGCATGTGGTGCGGACTCACGGCGGGTGGACAAGCGGACGGGCGTCCGATCACGTGATTACCAAAATTTCTTGGGTGGGTAGATTACCACATTTTGCTAGGTATGGGACTACGTTCGCGCGCGCGCGGAGCTCCGCTATGAAAATATGTATCGGATGACATTTCTTTAAAGTCGGGAAATGTCTGAGATGACGTAATTTCTAGTTACGTGACAGTGAAAAACTTTGTGCGGGCTGTGAGGTTTTTTCTTAGGGAAGTCGATTATAAAAGTCGAATGTCAAGGAATAAAGAAAGCAAAAGAAGTCTGTCTCAGTGGAAATTACTATTATCGACTCTTGTAACATATTTCTTATGACTGATTACTAAAATGAGGTCAATTCTAAAATGGGTTTCCACAAATTGTTTCCTGGTAGTACTTACAATGTATCGATACCACTGAAATGCACGAAAGTGCCATCAGGTATGCTAAAAAGTTCATTCGTAGACAGGTCTCTGTTAGAAAAGGAACAGCAAAAATAGTAATGATTAAAATGTTCCAGAGAAAAAATGAATGAAGAATTTTCATTTCTTGAGTTCAAGTTCTATTCCACCCTTCAATAAAGACTAATTTACTAGTGCAACGTAAGCATAAAAACAAGTAAAAGACGCTGACGCGTTAACTTCTTTTAAAACACCTAACAAATGACCAGGACGATGCTACTAAGCCGACAGTGTTTGTTGCTTGTGCTTATAAATCCCGTCTACGTTTCGCTGGTTTTGCATCTCTCACTGCGAGCCGCAAGATGATGGCCGCCGTTATTTTAAGACAAGGTCGACTAAAGACAGACGTTAGTGAAATTTTCGATGGTAGTTTTTTTTTTTCTGGCCGATGTGAGTCTTAAATATATGTGACAGTTATGATAGGCGTGTCAGGTGAAAAAATAGGTCCGCCCTATAGGCATACATGTGGTGAGTGTGCAATAGCCGAGTAGCAAAAACAACTTTATTACTTAAAAGGTTAGATCTTCCTCTGTTGGGATGATCCAGTTTTGGTTTATTTGCTTGAGGTACTGAATATAAATTATCTTTCTGTTGTGGTTCGTTGCTCATTTCTTATGTTGCCGGGTAACCCGTGGTCAAGGTAATAAACAGTTTTATGAGGGTTTTAATGATATAACCGTTAGCCATAAAACAGCCAAAAATATTACTTGTTAGGGGTAAAAAATGGAAGTTTTCAGTCGTGCACTAGTCGTCAATAATGCTTTTTACGCGTGTCAATTGCGTGTCTTGTCTCGTTGTTAATGGACCCTATTTCGATCAGCCTTTATTTTTTCCTACCCCGGAAAGATCGTTGGAGGCTCAAACCGATATAAACTATTGAACTTTTTTAAAACAACAGCTTTTCTTTTTAAAATGTCTGTTAAACGTCACGGAGAGAAAAATTAGCCGTAGAAAAGCCAGCTGACCGTGAATGCTTCCACCCCAATGAGACCGTCTTTTAAAAGAGTTGTTGGAAGGGAGGGCTGGAGGTGATCTTGTTGTTTTCACTTTTCTCAGACAGGTCGAGCTCAGACTGGCGAGAGAGCTTGATCCCAGGGTATCTCATATCTTTGTTACTTATTATAAGGCTAAAACGTGTCACCGATAAGTTCCAAAATCAGTTTATATACTTAGATAACATGTATTCTTTCCAACTAGCATTTTTAATCGAAATGTTCATGATCACGCAAGCAAGGGTCCCACTTATCCAGTCCCTGAGATAAAAGGCTATTAAAATTAACGTGAAAATGTAATTTAACTAAGAGTTGTTAACTGTCGATAAAAGGATTTACATTTTCCCGCCTAATAGAGTCGCACTACCATAATTCCTTAAGATAAATCAGCAAAGTGAACGGGTTTCATTTGATTAAGCCGTGATATATAGTATATCGAAGCGCTATCTTCCCCACTGCATATGCATACATACATACATACATACATACATACATACATACATACATACATACATACATACATATGTACTTTATTCGGCCCAGAAGGGCTTTTCAGAATAAAGGTAAAATTAATAGTTAATGTCTAATACAAGCAGAGCCAAAGTTTAACTGTTCTGAAATAGAAGGTTCTTTGTCCTGTGGCGGTTTTGCGCAGCTTGGATCCTATTCAAGTTGTACTCTGAGGTGCTGCTCCAGACATTTACAACAGTAATATAGCTTGCTGAAAACTAAGGAGTGATAAACTCGGTTGATCTTTCCTAACCATGCCATGCAGCTGGACACGGTCGAAGCAACGTGATCGCCGAGGAAAAAGGATAAAACGTTCGGACCTCCGGGCATTTAAGCTTGGTGTCACGAAATTGGTTGGCAGCTTTATCAAATGTAAAACCGTTGTTTTCTGAGTCACTGTGAGTCACCGTGAGTCAGGGCCACCCGGCCCTCTTATTATATTAATTATTCGCTTTATTCATCTGTCAGTTGCCTAACTCATCTCCAGATGGTGATTTCTGCTTTTGTGATATGAGTGTACAGTTTCAAGGTGACTGTGTGAGAGGGGCCATTCAGCCATCTCACTGATTTTCACTTTAATCAGTTACATCAGTGAGCTATTTCAGACTTTTGATAAGTTTCAGGGTGACTGTGTGTGAACAAGGGCCATATAGTCATCTCACAGATTTTCTAATTTAATCAGTTCATTGTGTCACTGAGCTAAGACGAGTCAAACTACATTGTTATAACTTAAATTCAAGGTAAGTGTGTGGGCAGAGGCCATACAGCCATCTCAACGATTTTCACCTTTAATCAGTTCTATTACTGGGCCCATGCAGCTGTTTGAATGCCAATGATCGCTAACCCAGGATTAAACTTTAATTCGAATTATTTTTTCTTTCGTTCAAACATATTTTCACTGTCAATTTTAATTGTTAGTTGTTAAGAGTGTCCACTCATCAAATTGTAGGCAAAAAGAATTTACATTGTACCGGCATTTGCTTGTTAAGCATTCAGATGTTAATTTAATTTTGTGCTTATCCTTTTTTATCTTAGTCCTGCCTCAAACAACTCATAGCTATGGCAATTCAGACCTTATGATAATTATACTCCAATATGACTGTGTGTAAAGGGGCCACACAGCCATCTCATTGATTCAACCTTGTACATTTCCTCTGAAAACATTGATCCATCTTCATAGATAGGGTTTAGTCCTAAGTATAATCCCAGGTGACTGTGTTAACAAGAGCATGTTGCCATCTCATTTATTCGACCTCGTACACTGTAAATTCCTTTTGTAAACATTGATCAATCTTCATAACTAGGCAGGTTGACTAAGATTTTGTGCCAAGTATAATCCACGCTGATTACGTTAGTAGGGGCCATTCCGCCATTTCTTCCGTTCGAACTTGACGAACTTGTACTTCCTTTTTGAAAACATTGATCCATTTTGGTAACTAGGATTTAGTGCTAAGTCTAATCCAACGTGACTGTGTGAGCAAGGACCATACAGTCACCTCATTCGTTGATTTGCCCTTGTAAATCCTTCTTGGTAACACTGATCCATCTTGGTAGCTAGGATTTTGTGCAAATCTTATCAAATGTGACAGTCTGAGCATGCAGAGGCTTGATTTCATCACTATACTCTAGTGACTCAGAGTTGGTGCTTGGTAAAATGTATTGTGGCTGTGAAAGCAGGGCTCCTTCAATAGTATTTGTACATTTTGGTTTCAGAGTACTAAGGTTTTCTATTGGCGGTTCTCTTGCTTTGGCCTATGGTGGGGCAGCCCTGTCACTCATTCCTTGCTCCGGGCTGTGGCGGGTATGGTCTCACCTTTGCTGGGATAATCTTCTTGTGTATCCGGATTTCCCTAGCTTTATATGCTTAAATTGAATAAACGGCCACTTTTGTGGCCAAATTTATCCCAAACTGGAATTGTCATTATCTGGTATCCCAGCAAACAGAGCTCACCCAAAGCGAGATTCCAAAAGCAATAACTGACTCAATAATTACTATCTAAAGGAACGAGAAGCATAAATGTCGATTGGTTACACAAGTTGGTTTACCTTCTCAAAATTACTTCATGTAATGCGTCACGAAACAACGACTGAAGAGAAAGGTCTGCGCATAACGAAATATCTTAAGAGTATATGAGGAACTCATCGAGCCTTCCCCCGCTAGTCCATCGCGGCGAGTGTGCATATATTATATGCCATGGCGAGCCGCAAGCCTTAGCGACCGAAATATGGGGGAAAATTTGTCCCCCATCTGACCAGAAGGCCATTGTTTAAATTCAGCCAAGCATAGACCGTTGACAACTTGAAACCATACTTGAGCTGAAATGCGAATCTCTTTTCGTGGCCTCCTGTGAAGCTTTTTCTGACATATCTGTCAACCGCTCATTTTACCACACACTACTAAAAAGCTGATGAGACGAACACAACTAAAAAATAGAACCTGATAGAATGAAAATCGCTCCAAAACAGTGCATCAGTTGGAAAACTTGTGGCGGTGTAGAGGAGTTTTGCAACAAACAGGGGATACCTCAGAATCAATATGCATTTATTTACCGAAGATGAACGAAGTGCAGCGATTTGAATTTAATAGAATTTACATTAACTATAACTTTAAATAGTTTTTACAGTAGCTTTCTCTGGAGAGCAGAATTTAAATAGGAGACTTCACCGGCCTTTTCTCAAAAAAGGGAATAGTCTCGCTTTTAATTCTGCTCCCCCAGAATTTAATTTTTCTAAATCTAAGTAGCTTTCTTTTCCTTTTAAAAAAATTTTACGGGGGAATCGAAATGAATTTTGGTTGATTGGTTGCGTCCATCGCGGTTCCCCCTATTTGTTTTTCAATAAAATACCATTGCACAAACGGTCTCTATTATTTTTCACGAGCCATAACCAACCAAGTTCCCTTGCACTAAGCGAAGGCGACACACCCGATCGCTTGCTTTTTCAGGCGACTCACCCAGAAGAGCACGTGCAGACGGAACTTTGGTCGTTGTTTAGCTTTGTTTTGAATCACCCAAAGAATAAGTTCAATTACGAATTCTAAGCGTTTAGTTGACTCAATACAATCTTAGCAAGTCCCAAACAAAAGAAAAATATATTTGGCAAACCGTTTTCCAAGACTATTTTACCTTATAAACTTTCCTAAGGCCTCGTTTTTTTAAAGAAAGATTCATTTAATATACACGTTTTACAAAGTCTTCTAGCACTAAGCGAAGGCGACTCACCCGATCGCTCGCTTTTAATCAGGCGACACACCCAACATAAAAGCACGTACAGAATACCCTGAACCATGTTCATGAATTTTTTTTCGGTGAATTATATCAAAGCTCTCTGCTCGTGAAAAATAATAGAGACCGTTTGCGCAGTCGTATTTTATTAAAAAAAAAAACAAATAGGGGTGAACCGCGATGGACACAACCATTCAACCAAAACTCATTTCGATTCCTCCGTAAAAATTTTTAAAAGAAAAAGAAAGCTACTTAGATTTAGGGCCTTACAAATAACGAGCAAATTTAATACTCAGCCCTCTATCTGTGAAGTACCTTAGGTAGGTCGGTAGGGGTATGGGTAACACGAGCGTCTGATATTTTTAACGCGTTTCATTTCATTTTTGATCAAAATAAAAAGCTTTTACGAGGTTTATACTTGCATGGATAGCCCTTATTAATGGCTTTGTAGCACAATTTGCTACCAGTGGGAGTCACATCCGCCTATTCGATAATAGGAAAACGATTATTTTCATAGGCAGAGCTCCGTCCGGCTGTGTTGAGAACGCATTCAACAACGCAATATTACGCAGTAATTACTGGCCTTATTGTTGTGCAAAGAGTGTTTTAACTGTAAGATAATTTTCTCATTAATTGAAACAAAGATCTGAGCATGAAGTGACAACTATAAATCGCACTGGATCATGATGAAGCATTTAAACATCGGCAACAAGCAAAACAGTTGAAAAAAGGTCAGAGATATAGCAATTTGGCCACTACGTGTGTATGTGTATTATAAAACACGGACGTCTATAATTTTCAACACATTCCTTTGTTTATCAAGAAAATGTCGCACGAAATTAATAGAGCTTTTCGACTTCTTTATTGGGTACTTTTTGTACACAAAATTGCCTCCAGTGGAAGTTGTGCTGAGCCTGTTTCTTCCTAAACACGAGCTGTACGATCGGGAGCGCCACATTAAATTTGGCGGGCATTTAGGAGGTTTTGGCGCGGATATGTTCGCAGCAGAAATAAATAAATCGAACCCTTTGCTTACCTTCAAGGAGTCTTACGATTAATCAAGTCATTATACAAACCAGAATTAATGTGTCGCAAGGTAAACCTACTGATCTAAGGCTGAATTGGCCCCGCATTTGAACCAATGTCAAGAAGGAAGGCTGGCCATCTCCGGTTTTCAGAAGAGAAGCTTGAATTCTCCTAACCTGTCCGATCTGTTTAAATGTTCTTGAAATACCAATCGCTTCTAAGGGAAGCGATTTTGATCGCGAATCAACACAGAAATTCTCGACCAGGAAACGGCAAAAAGTAACCCACATATACTCCATACAAGGTGGCTTGATCGGGCTGATCCGATCCGGAGAATAGTTGAAAAGACCGCGCTCGACTTTATTTACATGTATTTACCCCACCTTGTATTGTTTTAACCATATTAACAGACAGTTGCGAAATTTAGAATTGTTTCATCGCCTCTGTGAAGATCACTACCGATGACAGCTAATCTGACCCCTACTAACATGCACGAGGTCGGAGGTAAAATTCTAACAGGAAATTGAGCATAGCAACCGTCACTCAAGATAATTAGAAAAGGGACTTTACGCGGCTCCTCATGGGGCACCCGCCACAAGTCGATCGTCTCTTCCGGTCTGCGTGTTATAACAAAATTGATCGATATTTTGGGGGCGTTCTTAATAAAACAATTATTACACTCGCGTTTGTTGGATATGAGATAATTATAGTCAACTCATATCCGACGCCCGTAAGCAGAATAATTGTTAAATGTAGACCATAGAAAAGAGGCCAAAATTTTCAACTTTTGACCTCCATTTCTGATGGACCTTTTTTGCAAAATCGCATGCAAGAGACAGACCAAAAGAAATTTTGCCATCATTTTAATGTCCAAATATCGACGCAAATAAGTCGAAATATACTTTGAAATCAAAGATCGATGAGACAAATGTAACTAAACTTAGAGTTAAATAAAATTTCTTTGTAAAATGCAGACGAGTCAAATACTAATTTACCAAACAAAATCAAACAATTTATGCCATCAGACAGTGTGCAGTCGGCCAGTAACCTTCCAGAATTCTACGCAAGAAATGTAATTAATAAATACAGATAGTGTATGCTTGTGCAAATAACCCGTTGAAGAGTTTAATAAAGTCAGAGTCAACTTACAAAGTTGAAAGCTTGTATCCTGGACCCTCCAATAAATCTGCACTTATCGTTTTTAACTTATTACACCGCAAATCGCTGCAAAATGATAAAATTGAAATGCATTCATGTATGTCTTGTAAAACTTGAGAATATTAATCAATAAGTAAACGTCATTTGCAAGGATAACAGCGATGGAAGAAGAAATTGTCAGGCGCACGATTCATTGCCTTCCAGTTTTCAGGTAAAACACCTTATATAGAAAACAAACAGAATAAATTGCAGTGGAAGGAAAAAAACCCTCACTTTAAGTCAAGGAGTTTCAAAAGACCAACTTGCCAATAGCGGACTTGATACTTCTGGGCTCATAAAACAGCAAGGAATATCTCTGAATTTGAGTATCTTCAAGGAAGGGCTTCCAAATTAGTTTTTAATTTGGACTGGAAAGAATCCTACTAAACTGAACCTATAGCTTATTTCTTACATGTGTCTCCTCGAAATTGACGATTTTTTTTTTCAAATGGCGATCAGGTCATTACAGTTCAGCAGAAGAATATCTCTAACTAAAGTCTAATGTAGTCCTCTGAGCCCGCTAGTCCGAAATTATTTCAGTCAGTGACTAAATCATAGGGATACCTCCTTCGTACGAGTCTTTGCCTTTCTGAGGTCTCCTTTGATCTTAACTGTATTACGTACATTACGTATCTCATCTTTTAAATTGTATTGCAATTCGAGATTAAGGTATGTTGTATTTTAATTATGGTATCAAGATGAATTTATCCTCCTAAACTGAGGGGCTGTTTACATGGAGGGAGGAAGATCCTAGTACCAGGAAGATCCTAGAAGGCGGATCATCTTAGCGTCATATGTTTTCTGTATTCAGTTTACATGCAAAGGGTTGCACTTGTCCCTAGCGCTAGGATCTTCCTGGCTGAGAGGTAGGAAGATGCTAGCACTAGGAAGATCCTAACACCATGTAAACTGCTTTCGCTAGGAAGATCCTAGTACTAGGGACAAGCGACAAAAATGTCGGCGGGTCGTTCAGTGGCTAATTACGGCAATAAAGGCCGACCATTTCGTTTGGAGTAATCCACGAGCTGATTATTGTGTTAATTCAGCTGAAAGGTGGTGATTTACGCCAGTAAAGAGAGCAGAAGGACCCAAATTGCATTTTTGATTTTGTCGTCCGCCATTTTTATTTCCTTCTCTAACCTTCTCTACTTGGACAACTCACGGGCCGAAATTTCTGCATGTAAACCCAACGTAAAGTTATTCCACCTTCTAGGATCTTCCTGGTACCAGGATCTTCCTCCCTCCATGTAAACAGCCCCTGATTGTAATGAAGAAGTGGTGGTGGCCAAAAAAATAAATAAATAATTCTCGGTTTGTTTTTATTTTTCTTCAAACAATGCGGCCCAGGTGCGATTACATGGTTAGGGGTATCTTTGAAGGATGTGACATCCTGCTGTCCTGCTTAAAACTTACAGAATTTTCAGATTTTTCATGGCTCGGAAGGTTCCACTTTGGATGTACTTCAGGCTGCAATTGGAGATGTATCTGAAACATAGTCAGTAGTAAAGGGGATCACTTCCGCCAGTAGCAAATTTTGAGACAAGTTCAGTGACGATCAGTTGCTATGGTTACAAGATATGACGTCATAAGTAGCAGGTGGTCAAGCCATAGTAGATAAACAGCTACTTTTCTACTACATAATCTGCAAAATTATTTGCTTATTATATTGTTTTTGCTTAGCAATCCTTCAGTTTTTTTGCCATTTTGATGTGGATCAATGACAATGGCATTTTTAGACCCTTAAGTTTTTTCTTTTAAATTGCTGCTAACAACTTACAACTCTCTCATCATTTGAAGACCGGCAAAAGTATCAGCTGTCAAGTTCGGCCCTATTGGATTTCCAAATAAATTTCTGCAAAGTTAAATGTAACTACAGTGAATACAAGCTCTGCAATTTCACATATTTTCAATGTGGGAGAAAACATCTTGGTTCAACACATGACGTGCAAGGTAATCGCTGTTCTCTAGGCAACCCTGCAGCTGCAAAAAGAAAGCCTGAAATAAAAATCCGGGCTTGAAAGGGATTTGAAGCCATGACCTCTGCGATACCGTTGCAATGGCGTTATCTACCGAGTTATATATGAAATTTCGTAGATTCACTTTTATAATATGAAGGTTCCGACGGGTAATTCATGAACCCACAAGCAAGGTGTCCTGTGGCATGGTTGCTCAAGAAAATAGGAAAATAGGAAACTCAGGATTGAGAAAATAGGAAAAATAGTAAACTTTGTATTAAAAAAATAGGAGAAAAATAGGAAAATCAATAGTACTTTCGTCGACAAATATAGCCTCCCTGCATGTCATCAGGGTTATAACAAAGGCTACGAGTCCTCAGCTTGTACGTTCGCAGAATTTAAATCAACTTTCGTGGCTTAGAAGCAGTTAAAATGATCAGTAACGTTTAGTTCATTAGCTCAGTTACGCTGTAATCAGAATGATACGCTTGACTAAAGGTCGAGTGTGCTTCTATAATCAAAGCTGATCATATGCAAGTTCCCTTCAAGTTGGTGGGCATTCTTTAAAATGCTTCGAAAAATGAAATTTCTCAGGATAGAAATTTCTTACAATTGCGTTGTCATTGAACGATATCAAACTAGGACTAAAAAGTCCTACGGAAAGCTTTCCTTCCATTAATCTGCAATCGGTTTCTGGTTGAGAATATGCTTGTTTGAGTCAAAAGACTGCATAGTTTTAAGTACGGAACCAGGCTTTCCGCGGTGTACGCAAAATGACACTGATCTATTTGGTACCAGATTGTAAGTGTGTCATGTGTTCTAAGAAGAACGTAACTCTCTGCTTAGCTATGACTGCAATACCGGTTTTGCAACCAAAATATTGGATCCTTCGTCAGCTGCTTGGGTACACCTGTTAACAAGGGTCACCAAGAGAGGTAGTGCCGTAAACTAAACTTGAGCCTGTTCTTTTCATGTAGCATCCAGAATCCAGCTAGAGATTGTTTTTTTAAACAAGAAGCTGATTGGTGATTTATCTCACCTGTGTTATGAAAGGACAACTTGATCCTGCTTTCAGTTTCAAAGATGAACACAAAAGCGAGCAAGACTTTAAAATAAAATATAACATGTACAGATACTGTAATGCAGTTTTAGTGGGTTATGCACGATATTGTTCATTAGTCATGAGAACTACAACACTACATACAATACATGTAGTTGCACTAGAAAATTCTACCAAAAGTAACAGTACACCAGTTGCTAATAGAACTCTACATTGTAATGAGCAATAGAGGTCCTGGAAAGAACAAATTAATTCATCTATTATTTTTGCTAATATTAGAACATCAAAGTCAACATACTACTTGCTTTATGGTAAATCTCACTCCAAAACAGATACAACTATAATAATTTATGTTCCGTTTTCAATTTTGTTACAATTTTTTTCCTTCACCAGCTAAAAAAATAGGAAAAATAGGAGGTTTTAGTTTTAAAATAGGAGAAAATAGGAATAGGCCAAAAAAATAGGAAAAAATAGGAACAGGCCACCCTGTATAAGGTGACCAGTTCGAGAGTTCCGTGTAGGATCCATAGCTTAGTTGGTAAAAGCAATGCACCAGCTAAAAGGTAGCTTTGTAGCTCAAAGGTCATAGGTCGGAATTCCGTTTCCTTTGAACCAAACTACTTAAGTTGTGTACACAACTGCAATGGTTTCCCACGTAACTGATTGCTTATATTTACTGCGATGGTGTATGATCAGAACCAAAAAGAAAAAAAAAAAATTAAGGCAATCAGATGTCGACCTTGATTGATTTAGCTATGACTATTAAATTCCTAAAAATGCTACTCCACTATTTTTAGTCAAGCGGATTGAGTCAAAAATGGCCGTAAGGATAATTTCTGTCGAAGCATTAAATTTGGCACAGAGAGAGATAATCTCTACCCGGTCAATTCTATCCAATTCCTAAGACCGTAATATACATCGAAACAGCCAGGTGACCCATACTTACAAGAAGTTGACCCGTTTGGAATTTGAGAGGATTGTTTTCAAGGCTCCTAAGGATAGCCTATTGTTGCTCATCGTGCTGAAACGAAAGCAAATACATATCGTTTCAGTTACAGAACGCCTTTTTATAGCGGAGCTCCACGCGCGCGCGAGTGGAGCCCTATAGCTAAGAAAATCTGGTTATCTATCCATCCGAGAAATTTTGGTAGTCACGTGACTGTACGTCAGTCCGTCCGTCTTCACCACAGGGCAACCAATGTGAAAGGTCACACTTTCTATCTAGTGTGGGAGCCTGTAACCTGATATTGTACATCTATTTTGTGGTCAATTGTCAGCTCTCAAAACAGAGTACCCACTGACCAGTATGACCTGACCGTATCGCGGGCTCATGTGCGATCTATCGGGGTTGTGTGTTTTTTATGTGTTCTCGGCTGACAAGTTACCAGTTTTCAACTGATCGAGGGCTCAATTCCAAGTGGATTTCGTTGCAATAGCTGCACGTTTATTGTTTGAAGTAAACTATGAATTTATGAACGGGAGCTCTCACTTTCAGCCTTGCCTAAATCTATATATTAGTAAATATATTCTTCTACGTGAGGAAGTAAGAGAAAAAAAAATCTCGTTTAGTTTTACCTAGCCTGGCAAGGTCATTTTCAGCTCAGGATTGACTGTGGAAAATACCTTGGCAAGGTTTCATATTTGATGCAATAAAGATTCCGAGATGCTCTTTACGAGATGCGAGAATTTGTGACGTCATCTAATATGGGTGCCAAGATGGCCGCCATTCTTATTGTAAATTCACGGAACAAAGAAATAAATTGGAAACTGTCCAGTGGAAGAAGCCAAGAAAATGAAATGTTATAAAAGACTAACTTACAAACAAATTTGTCCAAGTCTCAGGTCTTTGTGGGTCACAGTTTCTGTTTTATTTGCCGAAACGTTTCACGCACCTTTGTATAGCTTTGTATGGAGACGCCATTTTGGTGTACGATTTTGGTACACCAATATGGCCACCAGAAATCAACAAAAACATCTGGAGTTCACTTTTTCTTTTATAAGCTCTTTCTTTTCACTCGAAAACTAGCATACGTCCGCATAAACATATCTTCTAATACTTGAAATGGTAATACTGCTGAAAATTACTTTCAACGAGAAAGTATTCCTGTTTTGGTGTCACTCACTGTGAAAACTCGGAAGCTCAAATTGCTGTATTTTCGAAATGAAACCTGCTACGGGAATGGAAATTTATACAAAGATTTACTTTTTGTTTATCTTCAACCTAATGTAAATTAGAATTTGTAAAACCTCGCTATTTTGACTTCACAATTTGAGGACGTCACTGTGAAAACCATCTATACGTCAGTAGATTCCATCGCATTTTATGATAAGATGAAGACAAATTGTATGGCGTCATCGGGGTCTAATGTATTCCTCCGCAACCGATAATGAGATTCCGCCGCAAAAAAGGGGTCTACAAAGATCCTTTTAAATTACGTGTGCTATTCAAAAATGTAGATGCAAACGAATGTTTCTTTCGAGGTGTTAACAGCGTAGTGATTTTGGTAGTAATCAGTTGATATCCTGCCTGTGCCCAAGACGTCTGGGAAATAAAAGAAGTCTGCGCGCATACAGGCTATCTGTTGAATACAATTGCTGAAAATTAAAAAGTGTCCATTATTTGAACCCGGTGTCTCCTTCTTGTACGTTTAGCAAGCTTATTAAAATGGCTCTCTCTCCGTTTGTGTTCACCGTAAACTAATAAAAAAATTTCCTGACTGATTTGTCCCCCGACAGGAACAAGCCAGTTTCAAAGATTTAAGCTTGTTGTCCCAGTTATGTTAAGCAGACACCCACATAACCCCCGCCAGTGTCATATAGGTGTCGATTTGCAGAAAATATGGTCAGGAGTAATACTTACAGACCATAGTGTCTACATATTACATGGGGTCATGTTAATTCAGGTTGCTGGGATCATCGTAATAGAACAAGTTAAACAACTAAAGCTTACATTTTTGTTATTGTCCTTGGGAGATAGAATCCACCTTCGATTTTGTTGTCATCGAAATTTCTAAAAGAGCAAAATAGAGGCAGTTTAATTCTAAAATCACATGCAACTACAATGGAACTTGCAATATCGTTCTGTTGTTTTAACAGTGCTGAAGGAAGCACAGTGGCGCTCAGCTGTGCTTTTTCCGCGGTTTTCTAAATGATGTTTGTTATGTTAACCCAAATGCATGCTAGCTTTGCACCTGCTTGACTCGTTCTAGGTTTTTGTACTGTGATCGTCGACTTCGTCATTGGTAAATGGCATATTCAAAATCCAGGATAAAAGATATCTTTCGATTAAAAGAGTCGATTTATCGAAACTTGATGACTATAAAAAGAAATATAATCATGCATGCAGTGAGATTACCAACACTCTTGGTGCCAGTCTTTTTTTACCTCTACTCCTAAATTTACAATTTATGACTTTTCAATGTAAAAAACGTTATTTTTGGTAAAATTATTGCAGTGGGGCATATCTTGTCGAACAGAGAAATAGGAAGTATCACAATCTGGATAAGAGAGCGCTGGAACGAGGAGTGTTGTCATACCAAAATTTAAATATTACATGTAATTAAATTCTACAATATTCCCCACTTTGTGTGTCATTTCTAGTTGCAAACGACGGGTGACGTCATCAGGTACCTAATTACCATAACACAAATGCCTCAATATCTCTTGAACGAAAAGATCTCTTATGACAAAGAAAGCACCATCCTTATTTTGAAAAGGCTACCAAATAAAGCTATATTTCGTTCCCTTTATAAGCACTGCATCTAATAATATTTACATTATCTTTAGGAAGAATAGATTCCTGAAGATGTCTTTCGGAATAAACTGTAAATCGTTTCTTGAAAGATCACTATTATAATGAAAAAGTAAGTTTAAGGTGAGAAGATTATTTTAATAATTATAAAAGTAAATTATAATTATCATAACAATTATCCAGAATTATATGTAAACTTTATACCAAAAAACGACCCAACGGCAAACTTACGTGATGTGAACCCGCTGGAGACCATCTGGATTATCGTTGACGAGACAACATACAAAGATCTAGCCCCCAAAACACTAGAACAGCTAAGACAGTGACTACGCTGCGCCTGGAAAAATGCGAATTTTGACACGCTTTGGAAGCTCGTACATTCTATACCTCACTGCTTGGAAAATGTCAGAAAACATAAAGGAGGACATTTTGGTTGATAATATTTTAGTTATTCAATGTTAAATGAATAATGAATAACATACTTAGTTTTACAAAAGGTTTTTTTTTAATAATCAGTGAAATTTAAGCGAATAAAAAATCGGAACGAACTTTTGAAACACGCTGTATTTTGTTTTTGGTGGCCATATTGTTTTTCTTCATTCCGGGGAGAGAGGTCATGTAGCAGTTCTTAGTAACCCTAAAAGCCAAATGGGTTGCTACCCTAACCTAAAACAGTGGAAATAATGATGAACAATGTTGTGTTAATGTTTTCCCCGACCGATGAAAAGACACCTTACGAGCAGGGAGATTCTTGTACGGTCATACGGTTCAGTCGGTAGCCGCTCGACCGATAGCTCATATAAATTTCTTAACGTTCCCCGGCATGGACCAAGCCTGAAAGAGTATAAATGGGTTTATTGAAAGCTTTACGTCTAGCTTCGATCAGTGAAAGATTTAATTCTACACGGAAATTAAAAAAAAAAGAAAAAAAAACGAAAAAGTCATCCTTGAAAACTGTCAATCACCATGGAGAAGGAATGTATACCTCTTTTAAACTCGCATTGGCAGCGTTTACAGAGGTGGTCCAGTGAATTTAATTGATTTTTTATTTCTAACTGATTCTGAGGGTCCGGGTTCGAATCCCGTAAAAGCAAATTTTTCGTAGCCTTATTTTTTTTTCTTTTTTTAAAATCTCTTTTTTCCTCTCTTTTTTACCTGTATGGTGCATATAGCTAGTAACAATGTGGTGAATTGAAAACAAAGTTTACAGGAATATAAAAAATGCCGTATGTATATCATCCATCCATATCAATAAAAACAAACTGAATAACTTCTCACTATGGCGGTCAACCTCGAACCGTGACTTCGTCGTATGAATATAGTGTAAAATAATTATAATTTACTTTTACCGGTATCACTTGTAATAATAATGATAATAATAATAATAACAACAACAACAACAACGAGAACAATAAACCTTACAGCAGTGAAGTAGCGAGTGGCAACCCTCTTGGTGTTTGCTTTATTCCCTTGCATTTAACGAAAACTTTGCTACCAAACGGAGAACAGACACATTTCTTTAGCCAGCGGCAATGTTGAGCACAGTTGACCGGGGACAACAAGGTCGACGTAAACAGGAACAGACAGATGCACAAAAAAACCTTCGTTGCAGATTTTATTTCCATCTATTGAAACGAAAAGTAAATAGACGCTATTAAAGTCGAATAAATGTTGATAAAAACGGTATACATATAACCAGTATTATCATTCGATGCAAATGTTTCCTCCTTTTCATTGGCCGAGAGCCCACCACGTGACCTGCAAATAACTGCCTACAAATAATGGTGTGCTCATGCGCAATGTCGTTCAACTGTTTTTGGCTGCAAATACTTTTCTGCTCATGCGTAAATGAAACCACGCTTTTCTCCTTCTTGCGATCGCTCTTGAGTGAAAATGGCAGATCGCTTCGCTTCCCGAATCCAAACCATACTCCAGGCCTTCTTATAGAAACATTTTAGAATTTATGTGGGCTTGAAACCCTTTTTCCTTTGTTTCCATAAATTGTTAACGAATAATTAAGCAAATTTTAACTGTCAGTTTAAGAAGAAGCATTTTATTTCAAGCTAAATGATTGTGTTTGTAACCAGCCAATAAAATTGGTTTTGTGCCGTACGTTGAGAGGATTTTTCAGTTAATCAGAAGTCAATCGTTTTTTGTCAAACTATGTTATAAAAGAATTGGTTCGCGCTTTTAGCTGTGCGTTTATCGAGTTATGGATACACTTGGAAAGTTTCGAGAGCATTCAAGAAGCTAGAGTTGGAGCAACTCTTACGCTTGTTGTGCCCTCCAAACTTCCCGCTCTCATCCAAAACTCGAGTGTTTTCACTAACGTGGCCAGCATCTATGCAAATTTTATTGGAACAAAAGATAGCTTTTACATAAGAAAAGAGTTCAACTCCCACGGGATTGGCTTGGAACACCAACATGGCCGCCGTTTCATTGTTTTGGAACAAAATATAGCGGCCGTAGCGCGACGTCATGTGAAAGCGTTGTTAAATTCATCGTCCAAAAAAAATCGTACGTTTGTAACTTCAAACGGGAGCCCTGCTTTGGGCTTCTGCTTCAAATAAACAGTTTAATTCAACATGTATTTTCCTCTCATTCAAGTTGCAAGTGTTACCAAGAATCATGGTCTTTAGATTCGACATTAATTTAATTATAAGCGTAAGCGAGCCAATTTCGACTGGTATTATTTCGGCACCAAGTTAAGAATCGTTTTGAGGCCCTGTACGAGCTGGAGGAAAAACACACTGTGAACGATCTGTATACTACAATGATCAACGCCCACATGGATGCAGCTGAGAAGTGCATTCTTAAGAGGAAACGAGTTCAAAAAAAACGAGTGCCCTGGGTGAAAGAACTTGTCAAGGAGAAGAGGAACGAATTGAAGAAAGCCTATATGAAAAATAAGCGCCTCCCCAACTCTGACAATGCGAACCACCTAAACCAGGCGAAGGAGGAACTTCAAGCTGCATATGACAACGAAAAAGCGGAATATCTGGCCCAGAAATGCGCCCAGTTTGAAAACACTGCCGTGCAGCTTAATGTAAAAAGAGCCTGGGACACATTGAGATAACGGGAAAAACCTCGTCAGCTATAGGTCGTCTTAAAGGCGAAACAGCTGACGTGAGGCTGGATAAATGGAAGGTTCATTTTGCTACACTCTTGGGCCAGCCAATGACCGAAAAGAGGAACCCAGTTAGAAAGATTGTAAAGGATACACTCCCGATCAGAGCACCAATATCTTCACTATGGAAGAACTCAATATCAGCATCAACTCTCTCGCCAACAATAAGGCACCTGGCATAGATATAAAAATCCCAACTGAGGTATGGAAAAGTGGTGCACTCAATGACCCGTTGCTAGACGTGTGTAAAATCATGCTTGAAGGTGGCGACTGACTCGGTTAACAGAGAAAAATTGTTCGATATTCTGAAGGCTTACGGCATCCCAGTTCAAATAGTCTCAGCTATAGTGTCAATGTATTATAACAGTGAAGCTAAAGTTTGCTCACCTGATGGAGAAACTAATTTCTTTACTATCCATGCTGGAGTCCTTAGCTCGGTATTGTTCATCATAGCATTAAAATACGCAATGCGATCGCAGTTGAAGGCTACGGAGACCTTGGATTCACACTGACTGAGAGAAGTCGGCGCTTTCCCGCAGTTATGATCACTGACGCAGTCTTTGCCGACGATATTGCACTGATTTCAGATAACTTGGATAAAGCCAATTAACTGCTAGACCGAGTTGAAACTGCTGCCCCAGATCGAGTTGGTCTTCACATAAACAGAAGCAAGACCGAATACATGGCAAATAACCTCAGACGACAGGGCGACCTTACTACCCTATATATGCAAAGCTGAGACAAGTGGACGATTTCCAGTATCTATGCTATTGGATAGATCAAAAGAAGAAAGACCTCGAGATCCAAAAAGCAAAAGCATGAGCCGCTAGCAACAAACTAATAGTGGTGTGGAAATCCAACCTAAGCAGAGATCTGACGATACGTTTCTTTAGAGCTTTAGTTGAGTCTGTTCTATTGTACGGGTCGGAGAGTTGGACATTAACCACTGCACTGGAAAAACAACTTGATTGCTGCTAGACAAAGCTCTTACGCACTGCTGTAAACGTAAGCTGGAAAAGATCATATATCTAACAAGGAGCTCTAATGGGACGTCGGCTACAGTTTAGTGGCCACTGTTGGAGAAGCAAGAATGAGACTGTTTCCCACTTCTTTTGGGAACCAAACACTGCAGGTGCTTAAGGGGAAGCCCAGAAACAACATTCATTGACCAACTAGAGGGTGACACCGGTCTTAAGAGGCAGGATTTTCCATCTGTCATGGCCAGCAGACGGGAACGGGACAGACTTAACAAATCTGTGCGGGTGCGCCCGAATAGATGGATAGAAGCGTAAGATTGATTGCGTCGGGTTTCACTCTAAAGGTGACAAAATAACTACATTGAAAGCAAAAAGAAAATATTGAACGTACCCCGTGCCTTAATCAGTAGGATTTTTACAGTGTTTAGTGTTACCTAGATGTTAAGGATCTTGCTGTGGTCTAGCGTGCATAGTTGTTAGGGACTTAACTAAAGAAATATGGCGTCCCATATTTTTTATACGTACGCTAAGAATGCCGCAGTTTGGAAGGTTAGGAAAGACGATCGCTGATTCTTATCCGTGTTTGTTCTCTTCTTAAGCACGATTAAGGTGATAACGTTTGCATTCCTTTTATGTCATTTTTTTTTACTGTTAATTTCAAGGGATAGTTTCGAAACAAGATTTTTCTATTCGGTAAATAAAGTTAATCCTATCTATTACCAAGAGCATTTAGTTTCGAAACAATTTTCGTTTTATGAATACCAGGACGACTGAGGTTCGAAGCAAGTATCTATTCATACCAGTCACCAAAGGTATCGATCCATCTCGCTATCAATCTATAGCTATTAGCATATTCAGAGCTCTTTGGTTCTCCCAAATTTCCTAAGAAGCACCTTACTCAAGTAGATTTTTAATGCACATTTTTCAAAAACCGTTGTTAAAGACATGCACGAGGAATTATAGATAGTAGAGCAAAGTAAACTAAAAAAACTTAAAAAAACAAATCCAAAATAATTCGTGACGTGACCGACCACGACCTCTATTGTTCAAAAATTGTATCCAACGATTCCCACCACTTGCGAAACGTGTATCTTCAGTTTCTCTGTATCAAAACATTAAACCTAAAAAGTGTCTACGAAATCAGCTTGGAATGGTTCGAATCATTACAACTGGCAGGTGCAGTTGGTGTTCATTGACTAGTGCCAGTCCTCCTCTAACAAAGATATTTGTCATAAGAAAGACATTTATTGAAATCGTTTCATTCCGATCGTTTTTACAAGAAGACTATTTGTAGCCACTGTTTAGACCTACAAACAGAAAACGGCTTTGTGTTTATGTAGTAAGAATTTCCACTCAACGAATTTCCCGATAAATGAGGACGTGGCGGGTCACATGATGCAGTTATAAACAACGTTTAAAATGAATTGTAAGATTTCTTGGTTAGGATTGCTCTTAGGTTATTAGTCATGGGATATCTTGAGAATACTTTACATTAGACCACCCCCTTTTAAAATTCTGAGAAATCTGTCATGACCCTGAGGCCTGACGTTGTCATATTAAAATGAACAATAAAAAAAGTCTTTCAAACAAATAAAATACAAAACAAAACCAATAGAAATTAATTAGCTATTCGAAATATTGTACACTAGAACCGTTTGTAGTTGAAACAAAAACACACTGCAAGATCTAAAAATGGTTTATTCTTATGGTATCATTCAACTTATTCTTGGCTCAGACCAGCTGACCTATTTTTCTTAAATTGGACAGTTTGCCTATTTGTAAAGGAAAGCCCTATCTGAAACTATCCAAATTAATCCTTAATTGGACAGTTCGTAAAAATTAAAGGATGATAGCTTTGCTGACAATATGGGATTAACTAACAGCTATATAATTAAGTAAGAAACAAGCATGATGCAGGCTTCGAAGGAAAGGTGTTCTATTGGCATAGTTTGCTCAAAAAGAGATTTTCAATAAAAGATCGAGGATCGAATGAAACACTAGGTAGGATTGAAACGGATTTCTTGATGTATCGAACGCGTAGATTTGATCTCGGGTTGAGGTAAACGCTTTTCAAACTGGAAAGAAGTAGTGTCCAGGCCAGCGCGGTCCCATGGCTGACTGTGTCCCTTTAATACTGTGCGTTTGCGCATTCGATCATGTATTACTGTGTTAATTTCAGCGATATTAAGTAATAAATATGGTTATGGTTTTGTGGGGTTTGAAATTTCGTTGTTGAAGAGCAAGGCACTTCCATACATTTTCATTAATTTATATTAATTTGTTATACTTCATGGGTTTTGGTAAATGCCGGAAGGCCTTTCGACAATAGATATGAAAACCTTTAATTTCTCTCTGAACTTAGCGTTCGAAAGCAGTGTAAAATATCAACTTGTGATTTATTATAGGGTTTTCGAAAGGAAGTTTTTACCAATATATATTGAAATATCGCATTGTTTGGGAAAGCTTTTTTCTGTTAATTAAGGTAACTTTAATGTGGCTGTTATCGTTTAGGGTAAGTTGAAGAACGTTTTACCGAATCTCTAATTTCATGTGTTTTGTCCATTTCCATCGTTAGAATTGTGCGACTTCAAATCAGTGTAGGCTCAACACTATTAAAGAAAGCACCCTGTGTCGGATCAACTGTGATCTTACTTACAAATCAAGTAGTGATAGAATATATGAACAAAATGCTCCTGATTTCTATGAAATTCGACTTCATTAACGTCGTCTTCAAATGATCTTTGATAAGCGAAAAATAAAGAGTTTTTGCAAGTTTATAGAGGCGCAGCCGAGCGTTATTAGACTTAATAAATCACGACTCTTTTGTTTATTAATCAGTTTGAAAAGTATGAAAAATAAGTGAAAAAATACGGCAGTTCTGTTCATTTTTTGAAATAATCATTGGCTTTTTTTCCCTTTATTATCTTCCCTGACTAATTCTGTGGTAAAATTAAGCCTTGTCTGTATGAGCTAGAGATATAGAGACTCATTAAGCGTGTCTCGTTGTATACATGATTCGATCTTTAGTACTTTGGAAACAAAACAAAAAAAACATTTGCCAAATTTGGCCAAAACCAAGTATGAAAAGACAACAAATTAAAAGCATTACATAAAGACAATGTCGAATTTTGAATTGATCGCCCAATATTTAATTTAAAGATTGCGGAAACTGAATTGGGACATGAAAGAGGCAAAATTCTGTAGGACATAAAGGTAACCGGAAGCTTCATTTTCATCTATCACTTACATGTAGTTGTAAGTAAAGAGTAAGTATGTCGAGGAGATCGTTTACCTGAGCCAGTGGTACGACTTTTATGATTTTTTTAAACTTTTTTTTAGCCAAGCGCATGCTGCGTCCCTTTTAGAATTTCAGGGTTTCGTATCAGTGTTTCACTGTTAACGCGTTCTAAATTAAACTTGATATTCTAAAGTAGTATTTCTGGAAAAAAATTGAGTATTTCGGCGATTTTTTTGCCAAAAAGGCTACGAAATTTTCCAAAAAATAGATAAAATAAAAAATAATAATTAATTAAGTAAAAAAATTAAATTATAATTAAAAAAATAAAAAATTTTGCTTTGATTGCTGAAATATTGCCAAGTTCAACAATTAAGCGTTAGGTCAAGGAAAAGGAGAATCTGATGAAATTTTGCAAGTAATGTCTTTGAATTTTCAATTTGGTAAACAGATAGTTCAAAGTTAATATAATTGCCAACGTCTTATGTAGCAACTATGAAATATGTTTTATTTTTGGCCATTTAGAAAATAAATAAATAGGGTAAATTCTGCTGTTAAATGGGAATTATTTGCCAAAACGGCAAAAACCTTTGGGTTTTTTGGTACTCAAACGCCCCAAAGTACTTCTAATTTCAAAAAACCAAACACACTTCCAAAAAGAGGGTTTATTGAGGAAATTTTTGGAAAAGAAACATGTAAAGTTCCGTGTACCTCCCGACAACTGAAGCTGATCAAAGAGATTTCCATGTAACTCGCGACAAAGCTGATCAGTAGGAGCATGAAACTGGTCCTCTCGTAGACGTTGATAAATTTGTACATGGAAGTGTCCAGATTGTTGCACAGTGATACTCGCACAAGCTGAATGATGCCGTAAGGAGTGGTATAGTTTCCGATAATTTACCTTTTCGCATCAAGACATGGAAACAACTCATGCCGGCTTGAAAATCTTTCACACCACAATGGAGTGTTGTCATGAAAGTTTTCTCAACAACAGGTCAAATGAAATTTATATATTTTATTTAGACTTTAATACCCAAGAAATGTAGTACCGATTCGTTATTTTCTATAGTAAAATGTTTTTGTTTTATACACTAAGACGCATCACATTATAAATATTTTTTTATAATACCATATATATTAAACAAATGCATATGACATGGCCTGTCAGTGAGTTCAGTATAAATGTGGTCCTTCCAATTCATAAAATAAAAAAACGTAGCAAAATTCACGGCCCATTGTTTCCCTATTTTGCGTAAGATGTCCACGACATTAAAGGCAAAATCAAATTTTTAGTCTTTTCAAGTGCATGAAGTTATGTACGATACCAGGCGGGAAATGAAAAGCGAAAACAGGTCTTTGTCCAAGTGTTTCTTCGAGAGGTTTGAACCTGCAATTAAATGAAATTAAATCATGTGCAAGGGTTTTGCAATGGAAGAACCTTTTATTTAATAACTACCGTGAGAAATGAAGTGGGAATGTACTACTCGGGTAGAGTCTGTGACATTGCAAGGAGGCAAAAGCAGTCTTACTAAAGATCACAGTTCGCTACAATTTGGTTACTCGAGGCTTAATGTTCGGTGAATCATACAGAATCAGATCAATTGAACAATGAAGTAACAATTGATTCTCTTGTTATTTAATGATGTGGTTATAAGTGACACGCGCTTTAGGACTGATGGGATAAAAGCAATGTCACGTGGTATTTCAGGCGGCAAACAGAAGGTAAAATTTGCCAATGAGAGAAATCGTGGTCGACTTTGTTTATTCTCTCTAAACGACGAAAAAGACGTTTTAATAGTTATGCAAATTGTACGGTTTGAGTTTCGACAAAATTGACGTCATTATTACTTGCTGTGAGGACATCTACATCTAAAAGTAAAAATGATCACTTCCACCCATAATTTTCCATTATCGTCTTTAATATAAAAAGTTGTTCATTTTCTGTTGTCAAATATATACAAACTCGACCGCGATTTCTTGTATTGGCAAAATTTGTCACTTGTTTGTCCCTTGAGAAGCCGCGTAACATCGCTTTTATCCCATCAATCCTTAAGCGCATGCAAAGATGGCAGGCATCGTGAATACGGTACTTTGACTCCCGCGACGTGAGGACCATGGATGATGTGGATGTACTTTTCGGTTCCAAAATCTTCCTTTAAAGTCGGGAGTAGGGTATGTTCGAGTTTGGATTCGAGTTCGAGTTGGGCTTCGAGTTGGACTTCTAGTTAAGTTTCGAGTGGAAGTTCGAGTTAGACTTCGAGTTGTTATGGAAGGCCGGGAAGCGCTTGCTTCTATCGTCCTGAATATTGAATGAGTGCAATTTTTCTTGTAAGATTATTCAAAAAACTGCAGAATTATAATCAAAATAGGGCAAAAAATGACATGAATTCTGACAGAGGTCTGAACGATAAACAAACAACGCCTGATAGTTATGTTTACCTCATAGATCATATAAAAAGGCTGGTTTACGAGATACCATACTTGTAGCGAGCCACACAATTTTGGCCTTTCCTTTAGATGGAGAGATAAAACCGGTAAGTTGAATTGGCTGCTACCGGGACTATCGTGTCTTTACGGCCTCTTTAAGGTCATTTTGCTTGGGAAGAATTTGTTTTCCACACCTGATCTACTGTGGCCGTAGGTGATTTCTATTTAATTATTAGTTGTACAAATAAGACTTTTAACTCGATGCAGGAGCCGATTACTTGGAGCCTTCATCTCCCATATAAGCCCTTGGAGTCAACCCTTTCCGACGAAAAATTATTCCTAGAAATAGCTTTCGCGGAATATTTTTCACGCCTTCTTAGTAATATCCAACCAGAGCAGAGCTATGATCATACGTCACATGCTGAGTCACAGAAGCGCGATTTGAATTGCTGCCAACAATGGCGGTAGCCAGCGTGGAAGAGTTATCTGATGATCGTTCTGATCTTCTATGGGGTTACTGAAAATACCCGCTTAAAGCCTAATAACAAAAAGAAAAAGGTGATACACTCATGCGACGTCTTCAAGTTTGCTTGTAATCTTGACAGTTGGCTGCATATCATAAGTTTTATCACGAACAACCCAGTCCCGGCCCTCGACAGCGGGTAAATAAATGTTGAAAATCAAGCTCTTTAGTTACTTTACTTTACTGGTTAACTCAATTGTGCAATGCTTTGGAGCTTTTTACTAATTCCACAAAGGACCACACTGCATTAACCCACAGTTAATTTTGAAGTAAAAAGTATGTGGTTCCAACTGTGTTACAGATCGAACACGGACTGCATCTTTCGCTTGCACGGCGGCTGTAATTGTGCGAGATCTGAGGTCGCGAATTCTGAACGGAGTTTTATAAGGACTCTATAAGCCAAATTAATGTGTCTGTGGATGAAAACGGCTTTTGATAACATACAATCTCAACGGCAAATATTTCAAGAGGACATATCAAACAAAACAAACGAGATGTTCAACAGGAATGAAATCGATTTAAAAGCGAAATTTACTGTTGTGTACCTAATATACTGAGGGTTCATTCACACAATACAACAACTGTCAATACTGAATACTGAGCCTGGTATTTTTCTCTTGCTATTAAGAAACTAAGTAACATGTAAACAAGGAAAATAACAGGCAGTGATAAAATTAAAGAAGGAGCGAGCCGATGGGGCTAGCGACTTCAAAAGATTAAAATCCTTGAATGAAAGAAAGGTTCTCAGAGGTTTCACGGCGGAAGTTAGATGTTTGGGCATGTCACGTCCTCCTGCATATTCCTTTTGCGGTTATTTGAGGTCTACAAGTTTTTGCTGCGGCCATGAAATCTTGTAGCATCTTGAGAAATAGTGTGATTGCCAAACAGTGTTTAATTTCTTCCTGAGTTTGATAATTCTGTACTCAAAGGGTTTTTGTAGCTTTCATCACAGTCTTGTGGCAACTAAATAATAACTTATATAGGACCATCAAAACGAATAAAAATTCGCACAACATAAACCGATACCTTTCTTCACTTCGACGTTTTACTTCTTTAAACGAAATCCTTCAAAATCAAGAGGAAAACATCTTGATTTTCGCTGTCCCAGGTTGCGGTAAGACAAGACACAGAAGACACGACAGTTTCTACTTACAAAGGCGCAAAATTGCCTCCGATTTGCCGGTTCCACGATCAGCCGATACAGACCTTACCGTAAGCGCTCCAGTTGCCTTTTAAAAAGAATGACTCTCCAACAAAGAGTTTTACTTTTTAATTCTTTGAAAAGCTCCTTTTAAATAAGGACGATGGAATAGAACATTACGAGCAAAATTTAAACATCCGAACAGTGCTACAACAGTAACACGACCTCGTGCGTTGCAACAAAATATAGCAATCTTTTTCAAGCCGGATTACATATTTTTTATTTTAACTCGAAACCAGCTTTCGTCGGTTGTAAGGGAAGGAACGGAGGCAGGAGCTACGGTGATGGAACAAGAAGTAAACATGTTGTCCGATTCCCTCTTTCGTCCCCATTTTTTTTTCTCACTACAGAAATATGCGGACGTCCTCGAAAACACATTAATTTCGCGGGAAAGCCTGTTCTAAAATAGTTCTTTACGGGAATGGGTTGACTCAAGGGTACAGCACATATGGAGGCTCCAAGTAATCGGCTCCTGCTCGATGTAAGATTTTTGATGTTGTTTCATTCTTCTCTGTTTGCAAATCATTTTTTCTTTAAAGTCACCTATTCCTTCCTTGACACATAATGAAATGAGCGGGTGACTCGCTCAGAGATCACCCCGTTGATTTTTCATTTGTGGAGCGATACTGCTTTGAAGTTGTGTTCATGTCCACTCAATCCAAATTCCCTTTCCGTTTTTAGAATCATCTTGACGGGCGCTTACCTCGAACAAAATAGCCCCTTAACAAGCGCAACATGATTGCCAGCGTTTTATAATAACGAACACTAAATAACAGTTATGTTTTTGCGATGATAGCCGATGGACACAAAGGTAAAGTAGTGGAGCCAGCAGGTTATATCTCAGGAAGTCGTTGATAGTATTTCTGGAATGTTTTTCTGTTGCAAGGAAAAGACCAGTTAGGAGTAGTGAGAAAACAATGCCGCAAACAAATAACTCAAATTATTATTCATTCAAAATAGTTTTCCATTTCTGATTGGCTAAAAGGACACGCATTAAATTCATCATAAAGAGCTACTGTTGAAAGAATTTTGTCATATTGAACCGATGACGTCAAAAGTGTCGCCCAGGTTGCAGATTATTGAATCGTTAACCGAGAAAAGCTGGGGAGGAGGTTGAGTTGTTTTGATAGTGAGAACGAAACTGCTGAACAGTCGACGAAACATTTTACTCGTTTCACAGCTAAATATTGTCTAAAATCATAGCAAAAACAGCTAAAAGACACCTCGGCGGACGACATCTGCTATTAGGAGTATATTTGCAGACCTGAACAGACCTTTGTCTCCTAAACATGCCGACAAAGATGCGCTATGATACGATATGAACTTAACATTTACCGAGGTAAGCACGTTTTAGCTTGTTTTTAAACTTGAAATTATTTTGAATGTATAATAAAACAATTATTGATTTTCGTAGGATATGAAGAATTCTGTAGATCTCGGAGGGTGTTATCCACCACCTTGGTCTTCGGCCCCGGTCCCGCACTATGAACTGCAATGTTATGAAAATCCCATGAAAATGTCATTTAAAACCCAGGAAAGCATTTTTTAGGGCCCTGAATACAGATATTTCATTTTCATGGCCTATTTTTCAGGCCCTGAATTTTCTATGAAAAGTTGATAATAGTTTTCATTGCTCATGAAATTGCCATGAAATATCTGGCACTAGGGTTCATGAGCCATGAAAAGTTGGTGTGTTATAGATTCCATGGGCCATGAAAATTACACTCAGAGATTTCAGGGGTCGTGAAAAATGAGAAATGATAATTTCGATTTCATGGGTCATGAATATACCATTAGATATGTGCCATGTTGGGCCATGAAACAATATACATTGATTTCATGGGCCATGAAAATTCTAAGAAATCAGTTTCCTGGATAGAATCACACCCCGAAATATATAAAAATACTGTATAACATTAAGTGACTGCAACATTAAACCTCAGAATCTTTGGCCATGTTGTACCATGAAGGACACTCTTTGCTTTTAATGCTTTACAACTGCTATTTTTTCACAAAAAATGACACATTGTCAGTTTCCACATATAACTAACAAAAATCTACAAAAGCAGTCATATATGAGCTTCACAGACCAACGAAGCCTCTTGATTACAGGCATTGACTAGAATAAAGTCAGTACCAGTGTCTGTAATAGTGACCAGTGATCACCTTAACAAAACTATCTGGGCTCAATTAAACTGTCTTTGAAGTTACAATCTTAAAAATTGCCTTGATGGTGTCTAGCAAAATACGATGATATTATGGTTCTACAGCCAATTATCAATGTAGCAACTTCAACATTATAACATCACACTTGAACATGATTACAATTGTTCCTAAATTTGACACCAGACTAAACCGCTGCTGCATGATTATTGTTAGATGTACAGAGCGTTTATATTGATAAAAAAGCTATGTAAATGATTTAAGTCCTTCTCATTGTATCATGCCTGAGTTGTACTCAGATTTCATGTCTAAGCAATGGCATGGTCTTAGTGTGTTCAAGGTGTCTTCAGTTCATTCAATTTTCCGTACCTTTGAGCTTGTCCAACATGAACAACGTCCACAACACGTTTTTCGTCGCAACTTTGATTTATAATGTAGTGCAGCATTTTCTTTCACAACTTAAAAAAACAATGTTAAGTTTACCTCTTGCATTTGACACTTCAAATGCGTTGGCATTTGACACTTCAAATGCCTTTGAATATTTGAATGAACGCTGAAAATAACCGCTCTTTCGACCCAAACGCCGACACTTCAAATGCGTTGGCATTTGACACTTCAAATGCCTTTGAATATTTGAATGAACGCTGAAAATAACCGCTCTTTCGACCCAAACGCCGAAGCACGTTCTCCATTAGCCGCCATGTTTGTTGTTCCCAGGCTTCCACGTGACTTTCGCACATGCGCGATTTGATTTACTTTGTCACGTGCGGCTTTTGAACCAATAGACAAGTGTGAAATGAACTTCCGTTGAATAGTTCAAATTCACGCGGACTTCACAAGCGAGAGAGTAGTTTCGTAAGATTTTCTTTCGATTATCCATGTTATTTTCGAGACAAAGTGATCAATTGCGAAGTTTGTGTTCACATAAAGTATGTTTCCAAGTCAGTTAACTCAGCTGGATTATTGTAGAAAGGTATGTTTTCTAATAACCATGCGTAATTAAGCTTTAATGCACAGATATGCCATTGATTGATTCCTTAATTTGTTTATTGAAGAAATAACTGTACTGTTTGTCGCAAATCGTCAAGGGTATACTCTGAAAATTGTATGTTCTGGGGCTGCAGATTATGGCAGACTTGTCAAGACCAATGTTAAATGAAATAGGAGAAGACATAGCATAAGTTTCCGATATGCATGCATGCAATGTCTGCTACAAGTTAGAGGCGTAGTTTCCAGTTGTAATGACTTGAAAGTTGAGCTTCCATATAAAATTAAAATACAGCCTCTAGATTTGTTTATTTAAACTTCGATTCATAATAATTGTAAGGTACATTGCTGCAATTAAGGTAAAAAACGAGAGCATTAGCACTTTAAGCCTGATGTGTGGACCTTCAGTTCAGAAGGCTGTTCGGCGACTTTGGAAGAAACAGTCATTTAGCTTTTTTTATATAAATGATTGTATTATTCGAAGATGTTTATTCACTTTGTCTTTTCACGAAAATTGAGTGCTAAATTGCTTTTCTGTTACTTGGTACGGTGAGGGTAAAAGGCGGAATGAATTTGCCGAATGGCATGTGTCATGGCTTGCGGAATGACATAATTATGTGGAATGTAAAATATGCAGAATGACCCAAAGAAATAAATTAAACTGGAAAGTGCGCCCTTTTTTGGCGCCAATCAATCTGCAAACGCAGCCGCTGTTTTAATGTTGACATACGATGACAATGAAAAAGTCACGAAGGCTCATTGTCGATTCGCCTTTTCCGCACAGCTGTTAGCTGTTTAGCTGTTTGGTTAAGTTTCCGGCACGCGAAGCTAACAGCTGGCAGAGAAGGGCGAGTCCGAATCCTGGCAATTGAGTGTGTGTCTTTTTTTCCCCATCCTACAGCTTTAGCATTTTTTCACGATCAAACGCACTCATTCGCATAAACAAGGAAGTGCGAAGACACGTGGGAAGGCCGAAAGGAGACAGAGAGCAGTTCGCTTCACTCGATTTCTGAATTACAGATTAATGTTTGACTCGGGGCGTTCATTTAGTCTAAAAAATGATCTGATCCGTCCACCGTATTAATTAATAATCCCTAGAATTGTAGCTAGCCTGACTTCACGTTCAACAAGCGTTTTTTCCCCTCTAGCGTTTTGACATTTGACTTTATTATAATGGTGGGCAGAAAGAGAGAAAGTATTGTCGAAAGCAACAAAAATAACGTAAGTATTAAATAGTATTAAAGGAGCTCCACAGCTAAGGAAATCTACCCATCCCAGAAAATTTGGTAATCACGTGACCGACCGACCGACCGTCCGTCCGCACCACAGGCATACCAATGTTTACTCTCACACTTTCTAGCTACTTTGGGAGCCCAGGAGAAAGCTGATTGCACATCAATGTTGTCATCAATTGACAGCTGTCAAACCAGGGTATCCGCTGAGTACTATCACCTGACCGAATCGCGGGCTCAGGTGTCGACCCATCGAGGTCGAGTATTGTTTTGAAGTTATC
>NC_133205.1:30279041-30504041 GCF_958299795.1 Porites lutea
ATTATATATACCTTTCAAGCTAGATTTCGCATCAAAAATATACAAATAAGTTTCATAGTTAATCATTAATAACCCTGACAACTGACAAAAAGCCTAAAATTTAACTGACAACCGACAAATGGCTTTAGTCAGTGTATTTTCGAAAATCAACATTAATATAGCCAAAAACGTAAATTTCGTGTCTATTGGGATTAAGTGTTTTTGTAACATCATTTAATTGGTTTCAAAATTATTCTAATTAAGTTGCAATTAAGATGTATATGCCCGCAGCCTATAACCATGTTCCTTTTGTCTTCACCAGCATTAATTTCTGCCCAGCAAGGTTAAACTAGTTCCATATTAAATTTAATAATATCAGATCAAGTATAGCTTTAAGCAGCTCCGCCTACGCTTGTTCGCCAATCAGTGTGGTAAAAGTTATAGCCTTTGATATTAATATTGGCAACTATTTTTCACCTAATTTAGTTTAACCAACGCTAAAGCAATTTTTACACCGCTTTTAACCAAAGTTCGCCCTGAAGTCCATTTCTACAGGTTAATTCAATCTTCATCTTGGATGAGTATGTACTCATTAGCATTTTCCTGTTGTCCGCAACTACATCCACACCATGGGTGACAAACCAGGTAAAAACACTGCTTCAGGCAGGAAGACACTTTTCTCCAAGTAGACTTCAAGTAAAGGAATCCCTTAACTAAAAAAAACAAGCAAAAAAAATCATCATTGATCAGATAAAAAGCATTGTCGAAAATAGAAGGTAGAGAGAATTCGCCCCTTGCAGATTCACCTCTTCAAAATCGTGAACTGAAATATAATTATTTCCCTACTCATTTTAAAATAACTCATGAAAACAAAGGAAAACCACTAAAGTGAGGGTTGGATATTGGTTCTTAATTACCACATAAAAAAATGTGAACTTTAGCTTCAAGAATCCAAAAATTATTATTCATTTATGAAGCTATATCAAACACTCCACTCAGTGTTTCATCCGATAAATAATCTAGAAATGGGACTTAAACATTAGCTTGGTTACACTTCGTTTTTCAACCCACTTCTCGTTAACTGGAAATCGGATAAATTACTGGGTGTCCGTGTTTGATTTATTACCCCGAATCAGCCTGTGATGATGATGGTCCTTATGATGATTATGATTACACCAAGCCAGAAGCTCGAATTTTCTTAAAACATCAGAAGCTGACACCACGGCAACAATAACACACTGGCTTCTCGTAGTTGCTTCAATTTGTAACAAAGCTTTTAACTCATGCATAAATTACAATTGCGTTCGATCTTTAGGAGAACGCAACATAAAGTCAATGTGCGAGAAGCCCGGGCACGGAAAGAAACTCGATTTTTGGTATAATGGGTCAGGTACCAGCAAAGAAAATACGTCATAGACTTTAGACTTCTCGTTCTTAGAACTCGTCGTTTCCTTTGAAGGAGCACTTCGGAGAAAAATCATGTTGAGAAATGCGACGGGGGATATTGATAACGTTCAATTCCGGTAACTTACAGTTGAGTAGACAACACTGAACATCAGCTGGACATACTGTTGGTTTGCAGAACAAAGGCAATCGAACATTACGAATTGGGAACTGTGGGAAATCTCAGTATCGTTTATACATGTTATGCTAAAAGAACAATTTCACTACACAGAGTAACAGACTCTATTACCAGCCGTTCTGGGCGGCCTTAAGAGCTATTTTGAATTTTCAAAATGCTGTGTTGTATTCAGTTCGTTATATATGGAAATAATAATATTTACATCATTGTTTGATATTAAGAACTTTCTTATATTTCACTCTGGTTGTATTTATTAAAGATACTGCGCTGATTCGGCGTCGATACTTTAAACTTGATAAAAAAAAAATAATAAAAAAAAAGAACGTGGCTCTGTCAAACCCATTTCCCTGATTAAACTGGTCGCCATGGTTCACTGAATCGAACAAACTTCTCCACTTTGGTCACATTAATCTGAAACCGCAATTGGGGTATTGCATTTAATAACCGTACTATCCCCCGCCCCCACCCCCCGCCCGGGGTAGGACCATATTCTTCAGGGGTAAACCTGAACATTTTATGGAAGTCTTCAGGGGTGAATGCAATTTTCTTCAATCTTCTGGGGTAAGAACGAAAGTTAGAACTACAACCGGGGGGTACGGATATTAACTGCAATAGCCCATTCCAAAGGTAAACATTTGAAGCACGTACTAATCCCCCATTACTGCTAGTCTCGAACCTTAGCGACTTTGTTTGAGACGACAAAATTGAAATAGTGTATTTTGCCGCATACTTATCCATATTTCTTTTTTTCACAGAACTGATCATTCAGAATTCATTAGGAATACTTCTACGAAATATCGAAAAATTTCACTGGTTACAAAGCAGTCTCTGAAAGGCAGAACTCACCTGCAGCCACGATCAAGACGGAGCTGTTAAGGAGAAGGAACAAAACATTGATGAAAATAGAGTCGTTTTCCACGTGTTTTTTCCTGCCATCAGACTGACCATATAAAGAGCCAAGGCAAACGTTGAAAAATGTTATCCAAAGCACAAACGTTTGGAGACGATCTTCAAACTTTCCTTTGATGGGCCTGAAAAGGGTGTAGGCTATCCCCGAGGCACTTGTTATGACCAAAGTGAAACCAATCTGAGAGTGGCTTTCTGACCCAAAAAGAAGAATCAAGGAGATAAGGAGAAGTTTGCGGTACATTTCAAGTGTTTCCCAAAACCAGTATTTCTCCTTGTAATTTTCAAAAAAACCCCTCAAGCCGAAGGCAATTTCTTTCTCCGTTTGCGCCTGTCGGTATTTATATATGGGAAGCAGCAGCATTAACGGAAATGCAATAGGATAAAAGGCAAACACTGCACCAATTTTCCAGAAGATTTTGTGGCGAGGCGTAAAGCAGTGGATGGAGTAATCAGCCCTCAGTAGGGAGATACAATCGCTTTTACTGAAGCACACGTTGACACATACACCAGGCAACGGCAGAATGTCAATGATCTTCTTCTTTGTCACCGGGTAAGACAACAGAAGAAACAAGAATATGTTGCGGTAGCAAGACTTTTTCAGCCTCGATATTTGGATCATCTTTTCGCTCATTGAATCCTCCATATTGTTTATGTGGCGTTTCTTCAGGAAGAGGTAGAGAAGAATAAGAGAAACAACAAATATGTTTATGCCAACAGCGAGAGAAAATTGTAGGAATGGATCTGGGCGCAATTTAGAGTAAATGCAGCTAAAAGGTGCAAACTTCAGTATGTTACCCTCAACAAAGTTCAAATATTTTTCATGGAGATTAGAATAACAGGCCATCGAACATACACAAGCGCAGAAAAAATTCCAGCAATGACTTGATAAAATCCAATAACAATTTTGCAACAAGACATAACGACATCTGCAACAGTACGATTGTTTTCTGTGCGATTCGAGTCACCCCAAAGAACCACCAAAAACACCGCAACAAATACCAGAACTACGACTACGCATGATATGATTGTGTTCACCATTCTTGGGCATTCCAGGCACGTGTTAAATCGGAGGTAGTGGTTGATAGAGCATGAGGCACTTAAAATTCCTTTGAATCTGTCTTGACAGGATGAGTCAACTCCGCCATTACAGGATCTAGGATATGGACATTTTTGGGGCTGGGGTAGCCTTCCCTGAAACCTGGAGAAAGTTTTGTCGTATGGAGGCTCCAGTGTGTAAATATTTTTAAGGAAGTTGCTGTAAAACCATTTTTCCTTTTCACTTAGCCATTTCCAATAATAATTTGGTGCTAGAATTGCTGTATCGTTGACACAATTTATACTGTGAGCAGGACATTCAGAGCAGGAGCCAAAACGATCCATGCGATAAAATCCGCGAAGGCATTTGCATGCGCGATGACCAGCAGTTTCATTGGAAAGTGTACCTACCCATATACAAGTAAAACGATTTAGTGCTGAGAAATTTGAAACAAGCTTCAACCACGGAACAAGCAACATCTCAATAACATAGTTTAAAATGGTTCACGTAATTGTTGTATTTATTCAACTGTTTTAGCTTAAATCTATACATCTACCTGAATTTATGAAAACAGGGTTAGCGAACATTTTGTAATCTCTCTCAACTTCGCCTGTCTTAGTTTGTTTACTGTATTGTTTGCTTATGTCCTTTTTTTGGTTGTTTTGCGGTTAGGGATTTGTGTAGAAGTGGCTATACACAGATTTTCGCGAATTTATATCTAACCCCTCCACCTCTCTCCCTCCCTCTTTTACTTTTTTCCCGTCCCTACCCACAATTCTCTGTCTAACACAAGTGACAGTTATTTGTAATCAGTGCGCACAAGAGAGGATAAAGGGGACAGAGAAGGCAACCCCCATACACACCCTATTCCATAGGTAATTCGTCTCGAGTTATTTTTAGAATCGGGATAAAGTTACCTCGCGCGCTGCGTTGGTGTTTCGTAGAGGTTTCGCATGACTAAACGCCGTGCAAAACATGTCGGGCGAAAGGCAATGAAAGCGTAAAGAGATCGAGAGCATTCCTGAATATTGAAGCGAAATGAGTCGGCGCTCACCAGGGAAAAGGGAATCGCTGCACTCTTTGACAACCCGTGAAATCGAAGATGTCGTAACCTCAGTGCTAAAATGAGAAATTTCGCCGGTCTATTGAAACCTGTCGTTTGTATAATAGGCTGATTTAGCAACAGAACGGGGACGTCTGTTGACGACTGGGCGCGCAAATCAAATAACTGGCTTGACCAATGGCAGAGCGGCAAATTGGGTACCGGAAGTCGAGTTTAGTCCTTTCCGCGCGCTTCCCCGTCGTCAAATGACGTTCCCGTTCTGTTGTTAAATCAGCCTAATAAAGCAAGTAGGACGCCAAGTGTTATTTTTGTTGAATAATAAAAGACTAATACAAGAATAAATATCAAACCAGAAATGGCTCTCTTCAAACTGTAAATTATAAATGATTCTGAGAGAATATTCAGAGTATTAAGGATTTCCCTGCTTTACTGTTAGCTCTATACAAATTTGTTTCGCTGACACAGCTTTAGCAGAACTCTATCTTTAGTCGTTTTCGTCGACAAAACAAATAGCATTATCGCTCTCCACGTCTTCCGCCAATTTTTTCTGCGTCAATTCGTGAAGGACGCGTGGCTCTGAGCGTGGGTCATCCACGCGGAACACATTCGCGCTATTTGATTGGCTGTTGTCTAATCCCCCTTGGGATCTATGGACTTAAAAATAACTCGAGACGAATTACCTATGGAATAGGGTGTGTATGGGAAATGCCTTCTCTGTCCCCTTTATCCTCTCTTGGTGCGCGCCTAAAGCTGGTTCTGTGCCGTTAAGCAGTTTACATTTCGTTATTGGTCACCTTGAGAAACTTTTCCCTCGGAACATCATGTAAAACTCCGAGATGGGACAAAGTTAATACGATTCGCGGTGTCTGCGTCTTCCAATATCGTATTGTAGTCTCGTTTTGTCAATCACTCTGATCCGGGCTGAGACAGAAAGGTACGATATTGTTCGCTTTTTTAAGGCCCGGTTCAAGCATGTGTGCCGAACCTAATTATTAGGTTCGGCACATGTAAAGAATACGAATCAATTAGGAGCGGCACTTTTGTTTTTGGGTCGACTTTGCCGTTCGATTGGACTGAGCTTGTCGAATACAACGTCAAAAGATCGACTTCGATTCATACGTCGAACTTCACATGTGCTGAACAAAATGCATAAATTATTTTAACGTATTTTTCAATATAACCGCGCTTCTGATTGGCTATTTAGTGGGTTTTCACGCCTGTGCGGACAGAACTCACAGAAGCCTAACGACAGTTTCCAGCATTTACCTTGTAGATTTTTAGACTGAAACTAGACAGCTTAAAACGGTCTTCTAAAAAGTTGCTTGTCGTTATATCCATAAAGAAATCCCACTGTATTTTAAACTTTATGGCGTTACTTTATTTTATCCAAATATCACGATCACGATCTCCCCAGTTGTCTTCTTGCCACAACAGAACACAAATCACACTAAAATCATAACAAGAATTTCCAGGCTTGGTGAATTTTACGTTTATCAGTTTATTTCCGTATTTTAAGCAGTAAGGATGACATTCCTCATCGCCACGAATTAGATTCGGCACATATAAAGTTCGACCGTCTGAATCAACAGTCGAACTTAATAGTTTGGGTCGACCTAAATAGGTATTAGGGACCCTAAGCAACCTAGACGACGAGCCGAATGGACGCCGACCGGAATTGTTTTCACGAAGCCGGCAACTTCTGCGCATGTCAGTGATGTCGTCCACATGGCGTTCAGGACGTGACATCTGTTGATTTGCCGTCCTCACGTGAACGCGAGCATTCAAAGCAATCTTTGACGTTTCTGTGCTCATTTTACCTTGTTTCATACCAATGTTTGAAAAAAGGAAACCTTTTTTTGTACTTTTTGTCAAAGGTTGGGCCGTTGGAGGAAAGATTTCGAGAGATTTTCGGTAAACCGTGAGCCGTGGTTTTCAATGGCTTCGGCGGAAAAGAACCCGTGAGTAAAAGTAAAATGTTTATGTTCTCCTTAAATGCTCCTGACCTGCAATCCGTTTCCAGAAGCACTATTTAACTGGAAAAGGAAAAGGCGTTGATACTCGGGACCCTTGCATGAAAGAGGCCGGTTAAAAATCCCAAGGAAAATTTCCCGAAGCATCGGCAGTCTCATCCACACTGTTTTTTTTTTGTTTATCTGTTTTGAGATATACATGTCTGCCTCTCGAAAGCAAGATTTTCACTATATTTCGTATATACTGTTTCCGGTAAACTTGATCAACGTGAATAGAGTCGTACATCCGTAGTAGATAAATGAATGGGACTGTAAGGAAATGTTGCCGTCAGCAATTAACTCCTGTAAAATGTATAGGACAACAAAACCAGCTCTGTTCTGTTTGATTCGATTCAAGCCTTTTCATTTCATAAATTAACGGTTTACTGATTTAAATCCTTCGGAGACTAAGGAAATATTCTTCAATGTTAATTGTGTTGTTCTCAACTCTAAAAAGAAGCAATTCCCGTATTTCTTTAAAAGAAGCCTTTCAGTGCAGTCTACCTACTTCGGCGAAGAGCCGAGACGGGAGCTTGCTTAAACATTTGTTTTTCCCGCTTTGGAAGACGTTCTCGACCTAGATCTCACTCGTCTTCTTTCGTCGTTGTCCACAAACTCGTCCTGGCTGCTTAAGGTCCCTATTAAGGTGTTTCGATATAGTTTTTCAGAGGCTATACCGATATTTTTCAATCGCTTTAAAAGTGATTTTATCCTTGTCTGATCGCTATAAAATTTTCACCAATGATTCACTATAGACTGAAATTTGTAAAAATTTAAAGTTTTTTGTTCAAAGTTTTTTGTTCATTGCTATCATAGTAATATCGATCTTACTTAAAACTACATTTACCCAAATTTCAATTCATAGCCAAATAATGGTGAAAATTTTATAGCGATCTGACAAGGGAAAAAAACACTTTTAAGGCGATTGAAAAATATAGGTATGGCCTCTGAAAAACTGTATTGAAACATCTTAATTTCCGCACATGTGAAGTTCGACGTTTGAACCGGGCCGAAGGTGACCACTAAGTCTTTGGCCTCGGTAACAGGCTTTTAGGAGTCAAATTAATTAGGCGAGAGCAAAATCGCCGGTGAACTTGACCCGGCCAAAAGATACCGTAAAATTCAGAAAATAAGCCCCTCCAAAGTCCCCCAAACTGGTAACGCAAAAAACCCTCCAGTAGATCGCCCCTCCAAATACAAGCCCCCCCGGGGGGCTTGTACTTGGAAAATTGCCCTAAAATACAAAGTAAAACAAAGCATAAACGGTAAATTTACTTCGAACTATAAGGCTAGCCCAATCGATTTTGAAACGCAAATTTCCCTCCGTGTGGTGTGAAAACAGGGTCTATGCTGGTCTGCAGACCGTGTCACTGTCCATTCGGGAAGTTGAATAAGACGAGTGTAAGAGAAAAGTCAAGAGGTGATTATCTGTCAATAGGCTGAGTTTTTCCGAGTTTTTTTTATGATATCTCACTTGTGCTGAACGTGAGAAGATCATGCGTGGTTGTGGATAGTCGTATCAGTGCCGCGAAAGTGTGTGATTGTGTGATTTCCGCATGGTGTTGACAGGCAGAACTCAGGTATGTGGTCGCGCGGTTGAGCTGTTGCATTAAAATATTCTATGCCAGCCACAAAAACGTTTCGTCGGTGTTTATCTTAGCTGATTGTGCCTTGAAAAACCAATTCTAGACATAGGAAAATTGGATCTAGGTCTAGTTTCAGCGAGCTCTTGGCTTTGAACCATTTAGGTCGCGGTTTTTTTTTTTTTGCAGATAAGAAGGTGATTATTTGTGTACTATGTTTCAATTAGTTTGTTGTCTATTCCCTGCAAAATCCCAAAGTGGCTAACATCTCCAATGAGCAGCAATCTTGGTACATAATTAATTCTCACATAGTCTTTGCAAGACATCTTTAAGACTGTCAAATCATAAAATATTTGGGCAATCTCACACTTCATTAGTGATGACGTAAAAATATTATACATCTGACTCCACTTTTTTTTGGTATTTCACCAAAATTCGTTTTTTAAACCAAAAAAGCACAAAGTCGGCTAGACGTCACAAATCAGATGTCTTATTGTCGATGCTAATAGCAGAATTGTTAGAAAATTTCACCTGAGGTATATTTCCTGTGTTATTTATGTAAGAGATAAATACCGAGAACGTCGATATTAATTGATCCATATACGTCCCAGTCGGGATGTATATGGATAAATACTGTCCTTCCTCGGTATTTATCTGACTTATTTCATGATATTATGCCTGATAGAGATCTTTATAAAATGAAAAATACATGTGTCTGTCTAATATTATAAAAATTGAACCGAATTTTGTCTGTCTCTGTTTTACCATCATTCAGTAATAAAGACCTTTTGATTAAGAGAACAAAGCACTCGTCTAGCCTCGTACACGCTCACACCTTCCTCGAATTAAATAAAAAAACAATGAAAGTTACAAAATTGTGAGATTTTTGTGGCGTCCTCAAGGGAGTTTGCTTTGTATTTTTTGGTTTCTTTGTTCAACTGTTTTGACCATTTTATGGGCGTGTTCGATTATTCAGTACGTCGGTCCATGCTTTCATGTTACCATGGAGTTCATGGACAGCGAAGAAGAGCTTTTTGTTCTGACACAATGTTGCTTTTCACAAGAAGTATTGGAACCTTAATTTACCACGGGAAACACAGACAGACCCACGGAAAACTTCGGCAGACCATGGAATGATTGCTATCGTTGACGATGAAGAACTTGAAAAGAGCAAGGCATCTCGAATACCGCAAATGCACGAATAAACATATCGTAGACAGTCCGTGTCAACCGTGTCTGGTCTGAATGGATGGAGGAAGGCAACGATTTGATGGTCCAAATCATTGGAGACAGTGAGACAATTCTCCAAGTCAATCCTGAGATTTTGAATATCACTGACAAGGATGAACTTAATTGTTGGCTCGGCAATTTCGTCGTCGAAGTTTAAACTGGTCTAGAAACACCAAAGTTGAATCGCAATTCAAAGCCTGAGAACTTTTATTAGAATTAATTTCCATTATTTTTTCGTTTTGGGGTTTGTTTGTTTAAAATCCCACAGTCGAGGGATTTATCTGTATAAATCCCTCAAACTAGAGATTTGTACATCCTCGGAGACCCAGGGGCGGTCAGTCGGGACGGGAGAAAAGGCGCGACAAACGTTTTCAAGCACAGGCGGAAAAGCCGCTGGGTACCGACTCTTACCGGACCATTTCCAAACGGTCAAGCGAATGCTGGCTCCTGATTGGGCACAAAAAATGCTTTATATTATTGTGCCCAATCAGCGAACAGTATCTCCTGAGTTCTTTTCGTGAGTTCGTACATGTATTGACTCGATCACGGCTTGTCCGGCTCATGTACCAAAGAAATGCACGCAGTCAGGAATCTTTTAGTTTGATATAAACGCTACATTTCAAAATACTGGTAGTCTTTACACTAGAGCCTAAAGAAGCTAAAAAATATTTCAAGACAAGTAAAATTTTAAATTCTTCAAGTAAAAGAAAGCTTCACAGACAACCTATCTCTTTTACTTCAAGTTTTCCCACGCAACGTAATTAAGATTGAAAGTTCGCTAAGTCGGTTTTAAGGATGGTTTTCAAGTCACTTGAAACTTTCTTGAATCGTTTCAACTTTCCGACTTTAATGAGATGCAAAGTTAAGTTACTTGAGATTTTGCATAGGCCTTCACACACGTATTTTTGGTTAAGTAAAACTTAACAGCCTAGCGTAAAGACAACCACTTTCTACACGAAAACTGAAGACGCTTTTCCAAAAATACAAGCTTGAGCTTACAACAGGTATTCACGCTTGCATCGATCAGGCCTTCGTAAATACTAGTTTAATATGCCACGACAGCTGACAACCACGAAAACGTCGCATGAAGAGTAAACTCACATTTTTTCAGTCTCTATGGTGATTATTCCAACTCACTTACTTTGTCAAATGCAAGCGAACTCTTCTGGAGCTGAATTTCTATCAACCATATCCAAGTTCATAAACACAGAGAAAATTTTGTCATTGCTTGTTTACGCCCTTCACAAAACGTGAAATTAGGCATTTTCACGTGGTAGTCGTGCAGTGACGGCAAAGAAATATACAAAAAAGCGTGATACACGTGCAAAGTTGTTGTTTTGCCTTCTCAAGCTATTGCTTTTTTTACTTTCTCGTCGCCGCTTCATCTTAAACTTCCCATTATTTACGATACATTGTGATCCGTCAGAAACAGAATTCAGTTTCTCAGTGCGAATTGAATTGCTCCTGCTGATAGCATCCGAAACGTTTTTCGACTCATCGGTAGTTCCTTCGTTTCTTGTTTGGAAAGCTTGGTGAACGAACCGGGCAACTGTGGCGAGATACTATAGCCGTCGAGTACAAACTCACGAAAAGAACTCAGGAGAAACTGTTCGCCGATTGGGCACAATAATACATAGCATTTTTTGTTCCCAATCAGGAACCAGCATTCTCTTGACCGTTTGGAAATGGTCCGGTGAGAGTCGGTACCCAGGAGCTCTTCCGCCCATGTTTGAAAACTTTCTTCGTGCCTTTTAACCCGGCCCGACTGACTGCCCCTGGATCTCCGAGGATGGAGATTTGTATAGTTATGAATTCAATTCATCAGCCCCGCTCTTTCCTGCTACGTACGTTGTCAAGCCCTGCCCGGAATTTCGGTTTGTTGAATATTCAAGAGGGTTGTACGTTAAATAAAGGTTGTTGAATAACAAAAGAAAAGGTGTGAATCATGAAATAAGAACATTAAGGCCCCGTCCACACGTATCCGGAGATTTTTGTATCCGCAAATTTTTTTATGCGGATACACCTAGCGTCCACACGTGTCCGCCGTATACGCTCGGTGTATCCGGAGATTTCTGTATACGCTCTCCAGAGTGGAAATTTCTGTATACGCTGTGTATCCGGATACGTGTGGACGCTCGTATCCGTATATTTTTGTATACGCTGACGTCACAGTATCACAACCAGTCTCAAAATTATCGCAGGCTCAGCTTTCTTTGTAATACGCATGCTCTGCTGACTAATCCTTTGAGATGTCCGGATACGAGTCGGATACGTGTGCACGGTCGTATACGATTCGTATACGCTACGTGTGGACGCAGATATTTTTGTATCCGCATAAAAAAATTTGCGGATACAAAAATCTCCGGATACGTGTGGACGGGGCCTTAGGACATGTCCAGGTTTGCATGCAGCTGAAAAAATTGCGATTTTTCTTGTCTTTCTTGTATTTGCGAAAAATCGCCAGGTTGGTGATTTTTTTGAAAGCCAGTTGCGAAAATTAAGAAAAGTCGCAAGTATGACGATTTCTCGCGTTAGTTGCCATTTTACGCAGTTCTTTGTTATGTTTATGATCAGTTAAGTCTAAAGCCGGTTGTCGATTTTACCAAATTTGCAGTACTGAAGTTAGACGATTTTCCGCTTTACTTGCCATTTTGGCATTCCCTTAGCCTGTCAGCGCAATTGGTAAGATTTCCATATAACCCTATACGTTTATTACGCATGCAATAATTTCATACTTTTTCTCACAAATAGTCAATATGAATAGAGTCGAAACATGTATGCATAATAAATGTATGAGGTTAAACGGAAATCTTACTGCGCAATTAAAGCATATCTACACGCGAAAGCCGACACAGCTCTTTGGAGGTTCGAGTTATATTCGTGAGGTTCCACTGTATTTCAAGTTTCATGTTATGCCTTCTTTAAACCATGAGTTTTTGAACGAAGAATCAAGCATCAATAATGTATTTGTCAGCTAGTCAATTTTTTTATTCATATTACATCACTGATATATGATACCACCTAGTCTCCAATACCAATAACAATCCATTGTTTTTATTGTTACATTTTCGACTTCTTATTTGTATTTAGTTCTATTTTCATTTTTCTTTTGGCCCCTGAAGAAGGTTTGTTTTCAAACCGAAATATTGGGCAATTTGTTTAAATATATATTTTTTGTTTTATTCTTTTGTTTACTTCTTCATCGCCTTGCCGTAAGGATCAGTTTGCCGTTTCTTATTTTGAAAAGGCTACCAAATAAGCTCGACTCCATTTCGTTCACTTTATATTTATAAGCACCGCTTGTCATATACTTACATTATCTTTAGGAAGAATAGGTTCCTGAAAATGTCTTTCGGAATAAACTTTAAATCGTTTCTTGAAAGATCACTAATGAAAAAGTAGCGTTAAGGTAAGAAGATTATTTTACATTAAAGAAATTATAATAATTATAAAAGTGAATTATAACTATCATAAAAATTATCCCAGAATCCTTTGAGGCATTTTTTTAAAAAGCTTTATAACTTTTACAATTTTATACGTAGAAAACTGTCAGACCTCAGCAAGATAACACTTGCCATAGAATATCTTCCCATGTCACATCTAAGGTAATGACGTCATCAGTCACGTGAATATTCCCGAATTGGTTTTTTTTGTTGCTGTGACAAGATTTCATTAATCAGCTAAAACCAAATAGAATATTTGAGGTTTTACTTGTGTGGGGCATTTAAACATAACCAGTTGACGTCCGGCATTTAAAATTTAAGGGGGTAATGAACATGAGCGAAAAAGTCGGGAGACTAGGCCGAGGGCTGTAGAGAGTCAACCTTTTATCACACGGCAGAGGAAATTTGCGGGAAAGTAATGTTCTACCTCATAATTCAAGAATATTTATGGCTTTATTGTGACCTTTACGTCTAGCTTTGATCAGTTAAAGATTTAATCCTACACGGAAATTAAAAAAAAAAAAAAAAAGAAAAGGAAAAAGGCATCCTTGAAAACTGTCAATCACCATAGAGAAGGAATCATAACAGGCCAGAGCCCCGATTTTAGTGCGCGCCGGAGGAGGCCTAATCTCCACGGCAACCACCGCAGATCGGTTTCCAATAACAGACAAGCGTTACTTTCGTAATTAGTTTTAAGCATTCCTCCAGACACCTTTGGAGAGCGCCGGACACATTGCCTGTCAAGGAACTTTGTACTTCTGATTAAACGAACCAGACATCTTAAGGAAACGCGAAATTTGATCAGACTATTTGGGTATTATAAATTCATTTCACGGTCGATTGAAAATTTGGAAGTCGATCTTCGCGGCTGACTTCGCAATTGATAACTACAGTTTTCTCGCCGCATTTGGATTCAAATAGGCTTGATACGCTTTCAATGGTTTTTCAGGTGCTTTCTTTTAAGAAAATAGTGCTCTGATGGCTTATTTAACTTCCTTCAAGAGTAGTATGCCGTGTCAACATTGGTGACCTTCGAAGCGAAAACGGCGAGTCGGCGTATCAAGTTTTTACCGTGGAGCCGCAAGTAGGAATACACTCTCTGCTGGCACATCTTTCTCCGGTTTGGAAGAAACTCTGCGTGGAAAAGACCCTGACCAAAGAAATTTTTAAATCTTCTCTATTTGAACGAGAAAAGCCGTCAACAATGCACATTTTATAGTCGCCGGTGTAAACGAATGCGAGAGCACGAGCTCTACTTCACATCTCCTTGAGGAACAGCAAGACCGATTATCTGATTCAATGGACGACCTTTTTGATCAAACGGCGAAGGATTCAAGTCTTTTTTCTCTGGCTTAAGACGATGTAAGCGTCGATGTGCCTCCAGTGACAAATCACTCTCCAAAAAGCCCGCCAAGCACTGTCGAAATCCCGCCAAAATCTTATTCGCTGGCAGGAGCCCAAGACGCTGAATTACTCCAGGTATTCTAGCTTCCACTTCAACATCTTCGTGTTCGCTTGGGCGATCTGTATAATCAACGTCACAGATACAGTATGGTTTCTATATCAGTCATTTTAGCCCCCTTGAAATGTCAATCATAATCCAAAAATTATTATTACAGGTTACCTTTGTATTGTTACTTGTTTTTTACTTAATAGGCCAAATTATAGGGCTACCCTCTCCCTCAGAGCTTACAGGCGGCGAGCCCAAGATTCTGAGGTGAAGGTAGTCTCTCTTTTGAAATGTCGGTCATAGTCCAAACAATTATTGTATAGGTTTTTTTTGTAGTGTCATTTGTTTTTGAAATAGGCCAAATTATGGGGCTACCCTCTCCCTCAGAGCTTACAGGCGGCGCGCCCAAGTTTCTGAGGTGATGGTAGTCTCTCTTTAGAAATAATAACTGTAGGTAATTTTTGTAGTGTCATTTGTTTTTGAAATAGGCCAAATCAATTATGGGGCTAGCCTCTCCTTCAGAGCTTACAGGCGGTGCGCTCAAGATTCTGAGGTGATGGTAGTCTCTCTTTTAAAATGTCGGTCATTTATCCAAATTATTATTGTAGGTTATTTTTGTAGTGTCATTTGTTTTTGAAATGGGCCAAGTTAATTAAGGGGCTATCCTCTCCCTCAGAGCTTACAGGCGGTGCACCCAAAATTCTGAGGTGATGGTAGTCTCTCTTTTGAAATTATAACTGTAGGTAATTTCTGTAGTGTCGTTTGTTTTTGAAATAGGCCAAATTAATTATGGGGCTACCCTCTCCTTCAGAGCTTACAGGCGGCGCGGCCAATTTTCTGAGGTGAAGGTAGTCTCTCTTTGAAAATGTCTATCATTTATCCAAATCATTATTGTAGGTTATTTTTGTATTGTCATTTGTTTCTGAAATAGGCCAAATTATGGGCTTCCCCCTCCCTCAGAGCTTACAGGCGGCGCACCCAAGATTCTGAGGTGATGGTAGTCTCTCTTTTGAAATGTCAGTCATTTATCCGAATTATTACTGTAGGTTATTTTTGTAGTGTCATTTGTTTTTGAAATAAGCCAAATTAATTATAGGGTTACCCTCTCCTTCAGAGCTTACAGGCGGCGCGCCCAAGATTCTGAGGTGAAGGTAGTCTCTCTTTTAAAATGTCGGTCATTTATCCAAACTATTATTGTAGGTCATTTTTGTACTGTCATTTGTTTTGGCATAGGCCGAATTATGGGGCTACCTTTTCCCTCAGAGCTTACAGGCGGCGCACCCAAGTTTCTGAGGTGATGGTAGTCTCTCTTTTGAAATTATAATTGTAGGTTATTTTTGTAGTGTCATTTGTTTTTGAAGTAGGCCAAATTATGGGGCTTCCCTCTCCCTCAGAGCTTACAGGCGGCGCGCCCAAGATTCTGAGGTGAAGGTTGTCTCTCTTTTAAACTGTCAGTCGTCAACCATAGTATTATTGAATTTTCATTTTCCAGAGTTCATAGTGGTACCTTCTTTATAGTTTTACGTGATTTGTGGCAAAGACAAGACCAGGCTAACAAATTTATTCTACTTTATACGTGGTGCGACAATCACCGTGGCTGACTGGCCTCCAAAGTTCCTTTATAATTTGGACGCTTCTCGGGAGTTCCTTCACTGCTTGTAATCCAGAATTGGCGATTCTCAGCAGCTTGAAGCTCTTGCATTGCATCAGTTGTTCCTTGGACGGCGACCTTTTCTTGTCTCGAGTACAATATCGATTCTCGATTCTCGACTCTCGATTACCGCATCTTGCTCGTGCAAGGTTTCGACAACGGGATCAGTACTAAGACCATTGCAGGAAAACTGTTTAGTAGAAGAGTAAAATGGTGGCTTCGGTGCGTTACCTGTCTGATGCTCGGTATATCATTGCCAAACTGCGCAACAGAATGCACGAAAAACCCCTCCGGTACTTGAAAAAAAAAAAGAAAAAAAACCTGAGCGATGTAATTTAGTAACTTATTCATGGTGTTCAGCTGCCGGTTTATTCAGCTTATTGCCAGTTGTAGGCAAAGTTCACGCGCACATTATCGCACTCTAACTGGGTCGATTGTGAGGAAACTCTTACGTCAGTCATTGACTAAAAACCCCCGCGCATTAAGCCTTTGTGCGACGGACGTCCCTTGGAAATATAAATTGCCCACACTGATCGCCAATTCTAGTTGCAAAGTGTTGCTGATTGAGTTGTGTAATGTATTCTAGAGTGTAAATTTAGTACTAACCTCGCAGACAAGGATGCAATGAGACATTTATTTGCGTAGTTAGGTCTGCTATCCATTGGGCAAGCATCCCTTTTATTTTCTTTCGATAGCCTGTCCATGCACTAACTTTTGGGTACAGAAACTGGCTGCCTCTCGCTGTACCAAAACTTGATAGTTTTGGCGTTCAATATGTTTAACGGGTGCTCACAAAACACCGGGACTGCATCGTGCGCCTTTGGCGCTTTGGTACCCTGCGAGCTTTGGTTCATCGCGTTTTGAAAGATGGAAATTTTGATATTCCCGCGTTAAAGAAGACCGATAAAACGTGTCTTTCATTGACTACAGTGAAACGCCCGGAAATGAAGGATGTTTTGAAAGAAACGGGAAAACTGATAAAAGTAAATCTTTCTTTTGATAAGTGAAATTAATGAGAAATAACCATAAACTAGTTTTGTTTTTTTGTTTTTCAAAAGCAGTTTGTCTGGTACCAGATTTGTACAATTACTTTCAATCAAACATGGATCGGGTTTTGTTAATTATGACAGAATGTAATTAAAAGGCATTATGTTGACAGCTACAAGGCACATGCTTGCCTTAAGCTGCGAGTATCCCGCCACGTCTTAAAACAAATTAGGGCCTCTAACCAAGCCGGCATTCTAATCCGCCACAAATAAGTGAAGCACGCGTCTTTCAAAGTCGCCTACTACTTAAAATCGGGGCTCTGGCCTGTTATGTATAACTCTTTTAAACTCGAATTGTCAGCATTTACCGAGGTGGTCAGTGGATAGAGGCGTTAACTTTTAGTTCCAACTGATTCGGAGGATCCGAGTTTGAATCACCTTAGGAAAACCAAGTCAGAGTTTTTTTTTGATTTCCAGATTAAAGAGCATTGGTCAAAGATAAAGCGTTGATAAAAAACGAACGAGGCTTATAGAACATACAAAAAGTATAGATTTCCGTGACATGCTGAGAAAAAAAGTGCTAAAAATCGGCCACAAAATGTGTCCAAAGTTTGTTTAAAAATATGCGTGGAATGTTACAAATATCTCTTAAACTATAGAAGATAATGAGTTGAGACTTTCACTTTGTATTTGTCTTAAGTTTTTCTTTCAAATTCTCCATTTTTGGGTTAGTACTGCGCATGACCAAAAAGCCCATTATGTGAAGTCATCAGTTAAGGTGGCTCTACTGGATTTTTTTGGGGGGATACCTCCCAAGTTTGAGCATTAACTACGTCGGCATGAGTAAAGATATGGAAAAAAGGTTTCCACAACTGTATTATATAAAGATGAAAAATTCTTATGATTTGGGTTTTATTGCAATCGGAGTCGCCATGACAACGTAACGACGCCATTACGTTTTTTATTTATCTTTGTGTTTCTCTGTACCAGGAGTTTTTTTAAGAAATCGCTCAAGGGAGTTTGTACCTTCCATAATTGCCTCAATTATTGCAAAGTTTGAACAAATTCTATGAGAGCGTTTTCGAAATATTTTGAAACGAAGTTTTAAGCATCATAAAAACAGTGAAATTGCATGCTATCGACACAATTGGCTAATTTTTTAAGAAAGTGATAAGCTTTGGAAACGCGGCTTCATCTCATAGTGGTTTGATTCCATTGAAAACTGTGTACAAAAAAAGAGGGGAATTGCTCTGGGCGATCGCGAGTAAGGAGAATTTTATTAACTTGCATTCAGCTGCTTTTGTTACAGTTTTGGCACGTAATTTGGTCCACGCCTACAAATTTTGCATTTTTCAAAAAACTGGTCGATAAATTTTTTTATAAATTTGACAATCCCGAGATCAATCGTCAATAAATATACCCTGCAAGCTTCAAGAACATTGAAAACAGGGAAGACTTTGAAACAGGGCCTCAAATATGACCAATTTTACCCCAGATTTTGTGTTTACAAGTGAGCGTCCTTATTATTCACTGGCATTGTTTTCTGAGAATCATAAGCACGTGCACGTATGGCAAAAAAAAAAAATTGCATCAAAAAGAACTCTCGATTACTTTCAGAAGAAATATCCGGAATATGCTAATAATTGGCTTGTATCACAGATAGCAGTGAGAGCCGAGACGGTGAACGTCACGGCTCATCTTGTAGGATGTAACACTAAATTATCTTACTCGGGCTATAACATCGCAGAAACTCTTACAAAGAGTTGCTGTGATTTTAGAATATATCACTAACTTCTTTACCCGGTTATTAGCATATTCCGGAGATTCAACCGAGGGTCCTTTTTTGATGCAAATTCTATCTTTTTGCTAAATGTGCACGTGCATATGAAACTTGAAAACAATGCCAGTGAATAATGTGGACGCTCAATTGTAAACACAAAATCTGGGGGAAAAAATTGGTTATATTTGAGGCCCCATTTAAAAGCCTTCCCTGTTTTCAATATTCTTGAAACTCGCAGGGTATATTTATTGACGATTGATCTCGGGTTTTTCCAATTCACCAAAACATTTATCGAGCAGTTTTTTGAAAAATGCAAAATTTGTAGGCGTGGACCAAATTACATGCAATAACTGTAACAAAAGCAGCTGAATGCAAGTTAATAAAATTCTTCTTACTCGCGATCGCCCAGAGCAATTCCCCTCTGTTTTTGTACGCAGTTTTCAATGGAATCAAACCACTATGAGATGAAGCCGCGTTTCCAAAGCTTATCGTTTTCTTGAAAAATTAGCTAATTGTGTGGATAGCATGCTATTTCACTATTTGTATGATGCTTAAAACTTCGTTTCAAAATATTTCGAAAACGCTCTCATAGAATTTGTTCAAACTTTGCAATAATTGAGGCAATTATGGAAGGTACAAACTCCCTTAAGCGATTTCATAAAAAAACTCCTGGTGCAAAGAAACACAAAGATAAATAAAAAACCAAATGACGTCGTTACGTTGCCATGGCGACTCCGATTGCAATAAAACCCAGATCATAAGAAATTTTCATCTTTATATAATATAGTTGTGGAAACCTTTTTTCCATCTTTACTCATGGCGACTTAATTAATGCTCAAACTTGGGAGGTATCCCCCCCAAAAAATCCAGACGAGCCACCTTAAGACGTCACAAAAATGAAATTTGAGATTTCAAATCGGACAAGTTCTTCAATTTTATGTGCACTATACTTCTGCAAAGTATCACACTTTCAGGTTTAATTCTCTTGGAGGAGAAGTCTTTGGGAGTTTTGATTTTTTAATTGGCCACTAGAGGGTCACGTGACTCTTTACCAACAAAACGCCTATTCGAAAATTTTCCTGGAGTTAAGTATTGTTGCCTGTATTAATTTCAGTGTCATGCCTTTAAAGGAGAGGAAGTTATAGCCCCAAGAACTCCAAAAATGTTTGTGCCAATCTTTTGGCCGATTTTTACCACCTCTTTTCCCAGCGTGTGAAGCTCCGGCAACCCTCTACAGAATATAAGTCAGACAGCCAGGTAGATTAACTGGGACACTCTATTTCACACTGGTGAAATACAGAAGATAAAGGTAAAAAAAAAAGGATTTATTTCATTTTAAACTTTCACTAAAAAGCAAGATAAAAAGAACAGTAAATTCCAACGAATCATCGCTCATGTTTCTTTCAAACAAGTTTAGAAATCGACGCAAACATCTCCATAAAAGAGCAAGAGGTATTGTCTGGTAATTTTGTCGAAATACGTGACTGTGAGCTTGACCTTGTTGCTGATCATTGCAGTGGTGGGAACTCCTCAGGGGCCAAAAATAACGAGGAATGCTTCTGGACGTAGTATTGCCAGTAATGAACTGTTAGCCCTTAGGAGGCTAATGCAAACCATGTACCGTTTGTTTCGAGAACTCGGAAAGTATTTGTTTGAAAATAAAACAAAAATAAGAAATCAGGTAGCCCCCCTCTTTGTGTGCAGATTTATTGACGACCCCCCTCTGACTGTCCTGAACTTGACGTGGCCCACCCCTTATTCTTGCCAGCCCACCACCTGGCATAGATAATGAATAGTCCCTTATCATTACCCAGCTCAATCGTCGATTTTCACATATGCCTTATTTGATTGGAGAGGAAAGTGCTTTGAGAAGGGACGTCTGAATCAACCAAATTCGAAAGTTTCAAATTATATACGACTTTGTCGAATCTGCTAAAAAACAGTCAAAACTTCGACTTAGGTTTAACATTTGATTTAGAAGTCGCATTTCACATGTGCCGGATATAATGCATTAATTATAGAAACCATTATCCATATTGGATAAAAAAAATTTTCTAGAGACTGGGTATATTTACAACAAACGGTGTTAAATTCGGCACCATCATATCCGACGTCTGAATCAACTGCCGTATTTAATTACTTTCATCGACTGTTCGGCACTCATAAGAAATTCAACGTTTGAAAGGGGCCTAACATAACATAAGTTTCAGCTTAGTGGCTTGCAGGCTGTTATTAAGTTGCTGTTTTCTTTTCAGTAAAAGCAACTCGTACCTCTCTTTGTAAATCCATTTTATGAATCTGCTTGTGCCGCGACTTAAGAATTCGAATTAGCTGTAATAGTTCATTGTATTTCTCTTTGACATGATTTTTCACCGAAGAAAGACGAAAAAAACCAACCCTTTTTGGTGAAATTATTTTAAGGTTTAAACTCGAAGCTTTATATAGTGTGAAATAGTAATTTACTAAATTTACCGGTATCAATCACTCGTAATAATAATAATAATAATAATAATAATAATAATAACAATAACCCTTACAGCATTGAAGTAGTGAGTGGCAACCCTCTTGGTATTTGCTTTATTCCCTTGCATGTAACGATAACTTTTCTACCAAACGGACGACAAACACATTTCTTTAGCCAGCGGCAATGTAGAGCACACTTGACCGGGGACCACAAGATCGACGTAAACAGGCACAGCCAGATGCACAAAAAAAACTTCGTTGCAGATTTTATCTCCATCTATGTAAACGGAAAGTTGATAGAGGCTATCAGAAGTCGAATAAATGTTGATAAAAACCGTATACAATCAGTATGTAACATAGCGCGCGTGCTTGCCCTATTTAAGTCCTATCACAGCATGAAAATGGAGATTTACGCAAAATTAAAGTTTGCGTAAACCTGCGTAAAGTTGGTCATCCAACTTTACGCAAACTTTCCACGGCGCGTAAAGGTTTGTAAAGGTAAATTTACGCGCTCGGCTCTTAAAGGTTTCGTAAAGCTAGCATAAAGTTGTTGTAACAGCTTTACGCTCATTTACGCTACAAGTAAAGGTTTAGTAAGGTTGTCATAAAATGCTAGCTTCCTAACAGGAATTTATTCCCGGCACTGTTTTTAGTAAGTCGTTTGTGTCCTGATACTAGTTCGCATAGTTTTTTTGATCACTCATTTGGTGTTCGATGTTGGTGTGCGATGTAAACAAGCCAACCACGCAAATTTTTTTTGGTGGTGCGAACGACTTCGTACACGCTTAAAAATGACGCTGAAAAGAAAATTCTGCTGGCAAAGTTCATGCAAAGATATAGCTTGCGACTGTGCGGCAATTTTCGAAAAACGGCTTATCTGTCGCGGCAAACACAATAGCCTTCAATACTCAGTAGTATTGCCTCATTGATTTCACTCAGTACAAGGTGTTTCTTCCTTAACGGTCACCTCTCTACACGGGCCATTTTTGTTTTTTTTGTTTTTTTTCGGCGGACGGTCCATACATGACATACATTTACTCTTCTTTCAACCTCTCTACCATGGCCACTTTCTTCGATGTCCCTAAGGTGGCCGTTGTAGAGAGTTTCAACTGTAATTTGATCAAATTGAAATAATTGGAAAATAAAGAAAAAATATCGCCTCGCAAAAACGGCGAGTTTTCAGTTAAAGAAAGATCGCATTACTTAAAGAGAAAGAACGCATTCACAAATTACTGTGACCATTTTACATTCAACGGAGTACTGGCTTCATTGTTGAACCTCCTTTATCGCTTCCTTATTTTAAGTCCGCGGACTTCAGGTTTCGGGACGGACAATTCGTTAAAAGAAAGGGGCCTGGAAACAATAGAGTGAAGGGACACCTGGTCAGCGGGCTTGTTCCTTTGCACATGCTCAATCAGGTTCGTTGATTTGGCGTCCATTTTGAAAGTGTCCAACGGTTTCAAACTTGCTTCTTTGAAAGGTTGGAGATCGTTCATATATTATGCGTCTTGATAGCATCACAGGACATCTTAAGGTTGTTACAATTTATAAAGGCACTATCAGCCTTTAGTAATCGATCACTTCTCAAGTGTGCAGCAACCCTTTCGGGACGAGATACTCAGTCAGAAATGGAGACAGAAACATCGTGTGAAGCGCAAGCATTAACACTGGAATGTTCACAACACAGACCAAGACTGTATTACACGTATTACTAAGGCTTTTCGATACTCAAGATCTCGCTGAAAAGAGCAGATAGTAAGGCAAGGTAAGTTGTCCTGGCTCGCCTTTTCTCTAACTTTTTAAGCTTAATTCCAACTTGTTTATGACGAGTTCGAATGACTGTCTCAAGTACTCAGTAACTAACATTTCAGTGAGCAATGAAACCAGCATTAACCGTTTAAAGTAAATTATAACTAAACATGTGTATTTATTTGGCATAACCTTTCAATACTAAGCAAGCAACGAGACCATGACGTTGAAGATGATAATGGAAAATCATGTAAGGACTTTGGGGGTCTGAAGGAGTAAAATTTCCTTGTTTTGTACTGGAAAATAGGAGTTTGGTCACTGGTACTGGGAATTACTAAAAGAAAATAATGGAATTAAGAAAGGACATCTGTATAAAGTAAGCTTACATGTAATGTGATACAAACATTCTTATGAAAATTTTCACAGACTATAGAAGAACTAATAAACAGAATAGAAAAGTGTTAACAAGTGTTGAATTTGCAAGTAGGCAAAGATAATCTACGTAGTCTCCCTTGTAGAAATTCAGTACATTTAAAGTATACTTTATATAGGTGATAAACACTTTAAAAAGTATACTTCATTTGTACTTAAAGTATACTTTAAGTATACTTACCAGAAGTATACTTTAAGTACACAACTTTTCGACACCTAAAAAGTATACTTAAAGTATACTTAAATGAAAGTATACTTGAAGTATACTTAATGGGAAGTATACTTCAAGTATACTTAAAATATACTTAAAGTATACTCAATGCAATATGTTTATCAATCACTGAGACACGTCAGACTGGGATCAATTATATTGTAAAATCATTTATTGATATAACAAAAAAAGCAATACAAATGTACTAAGAAAACATAAAAAAATATATAGCAAATCTTGTTGGAATAGGTTTCCACAACATAAAAATATACATTTTCTATTCTTATCAAAGGAACTCACTGCATTTGATTACCATAATATATTATTCTTCTTGATTTTAGTAAAATTTTCATTGGCAATGAGAACATTTCAAGGAAGGTGCATGTATATTAACAGGTTTCTTTCTGAACTTTCTTTAACTCACTTGTACTTAATAATTATTGCTTAGAACCATCACACAATATTCTTCTTAATTTTAGTAAATGTTTAATAGACAAGAATGATTAGATCTGTACTCTTTGGCCACAAAGTAAATTGTGCCATTACCTTATTAAAGAAATATGTCTACCTATTACGTACAAAAACTGGAACGAAATGCGATCTAACGAAAACAAGACTTGGGTTTTATATTTTGAATTTACACTGCACATTAGGCGAAGTAAACAAGCTTTTACTTTGTAAACCTTAAGGCTCAACTCGTGTGTCATTTGCAAAGAAGAATCGATATATATTGAAACGACTGGAACCGATACATTTTTCACCCCAAAACTTACTTGTATCGTCAAAATTCAGTCATGGTGTACTTCTTTTGTTTTCTTTTCAAGTTCCACTCATATTGTGCTCGAATTGTGAAGATAAATTAAAGGCAATATTCCAAGCGTATAAATATCTTGAAGACACTCTCTGCAAAGCTCAACGAACGTTCCTTCGAAACTGTATCGCCCGCCAAAACCATATATGGAAGTTAGGTATGCTGTAAATGATTCATACATGACCGTATTAGGAAATCCACAAGATCCCGTATATTTTGCGACGGTACTGGAAGTCAGCGGTAATTCAACACCTTCATATATGCATTTCTTTCCTCGAACGTAAAGATGTCCGACGATGAGCAATGGTTTTGCTTCGAGTTCTCGTTCTATTTCTTAAGGTCCTCGTAAAAAAGGAGGTAAAACGACACGGGCCTTACAAAAATTCCACGAAAGACGTTAAAGAAATGACCAGAATGAAACTGTGCGACTTTGCCATTTCGCCCAGGGATCGGCGGATGATCTTCTTACGAAGGAAGTCGACTGAACAGCTAATGTGTGCCCTGTGTATCTAGAAACCTGTTATATACTTCACCACTCGGAAGAAATCTTTACATGATCTCAACTGTGTCCTTAATAGAAGAAAACTGATTTGATCTGAATAGTATTTTGAAGTTAAATTATACTTAAAACATACTGTTAGTATACTTTTGTCTTGTAGTGATTTCAAGATCCGGACAAACCTTCTTAGATCCTCAGATCAGAATGTGTCTTTCAGTTTCAAAGTATACTTAAAGTACACTTTTCTTTGCGAAACTATTTTTCACAAGCACTGAAGTTTGAAGAAGTATACTTAAAGTATACTTAAGTATTTGAAGTATAAATGAAGTACATTTGCCAAATATACTTCATTTATACTTTTTTTCTGGAAGTACAAACGAGGTATACTTCAAATGTACTTTTTTTCTGAGAAGTACATATAAAGTATACTTGAAGTATACTTAAAGTATACTTAATTTCTACAAGGGCTGGTTCTATATTTTCATGCGTCAGTCAATAACAAACCCAAGCTTCCCAATTCCCCGGGCAGTCATAGCGTCATAAGTGGTGAATAATTTAACAGCATGCATGTATTTTTTGAAGCAGGTACAAAAGTTTATTTTTGATTTTAAATTACGTGGGTTTTAAATTAAATGAACAGAGAATGAATAGACATTTTCATGAGTCTTTCAATGCATAGCTAATGCAGACCATGATTGAATTAGAATGTATTTTCATGTAAGTGCCAACATAGTTGTTAACATCTTCACAGTTTCATACCTTCATCTGCAGTTCAAAGTATGATTCATTTCATATATTACCATTAATTTTAATCTTCATTGTGCACTGCTCCTATGAAATTATATTGTGGTTCTTGAGAGGATACAGTGCAGCACATACTGTCAGGAAATTGAATGCCTTACTTTTTGGGAAGCAAAGCACACAGTCATGTTAGAAACCAGAAATTGTTCTATTTGCACCATAGTTGTATTGTCAGTAAATCTAGGTTTAAAGGGAAATAAAATTTAAAGAAACAAGTTGTGAAAGATAAGACTCTCAAAGAGAGTCATAGCAGTCATAGCTGTTTTGGATTCTCTTGCCTACATACACCATTATTAATCTGCAAATACAACTGTCTCTCTTGTGAAATGTCCCTGGTGGCAAGGAAAAAAAATAGGCTGCTTTATTTACATGGTACACTGTACATTATTATTAGGAGGCATTGTTTTCAAGATTGAGGATAAGGGCTTTAAATAGCAAAGTGGCTTCACTCCTGTTACATTAACTAGGAAACTTCAACGTTTCGTATTAAAAAGGAAAAAAATATATTAGGTAAAGTTTCAGGAAAATTTGAAACTTTTGGGAATAAGGTACTTATATGTTTCTATATTTTCCCTGAAAGTCTTTGGTGGAGCTCATGAGAAGGCTAGGAATGTTTATTGATTTGGAACTTTAGTCCGGGACAGGTAGAAATTTAGTTCGAACATGTAAACCTTTGATAGGACTTGTCCGTGGGACAAGCACATTTTTAATTAGAAAAATAAAGATAAGAAACAGTTGCCTTAAATATTCCATTTAACTTTGCCATTCCACTGCCAGTCGTTTCATCCATTTGCTTTTTTACAAGCTCTGTTATAGGTTTAATTCAAAAATAATATACAAGGGTAATAATGTGATTAAATAATGTGATTAAAAACATTAAATGCCCATTGCAAGCTAAACTTTTTGGACAAGAACTCTAGGTTTCGGACAACCAAATTTAATGTATTGCTTGTGTGAAGGGCAAATGGATAGGAAAATTTCTCTCTTACTAGGGTGCAAAGAAGGTGATTTTTAAAGCTTGCCATTCGGGCAAGCTGAAGCTAGCATATACTAGCCCAAATGTCATTTCAACTAGCCCCCAAACCGTTTTGATGAGCAGAATTGATTTCACAGTTCTTCTTTAATTTGAATTCCTCAAAAAAACTTCACTTGCCCATCGGGCAAGTTAAGTTCAAAATTCACTAGCTCGATAGCAAAATCCACTAGCCCCGGGCTATCGGACACTACTTTCTTTGCGCACTGCTTACTCTCTAATAATAATAATAATGTACATCCAGTGGTTTTTCATAGCACTTTACAACGATATTAATGGATGATACTTTTATAAAAATGCATACATTAAAATAAAAAAAGATATACATTGTAAAACATTGAACTCTAATAATATAATAAACCATTGTTAATAAATTTAACATATATATATATGCTTCAGTCTCCCCGACTAGTAAGGCACTGTGCCTGTGTTATAAGACATAGACTGGAATGGGTAGCGCACGCGTAATGTTTGCGATTTTGAATCACACTTGTATTTTGTCAACATGAAGTGTACCTTCAAATAACGAGATATCAAATGACTCAGTCATAATGTAAACCCGATACAAAATCAAAAAGTCATCCCGGTATGAGACTCGCGCCGGTGTGAGTTTTCTCATGTAAACACCCCCTTACTGTACATGGACTTGTGCCTTTAGTGCGCGATTAAGTGTATTATCACTAGCCTACAAATAATCTGTGTAGTTTACTCAAATAATACTTGCTTTCTATTTATTCAGCAGATCAGCCTGGTATGGGATGTTGGTGACAGAAAGTCCTCTCAAAGCAAACAGGATTAATACATGTTAATTACAAGCCTTAGTCTTGTAAAGTGGTTCCAGGGCTGTCACTAGAGGGCCATAAACCAGACTTTAAATCGGCTACTTTGAGCCCAATACTTGGCTGTTTTGAGAGGAAACAAAACTTTCCACATTTTCAATGTCCCGCTCACTAATTTCACTTAAACCCTGCAACTTGCAATCTTAGTGACAGCCTTGTGCATCTAACTTTTACATCATCAGTTTATCAAAATGATTTGTTATTTGGATTTTGTTGTTAAATTTGACTGTAAACACTTCTGGGAGTGAAAGGGCTAAATCAAGAAACCATCAATGTTATACATGTATTAGGCATTCAGTCTTTTTATTTCTTATCTAAAATTGTTTAAGCTTTTAATTTGAATTATGCTAAATTATACTAAATATTTTCATTTTGGAAGAGACCATTTTGACCCACCTTTACATTAATTTGTGTGTTAGAGTTGCTGCTTTTTATCAAAATTTAACTTCATCAGTTTTCTTGTACACCCTGTACCTTACATGTAAATGCTAATAATTATTTTAAACTATAAATCATCTTAATTTGGTATAATACTAAGTTAAGATGATTTTTTTGGATATTTTGAGAAGACTGTTTTAACCCATTTGAAAAGTTTATGTACACTGTATCTTCTTATTTAAACTTTACGTGTTGGAAGAATTTTCGGTTTTTTTTAATTTTTAATGTAATGACAAAGATGCTAACATAGAAATAAATCATGTTATATTTAGAAAATTCAGTTTTAGAGTATCAGTGTGTTTTGTTTTTTAAAACCTTGTAATATCACTCTTTGCGGGACTAAACTTAAAGAATGCGATTCGTATTTGCAGCTTTTGCAGTTACAACAATGTAGCATACCTAGCGATTTTCATGGGATTTGAAATGTAAAAATAAAGATAGGCAATTTGAAATGAGATTTATTTCTAAAAGAAATAAATGGTTTTATGCTTAATGTGACTGATCATTATTGTATTTCTCCAGCTACCAGCAAAGGAGGGTTTCCTGTCATCCGGGTGATTTGTCACGAAAGTGTCATTTATGTCACGGGTCATGTAGGTCACAGAAGCGAGGCACAAGGCCTCCTTCCTCGCATTACAAGACAGTCAGAAACATTTTTGATGGCGACCGGATTTAGATGCAGGATGCTTGCGATTTATCAGTCTCTTTCGCTCTTCTTGGGTCTTACCTACCGAGCATCACCTCTTCTTTGAGATAAGTACTAGATTATTGCCCGATGGCTCACCGCTTACTCTCGGTGCTGTATTGATGTCCACAGTCATGTTCGTGCACATGATCGTCTTGTTGATTGCGGGAATTCATACACGTTGCGGTCGTTTATGCTAATGAAATGCCATTGCTTATTGGTAACATCGAATTTTACATCCGATCGACCATTAATTTTTTTATGTTTTCAGTTACACTGGCGTGTATGCTAGTCCGTTCGGTGTGCGTAGCACAGTTTCGTTGTCCCTCAGACCGGTTGTGCCTCGTGTTCTTCAGCTACTTGTATCGCTGGTGCCAACTGGCGCTATATTTGAAATCAGTAACACTCGCCCGATCTTCAGTTGCCTGGAGCTGGGTCTCTTTGTTTATGATCTTGTTTTGTGATTTGGAAAGACACTTTATTTATTTATAATTATTTTGAGTTTACCTTTATGCAATTTGAGCATTTTTGACCTTTGGACGCAGCTTATATGTATAATTAATATTACAGTATTATAAAAATACAAAAAAAAAAAAAACAACAACAGCAACAGCAACAACAAAACAAAGCCAAACAAAACGAGGCGTTATTAAACCCTACAGGCTAACACTTGCAACCATTCTAACAAAGTTACCTCAGAGGTACAGTGTACTGTATCAGCATATCAGGTTTATCGTTTGCTGTTCATATGTCAGTTTTGTCTGCATATTGCCTTTGCTGGTATAATGTTCTTATGTATCTGGTTTTCCCAGCTTTATATGCTTTAATTTAATAAACGGCCACTCCCGTGGCCAAAATATCCCATAATGGGTTTGTGATTATTTGTGTCCCAGCAAACAGAGCTCACCCAAAGCGAGACTCCGCCAACATCAATAACTTTCGTAATATGTAAAGGAACATGAAGCATAAATGAGATTTATTTCTAAAAGAAATAAATGGTTTTATGCTTAATGTGACTGATCATTATTGTATTTCTCCAGCTACCAGCAAAGGAGGGTTTCCTGTCATCCGGGTGATTTGTCACGAAAGTGTCATTTATGTCACGGGTCATGTAGGTCACAGAAGCGAGGCACAAGGCCTCCTTCCTCGCATTACAAGACAGTCAGAAACATTTTTCCCTCCCTTCCCTCCCGTTAGCTTTATTTTACCCTAGGGAGTGGCGGGTGTGCCCTCACCTTTGCTGGTATAATGTTCTTATGTATCTGGTTTTCCCAGCTTTATATGCTTTAATTTAATAAACGGCCACTCCCGTGGCCAAAATATCCCATAATGGGTTTGTGATTATTTGTGTCCCAGCAAACAGAGCTCACCCAAAGCGAGACTCCGCCAACATCAATAACTTTCGTAATATGTAAAGGAACATGAAGCATAAAATTGGTTATGGTAATGCAAAATTGGAAACGGAAAGGGGCCCTATTTTTTAAACTACTACTTATTCAAAGTTCGTCTACTGGTTAAACAATATAACTCCATTAAAGTAAGTTATAACTTAATAGTAGGGATGACTATTGTCAGTTTCAAGTTGGGTTCTTATTTTTCTATAGGTCTATTGGGTTTTCAACGCTTTATAACTTTTCGTTTTTGTTGTCAGTTTTGAAGAATAAAAACAAAATTTCTGGCCTAATCCTATAACTGTGTGTTGAAGTGTTGTTACATATTAGGGTATTTTATTTTATGTCGAAACTTGAATTGAGGATTACTCATACAATTATTTGTAATGTATGTATGAGTAATCCTCCATGGCTTCAGATTGTAAATACTATGGAGAGACGATGGGGAACCAAAGAAAACAACCGGTATTAAGTACACAACAAAAATCCAATGTTTGTGTGGAAAATTCAGATATTTGACATGGACAAAAATAAAATCTTGATTGTTAAAAGTTTGGTAAGAAAAATTTACCGATTACCATTATATTTCCCTTTATTTTTAAAGTTTCCAGTGTGTTTATGTGTATATATATATGGCGTAAAGGAGCTTGTATTTTCGCTTTAAACAAGCTTAAAGTAGGGTTTACACAAGCTTTACGCAAAACGTAAAGGTGTTGCGTAAAGTTTTTGTTTCATTACGCCAGCTTTATATGTACCCGTAAAGGTGCTGTAAAGCTGAACTTTACGTAGAGTAAAGGAAGCGTAAAGTTGTGTAAAATTCAACTATACGCTGACTTTACGTTGTCATTACGCTCACGTAAATTTGATTTTTCATGCTGTGTATGAGTCGCTATGTAAAAATCCCTTTATACGCACGGCCATGCGTATATATAGTGGTAGTCTTTACACTAGAGCCTAAATAAGCTAAGAAACATTTCAACACAAGTAAATTTTAAATACTTTAAGAGCCAATGTCGGAAAATATCGAGAATCTCAAATCAGCTCCAAAAATTCCAATTTTGGCTGATACCACCCAAACATCCCTTTAGGGGAACTCTTTCAAGAAATGATAATAAGAAATCCCCAATTCAAGCACTTTACATTTTGAGAATTTTAGAAAAGTTCCAAAATTCGCAAAAAATACATTTTTTAATTCAGAAAATGGGTGCAAATTTCAACAGATTTCAACGAAACAGTACAAGCGCGCAAAAGCTCCTATTGACTTGATATTGCTCATGGATTTAGCAAACATCCACAGCTTTAAGACCGCATAAAAAGGTTTTGTAAAATTACTATTTTAATATAGTTTCTGGCTTTTATTGTGTGCGCTCTGATTGTGTGTTGCTTTGGCCGTCAAAATAACGCCCAACTTCAACCGTCAAAAGTCGATCCTGGTATGTCACAAATTGAAAAAAATACTATACCAAACGAAAAAACTGTTATTCTTTTAATTACACCTGAAGTTTTAGCTCTGCGAATTTAAACGCTTGCGAGAAATAAAATTTTAACTTGTGCCCCCCAAGTCGCCTGTCCGCGACAAGAACGGGAATGTAAACAAAGGAAAACATACGCAAATCGAGGAGAAAATCACACGGAAGTTATAGCTAGCACATCAAAGCGCAAAAAATTGATGAAAATTGTGTTATCTAAACAATTATTGGTACCTGGGAAGCTACTAAAGCGTAATTGTTCGTCGAATAATCTAAAACAAGGAAAAAAATAACAAAGAGTGATGGGCCAAATGCAATTGCTCACAAATTTTGATCGGGTGAATTCCCGGTACTGAAGTAACAGGCGTTCGGTCTATCAATCATTTCTGTCAACTTCAAAATCCCATTGGCCAAACTATGTCAGAAAAAAAAAAGTTACTTAGATAAAAATGAACTATGAAACCCAAGTCAAAACTATTGTAAATCCGGACCTCTCAACAAAGTGGAATTACAGCGGCTATCAAGACCACAAACAAAGCGGACCGTAATAATTGTTTCCCAAATAAAAGAGATTGTTCGTGCTCAAAGCCAAAAGGCATTAAGATGCAAGTATTTCAAAGCAAACATTTACAATAATGGTGAACACACCTTCCTGCAGGGTCCTCAACAGACGTCCACCTCTAAGCTTTGAGATTACGAAACACGAATATTGGTTTTCGGCGTTCGTCCAGGATTTGTAGAAACTACTGTAATACCCTCCACCCAGTCACAGTGTTAGCAAGTGTTCATATCTTTCTCGTGATGTAAGGCTCTTAAGGTTACCTGAATAAAATGACTTAAAACTAACGCCTAACTGAAAATTGTAATCTGTAGTATACGTCCGTAAAAAGATTTCGGCTCCAAATGTTGGTTCTTCTAACTTGGTGTCGAGTTACGTGTATGGTGATTTGAATAAATTCCTCTGCAGCCGCTCACGCAATCTTTCCCGTGTACACGTAATCACCTAATTCTGTACAGTATGTCGAAATCTAAAAAAAACTGCATTGCATAATCGACACATGGTATAACCTACAGCGTTTAAGACGAACGTGTGTAGAAAGAAAAAAATGTTGTGTACTTTTTCGACTCTTGTTGATGGAAATTTTAAATGCGGTGTTAGCCAGGAATATCCTGGTAAATACGAATGTATACCTCTTGGTAAATGCGAACGAGACATCACGAGACATCTGGAAATGAATGGCCTCAGTGAAGATCCATCGTTGGAAAGTGAAAGGAAACTGCTACTAGGTCGTGCAGGTCAGTAAATGACACGTGGTTGAATTTTTACCTTGTTTTGATGTTCTGTCAGCACCTAATACAATTCTAATTCCGAATGTTTTTTCTAATCAGGAATTTTTTCGCCGGATGTGTCTCATGACCTTATAACTATATGTCCCCGTCATGGGGCGGAATATGGTATAAGATGGAGAACAGGGAAAACTATGTGTTCGGTTCCAAGCCCAATGATCGCACATAAGTCAGCAAAAGTGAAAGGAACACGCAGAATAAGCAGTCAACTATCTTCACTTATTTTGAAGGAAACAGGCCAGCTAATTGTGGTTGGATCGCGTAAGTGATTTTTACGTTATGTCTTGTAATTTTACTGAAATTCTTATGAGAGATTGAACGCTCTGACTCTGTTAGTAACAAACAGCGGTTGGGTAAGGAAGTGATGGAACCCAGGGGTGGTTTATTCACCAGCTGGAAGTTCGGATTTGTCTTTGATCCTCGGCCGCATGACCTTCAACTTCCTGCGCTTGAGCTTTTCGACATTGCATTTGAGTTCTTTATGGAAAACTGATACCAAGTTCAGGAGCCAGTAAGAAGAACCCCATCTCTATTACAGTCGAGGATTTTCTAACATACTATTATTTCACATTAACTATTTGCTCGACTTGCTTTGGACATCTGACGAAGGAAGAGGAAAAACATCTAATGGGCGCTGGAGCAATAGAGAAGGGATCAGAAGGACCTAAGAAAGCTAAAGCTGAAGAGGAGAAGTTAAAAGGATCTATGGAAAGTGGGGATGAAGTAAAGAATTTAGAAGGACTCTTGGAAACTGGTGATACAAGGCTGGTATGTTGATAAGCCTATAAAATAGGTTATTAACTCAAAATATTTCTCCGTTATTGATTGGCTCAAACCCCCCTGCCCCCACCGCTCCCCCCCCCCCCTCCAACCTCTCCGCTTATTCTTTGTAAACAGCAAACATTGACGACGATTGTGATATCTGGAAAAAGATGTCAATATCACAGGAAAGACGCCAGAAAAAGAAAGGTCAATTGAGAATTACTGGGGTCGAGTCGAGGTTGTCACTAAGCGTAAGCCTGTTCCTGTAACGCATGAAGCACCAAAAGAAATGATTTTAGGCAGACCGAGAAAGATGAATTCGGCCGAGGCTGAAAGGCTGAACTTCAACCCAATCAAGCTTAAAGAAGCAAAAAGCTGTGAATTAAGTGCCATCAAACGAGCAAATTGTTCACCTGCGTCTTCGATGCGTTTTTTTTTTTTTTCAAACTGCATTATCTTATCCTCACAAAATCGAAAAATGCGGCAAACCGGTTTAAACTGTAATGGGAATTAAAAGGATTCTCTAATTTGTTATTTATTTTAAATGTGTAGGAAACTGAGGAGTCGACATCTGCAGACAGTGATGTCTCTAGTGCTGTCCTTGGTGCATTAAGCAAGTTAGAAATTGCCGATGAGACCTTTTTAAGCCCTGAAACCAGGAGCACAACGTCTACTCAAAGCGATGAAATTGTTCCCTCTCAAGCAACAGCCGCAGAAATGCAGCGTAGCCTTCTGAATGAGTTCTTGGTGGCTTGGAATATACCGCCGCTTCAAAGAAAATGGTTGGACTTTAGCAGTTGCAGTGAATCCACTAAACAAAGGTATACAAGAAGATCAAGCGACATCGTAGCTGCAGTGCTAAAAACCATTTCTCCCGAAGATGCTGGCCTTATTTGGAGAGCCACGACATCAACAGCTTCCATGAACAAGTTGCTTGGTATTGAAGATGTCTCACAAGCAGATCAGCGTTACCTAGAAGCCCTAACAGAAGCGTATAATAACGCCGATAGCTGAGATACCCGCCGACAAATCCTTTCTGTAATGACTGGTGTTGCTGGTTTTAAAATTTTAGCCACCTTCATTCCAGGGCTAACAAGGTACCGGTACTCTATGGCAAATCTGCACCGCCTTCAGTTTGGTCGAGGCGCACCTGTACATGTACCTCCTCGGGTGTCAACAAGAATAAAAGTAGATCTAAAACAGTTAGATCATTTTCTGTGCTTTATCACAAGCCCACACTTAGTACAAGATCTTCCGTTCGGACAGAAACAGTTGACTCTTTCGACGGGTGAATTCATTAAAGTCCCCAACGTGATAAGAACCATGCTACCTCAACGAATCGTGCGTCAATATACTCAGTACTGTGAAGAGACTGGCTTTACGCCTTTTAGTCAAAGCACGATGTTGCGCATTTTGTCTCAATGCAGTGCGTCAGTAAGAAAGTCTCTTCAGGCACTCGATTACTATGCCGCGGATGGTACGCGAGCATTTGATGACCTGATATCACTGGTGCGTAAAATAAATGAAGTGGAAAGTGACATGGATTGGGAAAGACGAATGATTGAGTCGCTCAAAGCTGCTAAGCTTTATCTAAAAGGAGACTACAAGGTATGTTTTAAGCAAACAGAAAAATCTGATGGTTAATGCATTAATAAATTTGGAGTATTGATAAGTATAGGTACATTTCACCTCAGTTGCTGCCTAATGGTTAGTTCCCTATAAGATACTAGGAGACATCACTGTTTACAAACATTGTAATTTGTAAGGAGTGAAACAAAATAGTCTTTTGTTACAAGAACCAAAGCGCCTCTACCCTGGGAGAGACTTTTCTTGCCTGGTTTCCGGTTTCTGTAAAGCCTTAACAGTGAGCCGCATTTTTCTCAAGACTTCGGCCGTCGGCCGACGCCGAGGATTCCCGCAGGCCCTCCGCACGCGGAAAAAAACCCTGGGACCCAGGGTAATGCACTTCTTGTTGGCACATTAATTATATCAATAGGTGAGGTAAGCTTGAGTATCGCTATATCCTCATCCCATGTAGGAAAACATTTGTGTGAAAAGCGTATAACTTGGGTAGCAAGCACATACAGGCGCAAAAAATATGAACCGCTGTTGTGGAGTGTAGGTGATCGCCCCAAATAAGTTGATTAAATGAGGCATATTGCTTTTGCAATGAATTGATTTGTTTGCAGGTGCATTTGGAGAAGGAAGCTAGCATACCAGATCACTGTGTAGCGTTTTCATTGAGCGATGCTGGCGATCCAGACTATGAGGTGCAGTGCCAACACAATCACGAAGATATCTGTGAGCAGTGTGAAGTGCTAAACGAAACTTTAAGGGAAATTGACTGTCGCATTAACTTTTGCCATTTTTCATCTGATGACGAGCGTGAAGAAGCGATTTACATTATGCAGTCATCGAGGCTTGCCATCCGTTCATGGCAGTGCCACATATTACGATCATTTAACCAAGACCAAGCGCGACTGGACTTTCTTGACCTTCTTGACAATGAGACAATACTCATTGTCAACGACTGGGCAATGAAGTTTCTACCATAGAGGTACCGAGAATCGCAGTCTGACTGGTTCGGAAAGCGTAAAAAAATTGTAAAAAAAAAAAAAAATTGTAAATTGTAATTTGTTTACCCACGGATCACTAAGGAGTTCATAAGAACTCGTTGAAACGTGTCCGTGCGTGCCAGATCGAATTGGAATTTGAAAGTGTTGGTTTTTAAGGAGAGGGGAAAACCGGAGTACCCGGAGAAAAACCTCTCGGAGCAAGGGAGAGAACCAACAACAAACTCAACCCACATATGGCGTCGACGCCAGGATTCGAACCCGGGCCACATTGGTGGGAGGCGAGCGCTCTCACCACTGCGCCACCCTTGCTCCCCTAGCGTGGCATATCTTGGCACATTTCCGTGGTCTATAGAAGATCTGACAGTCAGTTACAGTGGCAAGGATATGTTCACATCATCCAGTCATGCAGTCAGGACAGTACCTCTGTGATATCAATCATGCAGGATGTGCTTCGCTCTGTCAAATCCGAGTATCCAAACGTAACGAAGGCCTATTTTCGGCAGGACAACGCTGGATGCTATCATTCGTCCGCAACGATCCTTGCGTGCCCTGTAGTTTCGAGTTCTACAGGAGTCCAGATCAGACGCATTGATTTCAGTGATCCACAAGGCGGTAAGGGAGCTGCAGATCGCCTTGCGGCCACATGTAAGGCTCACGTGCGCATTTTCATCAATGAAGGCCATGATGTTACGAATGCCACTCAATTAAAAGACGCTGTTGTCTCACATGGAGGAATTGATGGCGTCCGCGTAGCGTGTCTGGATGCAATCACAACGGCATCACCAATCAGCTAACCAGCGAAGATCCAAAATGTCAGTAAACTCAACAACTCAAAGCATGGAGGGCATATGACATTGGCAGAGGAAAAGAAATCAAAGCAGATACCTTGACAACAGGTAACGCACGGTCTTGAAGTTTTTGTTTTTGTTGTTTGTATTTGGGACCCTCGACTATTTTAAAATTTTCATTAAAAAAAGCTTAAGGATAGCTAAGAAACCCCTACGTAACCGGGAAGATCAACTCAAAAGTAATAAGAGCAATGTAAAAAATAATACCAATATAGCAATACATACAAAGCTCCTAAAACTGAAACACAATAAAATAATATTTATCTCTACACTGAATTTATTCGTTTACCCAGTGTCGTTTTGACACTTATAAATTTCCCTATTTACAGAATCCGAAAACAGGTGGCTAGAATCTACATTTTCTCCGGGGAAATTCAAGTCTTTCGGCCATAAAGAGAAAAAAGCATGTTGACGACGACGAGTCTCCCAAAACAAGAGAGAATTCCAGTGACGTACAGGAGAGTCAGACCAACCATGGTTTATACACTTGCCCCGAGAGTGGATGTACAAGGGTTTTCCAAAGACATTCGGCATTAACGAAACATCTATCCTCTGAGAAATGCATACGGTCCTTGGAAAAACACACTCTTGTGGATCTTGCCAAGCTTGGCTATCAGCAGGTTTTAGAAGAGGGTGTCGGTGTCGTGCCAACCTTAAGAACCACCAGCGTTGCAAACAAACAATCCAGAGAACGTTTAACAGAGGGATGGGCGTTGCGACCAGCTAAGAAGGGGTACCGTTTTAGTGAAAAGTAGAAGGCCTACCTCACTGCTAAGTTCAACATTGGTCAGTCCACTGGACGGAAAGTCGACGCAAGTCTTGTAGCACGTGATATGAGACGTGCCTATGGTTCGAATGGCGAGCGGCTTTTTAAATCAACCGAATTTCTGACCTCTCAGCAGATATCTTCATATTTCTCTCGCCTTTCCGCGGCAACTCGCCAACAGACCCTCACCCATGAAGCCGACCTTACCGCCATTGAAGATGAAATAAACTTTTCTACGGCCAGAGACCAAGTGATGGCTACTGTCACACTCCAACATCCCATTGTTTTTTACCAGTACAACATCTGTGCCATGGAAGAAGAAGACACATTAAAGAGATTGAAGGTTTCGTTGCTTCAGGTGATTTGTCAAGGCCTCAATCTTGACATTCCCGATCAACCAATTCGCCGTTAAGCTCCATAGTTGCTCAAAGAAGCCATCAGTAATTGTGGATGCCAAAGCCAAGGCTGAAATTGAGTACTGAATAGGTGACGCTAGTCCGCGGGGGGGGGAGTACTCCTGAAAATTCTTGGTGGAGGTGTGCCGCCCGTTTCTCCTAATTCTAACCCTACTCCAGACCAAAACATGTCATTTTCCACACCCGTTTTCAGACCCGACCACTAAAATCCTTAGCCGTTTTCAGACCTGGCCTTTAGGTAAAAATTATGTCATCATTACTTAGATTAAAGCGTAAACAAAAAAAAATTAAATCCATCTCGAATTCGCATAATTATCTTTCTTTCTTTCTCATTTGGAATTGAAATGATAAAAACTTTCATACACTCCCGTAGCTCCTTCGAAAACCATACCCGATTCCATACCAAAATGGGCAAAGTGTGTACCCGTTTTCAGACCAAAAAGGCCCAAAAACCCTACCCGTTGGGGCGGCACATACCTATATGGCTTGTATAAGGGAGTACCCCCCTCCCCGGACTCTAGCAAGTCCCGTCCCCTTTTTTTACTTGGCACCAATCTGTCGGTCGTTTTTTAAGTGATATTTTACGAAAGTCAAGAAAAATAAGTGGAGATCTTAGGCTCGGTTTGGGCGGCTGCTATTGTTTAATTTTTTTGGAATATTGGCGGGTCGATGTGGTAGTCAAAAAGTAGAGAGGTAAGGGAGAGAGGTTAGGATACGAAAGGTACCGTGGGGTTTGACCGTGGGTTCCGATTTTCTTTCTTTCTAATAGAAACACCCTCAATAACAGGTCAAAAATTTTTTAAGTGTCTTAAAAATGGCAGCGACCGTTTACGAAAGGGACAACTGCTTCGCCGCTCCCGCTCCCTCCTCTCTGAGAAGAGACTTTTGCCGGAGGGGAGGGGAGCGCGGGCTCATTTCCTAAGCAACTGCTGGTAATCGAACCTACGAAAATCTCAAATACTGTAGTTGCAAGAGACGGACCATTACAAAAGTTATGGGGGGTGGAGTATTTTAGAGCCGCATGTCGAAGAATACTTTTTTGTTGACATTTCCCTTGCTTGAACTTTGTTAGGCCAATGCGGGAGTATTTTTAAGGTTACTCGGCGTGCATGAAGTATTTTTTCAGAATTTTTCCTTGCACGAATATATATAGAATTTATATAACCTCAAAAAACTGGAAAAAACGACTCTTGCCGATATTTTATCTATATTAAAAGACTTCGTCAGGGGAATTAAATATATTTTGGTAATTCTTTCGCACTCCAGAACTTTTTTAATGATCCGTCCCTTTCCCTATAAAAATGGAGCAGTGCGTGGCAGAGATTTACCACACACCCGAAGAGGTACTCTACATGGGCCCTCTTCAACTGGTGTCAAACACTTTTTAGGATTAATACCCTTAAGGGTCATTGAAAGATATCACCAAAGCTCTCATGACTCTTGCGTGGTTTCTTCTTCTTTCTTTCCTTTCCTTAACTCTAGGGATGTCGGAAGAAGAATGACCCTGGAAAGGGGCTTGAGGGCTCCGGCATGGGTACGATTGGCACCCCTATTCAGGGAAGATCCTCCACCTACACCTCCACCTCCGACCGACCCACCTTCACGAGAGGAAGGGCGACGGGAAACGAAACATTTTATGGGGTGGCCTAATAAAGTAGAAGTTAGTTACGATTTGGATCTGTGATACAGCGGGAAATTCTGAATACAAGATGATGTTTTTGTTAATGAAAATTTAAACGGAGATGGCTTGTGTGCCCCAGGAGATTCTGTTAGTTTTGATTGCACAGTCCTTCTTTATTCATTGACAATTGTGCGATGTTTTGCAGGCGACTACCTTAAAAGAAATAACTAAATAATATGTTTTGTATTTCATTTTCACAAACCGTGTACAGCAAAACACGTGACTTGAAAAATGTGACAGGTAACACAACACCAAAAAAAAAAACAGATGAATTGGCTTCTTCGTTTTCTGTGTTTATGGGAGAATTATTAATTCCGTATCTATAGTTCTAGTAAACAGATAAGTAAGTCTTTTTTTATGAAATGTATAAACAAGACGGAGGGTTTTACTCTTCTCCTGTGGAACTTGGCACATGGCACTGATATTTACATAATTAAAACTTTGCGATGCGGGAAATCTAATTCTCAGGTTAGCATTATACTTCTTTAAAAAGATTATTGTAATATATGTTTTATTTCGTTGAATTGGTTTTTTGGACTTAACATTGAGTACGATAGCCAAGGGACGGACCATTTAAAATGGAACTGTCGATGGCCGGCCCGCCTCTGTCATTTTATTTCTTATCTCTTTTAATTTTAAGGGTCACTTGTAAAAATAAACTTACAATGGTTCATTTCTATCATACCTCAAAATATCAGTCTTCTTTTACTGACATTGTTTGCTTGCTCCATGGTGCATTTTGAAAGCTTCTTTAGAAGCTTTTTTACCTCCGGAACCATACACACGAGTTCCGATGCATCCGAGGCGATTTCATTACCCTAGCCCTACAGCCCTTTTTATAGCTTTTTTATTATTATTGGACGGATAATTTCGTTTTATTAGTCTCTCAGATAGAAATACCTGTGAAGGTAACAGAATTCCATCAATTTTTTGCGCTTTGAGGGGTAAGTTATAACTTCCGTATGATTTTATCCTCGATTTGCATATGTTTTCCTTTGTTTACATTCCCGTTCTTGTCGCGGACAGGCGACTTGGGGGGCACAAGTTGAAATTTTACTACTCGCACGCGTTTAAATTCGCAGAGCTAAAACTTCAGGTGTAATTAAAAAAATAACAGGTCTTTTGTTTGGTATAGTAGTTTTTTCAGTTTGTGACATACCAGGATCGACTTTTGACGGTTGAAGTTGGGCGTTATTTTGACGGCCAAAACAACACACAATCAGAGCGCACACAATAAAAGCCAGAAACTATATTAAAATAGTTATTTTGCAAAACCTTTTTACGGGGTCTTGAAGCTGTGGATGTCTGCTAAATACATGAGTAACATCAAGTCAATAGGAGCTTTTGCGCGCTTGTACTGTTTCGTTGAAATATGTTGAAATTTGCACCCGTTTCCCGAATTAAAAAATGTTTTTTTTACGAATTTTGGAACTTTTCTAAAATTCTCAAAATGTAAAGCGCTTGGGGATTTCTTAATATCGTTTCTTGAAATAGTTCCCCTAAAGGGATGTTTGGGTGGTATCAGCCAAAATTCGAATTTTTGGAACTGATTTGAGATTCTCGATATTTTCCGACATTGGCTCTTAAGTAAAATAAAGCTTCATACACAGCGGTTTCTTTTTTACTTTTCAACGCAATATAATTAAGATTGATTGACATGATTAGTCAAGGGGGAAGCAAGGGATAGCGCAGTGGCTCGCCTCCCACCAATGTGGCCCGGGTTCAAATCCCGGCGTCGACGCCATATGTCGGTTGAGTTTGTTGTTGGTTCTCTCCTTTGCTCCGAAAGGTTTTTCTCCGGGTACTCCGGTTTTCGCCTCTCCTCAAAAACCAACATTTTTAAATTCCAATTCGACCAGGAATCAGGTAGACGAAGAACCACTTTGTGGATGTGCTACCTCCAAATCATTACTTTATGTTACTTGATTCAAAGTAACATAACTTGAGATTTTACTCAGGCCTTCTCACACGTATCTTTGGTTAAGTAAAACTTACTAACAGCTCTTACGTCTTACGGCCCAGTGTAAAGACTACCAATGACGCGTTCAGTTGTGTTTATTAAACTCGGGTTTTTGTTAATGATGAACTTATAGCATTCTTGGAACTGAGCTTAGCTACCCGAAGTAATAGCAAAAGCAGTGAAATTGTTTCGCAAGTTATTAAAGCCCTAGTTGTAGAAAATTATGATAGAACGACTGACATTGAGCTGAAAGTAAAGCTTACAAATTGGTCTGTGTCGGGGAACATCCAATGGAAACGTTTCCCCTTTTTTACGTTTGTTTATCCTTACGAAAACAAGTTAATTATACAGTAATAGCAAGAAATTATGCACATTCGCTGTAACCGAACAATCCGAGGAGGGAAAATTACTCCTGCAATAAGACGACAAGTTACACAAAAACAGAAACAAAACATAAATTCATTACAAAAACAACTACAGCGAGGTCCCCTCAAGAAGCCTTGTGATCTGTACATCTAAGACTTTTTCCATTGTTCACAAAGAAATTTAACGTAACAGAAACTTGACCAATTTAACGGATGACAGTCGTTTTCGCTAAACAACAAGTTCCTGGATTTTACCGAGTAAAACGTGAACATCGTTAATTTTAACGAATCCAAACCATACTCCAGGCCTTCTTATAGAAACATTTAAGAATTTATGTGGGCTTGAAAACTCTTTTTCTTTTGTTTCCATAAATTGTTAACGAATAATTAAGCTAATTTTAACTTCCAGTTTAAGAAGAAGCATTTTCTTTCAAGCTAAATGATTGTGGCGTGTTTGTAACCAACCAACAAAAGCGTTTGTCTTCCGTTGCGTACGTTAAGAGAATTTTGCAGTTAATCAGAAATCAAGTGTTTTTTTTATCAAACCATGTTGTAAAAGAATTGGCTCATGCTTTTAGCTGTGCGTTTATCGAGTTATGGATACACTTGGGAAGTTTCGAGAGCATTCAAAAAGCTTGAGTTGCTAACTCTTAAGCTTCTCTCGCGCTCTCCAAACTTCCCCCTCACATCCATAACTCGATATACGGCGGTTTCACTCACGTGGCTAGCATCTATGCAAATTTATTGGAACACCAACATGGCCGCCGTTTCAACGTTTTGGGACAACAATATGGCCGCCATGACGTCATGTGAAAGCGCTCTTTACGCACGCTAACCGTGAACCAATTCAAATGGGAGTCCTGCTTTGGGCTTCTGCTTCCAATAAATAATTTAATTCAACTTGCATTTTCCTCTCATTCAAGTTGCAAGTGTTACCTACAATCATGGTCTTTAGATTCGAAATTTACTTTAATATGTGCGTAAGCGAACCAATTTCGACTGGTATTGTATCAGCACCAACTATTCCCTAAGGGAAGCTTATATTTTGGAAGTTATAAGAATCGTTTTGAGGCCCTGTACGAGCTGGAGAAAAAACACACTGTGAACGATCTGTATACTACAATGATCAACGCCCACATGGATGCAGCTGAGAAGTGCATTCCTAAGAGGAAACGAGTTAAGCACCAATGTCTTCACTATGGAAGAACTCTCTCAGCATTCAACTCTCTCGCCAAAAGTAGTGCACTCAATGACCAGTTGTTATGAGCTATGGTCCAAGAGCATTATTACCCCATACCCACAAGGGGTGATCACAGAACTATTGTGGTATTGCATTAGTTCCGAAACTCAGAATGGTTTCCGATCGGGCAGGTCAACAGTTGCCCAAATACTTACTCTTAGAAGATTGGTTGAAGACATAAAGGCCAAGAATTTAACACCCGTTTCTTACCTTCGTGGTCTTCAAAAAGGCGTTTGACTTGGTGAACAGAGAAAAATTGTTCGATATTCTGAAGGCTTACGGTATCCCAGATCAAATAGTCACGGCTACAGTGTCGATGTACTATAACACTGAAGCTAGAGTTTGCTCATCTGATGGAGAAAGGAATTTCTTTACTATCCATGTTGTAGTACTACAGGGCGACACTTAAGCTCCGTTCCTGTTCATCATAGCATTACATTACACAGTAATATCCGTAATTGAAGGCTACGAAGACCTTGGATTCACACTGAATTGCTGAGATAAGAAGTCGTCGCTTCCCCTCAGTTATGATCACTGACACAGTCTTTACCGACGATATTGCATTGATTTCAGATAACTTGGATAAAGCCCAATCACTGCTGGAGCGAGTTGAATTTGCAGCCCCAGAGTTGGTCTTTACATAAACAGTAGCAACACCGAATACATGGCATATGTGACCTTCCACAGGAATTTGATGCTAAAGGTGAAAGCACGCTCACGACACGCTTGCACGACACGCTTAGCGTGCCGTAGATCACGGATATGCGCATATTAAATTGAAAAAACAAACACGGACACACTTGCCTTTGTTTTGATAAATTTAACACGCTAGACCTTTTGTTTTTTTGTAGCGTGCCATATGTCACGGTAAGGGTGCGAATTATAGCACGCTTAGCGTGCAATTGGGGTAAGACATGTAAGATCGTAAGATCGTAACCATAGCCATTTGAAAATCACCACTTAATGGTCGTCTAGCCTGGAACTAATGCGAGATCAGTGTAGACCAATTTCTCCGGCTGTCGGCTGTTGACCGGAATCGCAAAGAGGCCTGCTATCGCATGCGAGGCACTAAAGTTATGTCGCCTGAAAATTATAGTTATGTCACGTACCGGAATATTTATTAGCAGTAATGTACAGAGAAATGAAGTTGAATAAATTAGTTTAATATATTTTTTTAAGCCATGCTGAGACGAACGAAGGTAATTAAATCAGAGAAACAAAAACTGCCTAGAATTTTCTATAGGTTGAGGAAGGATAAACATTTCTAGATGACCGTTCCATGCATATACAATTTTCGAAGCTTATCTATCCCTAGCTATTTTTCGTAGAGAAAGGAATCCTAAAATTTTCGGAACCAAAAATACGATGAAATTCTCACTTTCCTAAAACTTTCAGTTGGAAACTAAATTTTTCGGGAAAATAATGCTGAAGCCCTTGTAATTTCTACCCATAAATCCAGTAGGTCCCACCGTTCACTGCTTATACTTTTCAAGCGACAACGTTTTTTCAATCAGATACTATCGCTGCGATCGCTAAGGTAGAACTTTTTCTTTCTCGATAGTTACCAAAAAAGGGTGCAGTTCATAATCATTTACGGTTCCTTTTTGTAGGGGAAATTTATATAGCTTATAGATAACACGCCTTGCGTGGTTTTGCGCACACTGAAAGCGTGTTGTGCTTTTTCGCACGGAGCTTTGTTTGAAAACTTTAACACGCTCTTTTGTCCGACTTGCTCATGCTTAATTGTGTCAAGCGTGTCCTCTGAAACAAAAGAAATTGCTAATGAGGCAAGATTGAAAGCGTGCTAAAGCGTGTTAAAATAAATTCTTTTGTTTTAAAGTGAAAGCGTGTCGTGCACGTGCTTTCACCTTTAGCATTAAAATCCTGTGGAGGGTCACATATAACCTCCGACGACAGGGCGACCTTACTACCCTAGACTATGCTGAGACAAGTGGCTCCTGGACAGATCAAACGAAGGAAGACCTCGAGAACCGGAAAGCAAAAGCATGGGCCGCTAGCAACAAACTAACAGTGGTGTGGAAATCCAGCCTTAGCAGAGATCTGAGAATACGTTTCTTCAGAGCTTCAGTTGAGTCTGTACTATTGTAGGGAGCGGAGAGTTTGACTTTGACCACTGCACTGGAAAAACAGCTTGATGGCTGCCATACAAAGCTCCTACGTGCTGCTCTAAACGTAAGCTCGAACGATCACATATCTAACAGGGAGCTCTACGGGGACCTGCTTCCAATTTCAACAAACCTCCAACGTCGGCATGCAGTTTAGTGGCCACTGTTGAAGAAGCAAGAATGAAACTGTTTCCCACTTCTCTGGGAAACAAACACTGCAGACGCATGAGGGGAAACCACCCAGTAACAACATTCATTGACCAACTACAGGCTGACACCGGTATTAAAAGGCAGGATCTTCCATCTGTCGTGTCCAACAGACGGGAATGGGGCAGACTTAACAAATCGGTGTGAGTGCGCAAGAGGCAAGTGTGTAAGAAGCAAAATTCAAAGTAAAGCTTGTTGACTTGTTAATTTATGGGGTTTATTGCTAGATGTCTTTAGCACAGCCATTCGTTGGATTATGGAGGCAAGGCAGTTTTGATTTTGTTAGGTTTCACTTTAAAAGTGACAACATAGCTACATCGAAAGCGCAAAGAAAATAGCGAACGTACCCCGCGCCCTTAATCAGTGGGATTTTACAGTGTTTAGTGTTACCTAGATGTTAAGGATAGGGATTTAACTAAAGAAATATGGCGTCCGATATTTTTATATGTACGCTAAGAATGCGCAGTTTGGAAGGTTAGAAAAGACGATTGCTGATTCTTATCCGTGTTTGATCTCTTCTGAAGCACGATTAAGGTGATAACGTTTGCAATCCTTCTATGTCATTTTTTCATCGTTAATTTCAAGGGAAGTTTCGAAACAAGATCTTTCTATTCTGTAAATGATTAATCCTACCTGTTACCAAGAGAATTTAGTTTCGAAACAATTTTCGTTTTATGAATACCAGGACGACTGAGGTTCGAAGCAAGTATTTATTCATACCAGTTGCGAAAGGTATCGATCCATCTCGCTATCAATCTATAGCTATTAGCATATTCAGAGCTCTTTGGTCCTCCAAAATTTCCTTAGAAGCACCCTACTTTAATTACGTTATCATATTAAAATGAACAATGAAAAAGCCTTTCAAACAAATAAAACAAAACAAAACCAATAGGAATTAATTATCTAAGCTTGAGAAATTTTTAGCTTCCAGCAGTGCATCGGCTTCCGAACGTCAAACTTCAGTACTGCCGTTTTCCTCTATTAATACTTCAATTAGGTGTATACGCTGATTTTGCTTATAGTCTCTTGGTAGGTCAATGAACAAAGTCGCGACCACCGAACAAAATAATTTCTGCGGATTTCAGACAACCTTACATACAGACTAAGAAAATGGCGCGCCCGACCACGACTAATGCTACCCTTTAGCGCTAGTGAAACCTTTTTAATCTTCTCCATTTTCGACCGACCGTGCTGGCTAGCGCTCCTTTTGGCTTTTTTGTTCCAATAATAATAATGACAATAATAATAATCTCCTTGCCGCAAATCAGCGTTTTAGTGCAAAATTAGCAGTTATGCTATGCTGAATCCATTCAAATCCTTCTAAAACGAGCTTGGATCATTTCGTTTATAATCCAAGTCATTAAAGTATTTGTATTTGATGCTCAGAGTGTGATAATGCTAATATCTCACAGCCAATTTGCAATAACCCGTTGATTTGATTTTTTTGATTTTTTTTTTCTCTTTAGAGGATCTCAATAAATCCCATACTTTCACAAATTCTAATATTGGTGTCGTCAGACTTCTTTTTTGTTTAGGTCATATTAACTTATAAGCAAGCTTGGCAGGCGTCGAAACGGGAGGGGGAGGGAAGAGAAATGGGAGAGGGGACTGTAGAGAGAAGGAAAGGGACGCCTGCTATAAGAGACCCTCTTTGTTCATTTCTGCGGCCACTGGCGTCCGCAAATTTCTTTTTGGCTGAGCAGTAACCAATTATTTGTTGACGTGTGTTAAGTAAGAAACAAACATGGGAAAGGAAGAAAGGAAAGGAAATGTGTTCTACTGGCATAAGCTTTGGAACATCAAAATTACGCCAATGAAGTAGCGACTTCTCGTTGAAACAGGAGGTAGAGATGTTCCAAAGGTTTTGTATGCTGGATTTTGCGATTCTTGTCAGGCATGCTCGTGGTTGTAATGCCGATATCCGTAAGAGCAAGGTTAAAATTATTTGGAGAATTTTAGAAGCTAGACGAGCGACTTTTCAGTAAAATCATGTACCGCCTGAAATGATCTTCTGTATGGTTTGTGGAGAAGGAGCTGAAGCTTCAGTGAAATCTATATACATTCAGCTTTGTGACAAATATTTACATTTCTCTTTTCATAAATTATCCGGGTTACAGACTGGCGACTATTCTATTTTTTCTGCGACAGTTATTTGATGAGTCAAGACCAAAAGTTTTGTTCAATTATATACACGAAACCGATCATTGTCGTGTTTGCTGAGCAACAACATTAAAACTGTTATGTTTTGCTCAATTATGAGATTATTTCAAAAAAGCGTCTCAACTTGACAATTTCCTGGTAAACAAAGTAATGTGTGTGAAGTTTTGCCCATGCTGAGAAACGTCCCTACTTGTGATTGGTCACGTATTGACAGTTGACATTATTGGATTAGTTGGAAAATTGGTGGGCGGAATGCAAAAATAACGGCTCTTGTAGCAAGCGCTTCCTCTCCCTTTTCCTTTTCCGCTTTTCTCCCCCTCCCCCTCTCCCTCCCCTTTTTTTGCGCCTGCCACGCACTCTATAACGTATGGAGGAGTTCTACTGACCGTGAAGTGTTTGTACGGAATAAGTTTCGTACGAAATAGAGAAACACCAACGATCTGCAACATCTCTGTACGTACATCATCACCATTCGTTGCTTTCAGTGATGCCTTTATATGACCAAAAATTAAAATTGTTCGATTGCTTTTTTGGCAATCAGACACAATCGTATTAAACAAAGCATGCCAAGCGAACAAATGGGAAAGTTCACTTACCGAATGAGTCAGAATTAAGATACTAAAAGGGGTTCAATTTCTATAACAAAAAACGAGAACCCAGGCAAAAAGTAAGATATCGAAAAAGTAACCATCGTTGCTGTGCGTTTCCGTATTTGATCATGTATTACTACATAAATATGATTATGGTTTTGTGCGGTTTGAAATTTCGTTGTTTAAAAGCAAGGCACTTCCATACATTTTCACTTATATTAGTTGGTTATACTTCTTCATGGCTAGCTTTTGGTAAAGGCTGGATGGCCTTTCGACAATAGATATGAAAACCTTTAATATCTCTCTGAACTGAACTGAACTCGAAAGCAGTGCAAAATAGCAACTTGTGATTGTGAAGGGTTTTCGAAAGGAAGTTATTACCAATATATATTTAAATATCGCATTGTTTGGGAAAGCTTTCTTCTATTAGTTAAGGTAACTTTAATGTGACGGTTATCGTTTGGGAAAGTTAACGCATGTTTTACCAAATCTCTAATTTCATGAGCTTTGTCCCTTTTCCCTCTATAGAATTGTGCGACTCAAAAACAGTGTAAGCTCAACGCTGATTAAAGCAAGCCACTCCGATAGCGCACTGTGTTGGATCAACTGTGATTTTAGTTACAAATCAAGTGGTGATAGAACATATGAAGGAAAATGCGCCTGTTTTCAACGAAATTCGACTTCAATAACGTCGTCTTTAAATGATCTTTGATAAGCCAAAAATAAAGAGTTTTTGGAAGTTTACAGAGGCGAAGCGTAGCGATCTTAGACTTAACAAAGAATCACGACTCGCTTGTTTATCAATCAATTTGAAAAACTATAAAAACTATGTGAAAAAAATACAGCTGTTTTTTTAATTTTTTGAAATATTCATTGAGTTTTTTCCTTTATTATTTTCCCTGACTAATTCTGTGGTAAAATTAAGCTTTGTCTCCATGAGCTAGAGATATACAGAACCATTAAACGTGTGTCTATGTATACATGATTCGATCTTTAGTACTTTGAAAACAAAACAAAAAGACATTTACCAAATTTGGCCAAAACTAAAAGCATTGCATAACGACAATGTCGAATTTGAATTAATCGTCCAATATTTAAAGATTGCGGAAACTGGACTGGGACATGAAATAAGCAAAATTCTGTAGGACATAAAGGTAACCAGAAGCTTCATTTTCATCTATCGTTTACACGTAGTTGTAAGTAAAGTGTAAGTATGTCGGGATGATCGTTTACTTAAGCCAGTGGTACGACTTTTATGATTTTTTTAAACTTAGCCAAGCGCATGCTGCATCCCTTTTAGTATTTCGGTGTTTCGTCAATCAGTGTTTCACTGTTAACACGTTCTAAAGTTAAACTTGGTAGTCTAAAGTAGTATTTCTGGAAAAAAAAAAAAGAGTATTTCGGCGATTTTGTGCCAAGAAGGCTCCGAAATGTGCCAAAATAGTCTTTTTTGTCATTTATTTGAAATAATGAATTTTAATTTGTCGCGATTTCGCTTTGATTGCGGAAATATTGCCAAATACAGCAATTAAGCGTTAGGTTAAGGAAAAGGAGGATTTGATGAAATCTTATGCAGGAACTGCCTTTGGATTTTCAATTGTGGTAAAGAGATAGCTCAAAGTTAATATAATTGCCAACGTCCTATGGTAGAAACTATGAAATATGTTTAAGTTTTTGCCATTTAGAAAATAAATAGGGTACATTCTGCTGTTAAATGGGAATTATTTGTCAAAAAGTCAAAAACCTTGGAGTTTTTGGTACTCAAACGCCCCAAAGTATAATTATAATTGCCAAAAACGAAACACACTGTCAAGAAAGAGTTAATTGAGGAAATTTTTGCAAAAGGAAGATGGACATTTCCGTTTTCCTCTAAAAATCCGAGCTGTTCAAAAGGAAATTGGAAATTTCCATGTACCCCGAGACAAAGCTGTTCAAAAAGGAACATGGAAATTTTCATGTACCCTGAGACAAAGCTGTTCAAAAGGAACATGGTTATTTCCATGTATCCTGAGACAAAGCTGTTCAAAAGGAACGTGGAAATTTCCGTATACCTCGCGAAAAAGCTGATCAAAAGGAACATGGAAATTTCCATGTACCTCGCGACAAATCTGATCAATAGGAGCATGGAATTGCTGGTCTTCCCGTAAACATTGATAAACTAGTACATGGAAATGTTCAGATTTTTGCACAGTGATACTTGCACAAGCTGAATGATGCCGTTAGGAGAGGTATAGTATCAGATAATTTACTTTTTCGCAGCAAGACATCGAAACAACTCATCCCGGCTTGAGAATCTTACACGCTACAAAGCAGTGTTGTCATGATAAGTTTTCTCAACAACAGGTCGGTCAAATGAAATTTATATATTTTATTTAGATTTTAATACTCAAGAAATATAGTACCGATTCGTTATTTTCCCTCGTCAATTGTTTTTGTTTTATACACTAAGACGCATCACATTATATTTTTTATAATATTATATATATTAAACAAACGCATATGACATGGTCTGTCAGTGAGTTCAGTATAAGTGTGGTCCTTCCAATTCATAAATTACAAACACGTAGCAAAATTCATGGCCCATTATTTCCCTATTTTGCATAAGATGTCCACAACATTAATAAAGGCAAAATCAAATATTTAGTCTTTTCAAGAGCATGAAGTTATGTACGACACCAGGCGGGTAATGAAAAGCGAAAACAGGTCTTTGTCCAGGTGTTTCTTCGCGAGGTTAGAACCTGCTAGTAAATGAAATGAAATCATGTGCGAGGTCTTTGTAATGGATGAACCTTTTATTTAACAACTACCGTGAGAAATGACACTGTGACTCACTCGGGCCACTGCAAGGAGTCAAAAGCGGACTTACTGAAGATCACAGTTAGCTATATACAATTTGGTTACTCGAGGCTTAATGTTCGGTGAATCATACAGAATGGAGTATCAATCAGATCCATTGAAAAATAAAACAACAATTGATTCTCTTACTATTTAATGATATGGTTATAAGTGGCACGCGCTTAAAGGGACTGTGTCACGATAGTGCGCATGTGTGAGCTGTGACAGTAGTTGATTGTTTTTAAACCAATCGGAAGGGAGTGAGATGTATGCAAGTAAATTTACATAATTCAAAATTGTTCGCGAAACGGGAGACTTTCGGACGTTTTTCTGGCATTTTATATACCACCATAATTTATATTTATTCTCTGGTATTCCTCAGATATATGTTGCAGCCAATAAGAATAAGATTAACGACCCTGTCCTGCTTTGAAACAAACATTTACCTACGTGTTTTTTTAGGTACCCACGCTTGCAAACCAGTCTCCGATCCGCAAACAAAAATATTTTGTAAATAAACCTTGCTGATCACTCTGTTTGTCCTATATAAACTTAGAAATACCTGCAAATTGCCCCTGACCGTGACACACAGTGTCGACAGCCTGTTAAAACTTTTCATGATCGATGGATTCTTTCCTCAAACGTCACACGACTTCCTATACAATAAAAGATTGCTGGGTTTTCTCCTTCTGATTCCAGGCACTCGAGAGAGAAAGTTATTGCAGACAATCGGAAGTCATGTCGCAGATCAGCCTCACTTGCCGCTGCGCGCTGCGTCCCATTTGTAGTCTACGGCTGTATCGAGGAAACCCTTTTAAACTTTCTTTACATGTTTAACGTTTAAAACCTAACGGAAAAAGGTACACCGTTGACTAGAGAACTGAAGAAATGAAAGCCAGATGACCACATTAAAAGCCACATTTGATCCGTTGTAGGAACACTGACAACAAATTAAATAATATACCTTCGTGCACTTCTCCTCAATGACTTCGAATTTACTTGACAAATAATGCTTGCACGAAAATACAAAATATGGCGTTTAAAACTTCCAAAATGGACCAAATAGCTCTTGAATACTGATATAATAGTTTTCTCGCGCATCTCAGTGTCAATGGAAGAGGATTTTTTTCACCAAAAGCCAATCTTAAAAAAAGGTTCGCCAGACCAAAAATCAAGATTCTGCACATGCGCAGAAGCGTGTCACAGTCCCTTTAAGGATTGATGGGATTAAAGCAATGCCAGGGGGCAAACAAAACATAAAATTTGCCAATACGAGAAATCGCGGTCAACTTTGTTTATTCTCTCGAAACGACGATCCATGCAAAATACACGATTGCCGGCTTCGACAAAATCAACGTCATTATTGCTTGCTGTGAGGACATCTACAGTCGCTACTGCATCCAAAAAAGTAAAAGTGATCACTTCCACCCATAATTTGCCATTATCGTCTTTAATAATATATAGATTTAGCCAGGGATAAAAGCGAAGTTCCAATTAATAAATTTATAATTTAAATCAAGCAATAAACTTGTAATCCACAAGTCGGTTAACTTAAGGGCACATTCATGTGACTTTTGAGGGAAAGGCTAAGTTATTTTAGAGTGAAACATTATACATCGAGTTGACAGCCTTATATACACCAAAAAAATAGTAAATATCTTCGATACCACATTCAAGAGCCATGATGGCCCTTGATCACAGTAGATTGGGCCTCGAAAACAAATTCTTGCCAACAAATCTGACGGTGTGTAAACCAACCTTTTATACTTTTTATACATCACATCTGAGGTGAAACAGCACATTTTATCATACAGACCTCGGACAGAATGCGGCATTTCACAATTTTTTAAGACAAATTGCACTCAGTCAATATCCAGGACGATCAGTCGTGGGCTTTTAGCGAAACCGTTCAACAAATGTCCAAAATCACCCATACGAACAGCCGGTTCTCATTTTTAGTGCGAGCTGTAAGTGTGGTCAGGTGTTTGAATGAACTTTAATAGAGTTACGCTTCAACATAATATCGAATTTATTATTATTTTGTTTTTGTTATTTAATGGTTTTGGTTACAACGAAGTGTAATCTTACAAAGCGTTTGATATGCGCGACATTTTTGAGTACTCCTGCAAGCGATGTTCATGAACGGTGAAAACAAACGGCACGGACAAGCGATTAAAATTGCAAGAGAGACTTCTAACAAAGAATAAAAGAAATATCATTCGGTGAAACATTTACAGAGACAACAATTTTCATTCACGAAGACAAGTATTAAAGTGTCTCTAAAAATCCTGAGTCTTTAAGCGTAAAGCTTAAGATTATGTTTTAAGCCGGCTTCCCGGTGTTTAGTGTTTTCCAAGGTGAACTCCTCGAAGCAAGAAAGTCGCTCAAAGTTTTCTTTCTACAGCCAAATTTATAACTAAAGATTCTTCGGAACATTTTCTATTTGCGGTGAAAAAAAATATATGAAGGCTTTTTAAAGTTCTGGAAGCTTATATCAAGCCTGATACTATGTCAGATCATTGACTCAAATCTTACAAACGTGCATAAACTTGCTGCATAAACTGTGCTCGACTTCAATAATTACTCAGCCTTACCATTCGAGATTCAGTTCCTGAAAGCTATCAAGGAACGCCACGGTTGCTCGAGACTGTTAAAACCTCTTACGCATTAAGCAAGGTGAAAAACGAAAACGATGCCATCCGAAATCGAATTACCGAATTTTTACAAGCGACGCATTTCTCAACCAAAAACCCAATAAACAAACCAACCATGAATAACAGGAGACTCCTGATAGCAGCTGTATTTCATTTTGTACATCCAGAGGAAAAAGACAGATAAAAACAACACAAGTTGACACAAAACTCTGTCAGCTTCAGCTATCAAAGTAAACAAGTTTCAAGATGCTGCATAAATTTTCCGCATGAACTCTGACCTGTCAAATTTTCACCAATCAAAGCATAAAAATTGGACGTAGAGCGTGACCACTGTAAGAAAAGGTCTTCCCGGCCCGTAATTTTAAAAAACCGGTTGAAGTTTTGCGTCCGAGGTCAGTTTGATAACAAAATCGTTATAGTGCGGGGCCATAGTGACATAAACACAACATATTTCATATGAATCAATGGAAAAATAAACTTGAGCCTGTGATCATTTGAAACTGGTAATTTGTCAGCGGATAACTTCAAAAGATATTCGACCTCGATGGGTCGACAAATGAGCCCGCGGTACGGTCAGGTGATACTGATCAGCGGATACCCTGTTTTAACAGCGGTCAATTGATCACAACATTGATGTGCAATTAGTTTTCTCTTAGGCTCCCAAACTAGCTAGAAAGTGCGACAGTAAACATTGGTTTCCCTGTGGTGCGGACAGACGATCGCTCGGTCGGTGTACGCTCACGTGATTACCAAATTTTCTGGGATGGGTAGATTTACTTAGCTATGGAGCTCTGCTATAAAAAGTTGTTCAGTTTCTGTTGTCAAGAATAAACAAACTCGACCGCGATTTCTTGTATTGGCAAAATCTATCACTTCTTTGCCCCCTGAGAAGCCACGTGACATCGCTTTTATCCTATCAGTCCTTAAGCGCATGCAAAGATGGCGGGCATCGTGAATAAGGTACTTTGACTCCAGCGACGTGAGGACTATGGATGATGTGGATGTACTTTTCGGTTCCAAAATCTTCCTTTAAAGTCGGGAGTAGGGTATGTTCGAGTTTAGATTCGACTTCGACTTCGAGTTGGACGTCGAGTTGAAGTTCGAGTTAGACTTCGTGCTCTGAAAGTGCGACTTTGAAGCAATCAAGGAATCTTTGTGATGACCCCGGGCGAATATCGACATAGATATATATAAAGAGAGTAAACTGAAGCGATTCTGACCATTATTTCGAAATATTATCAAAAGAGAGATAAAACACAGGCGCCCCAAGCTCATATTACTATGTGTAAAGTTGACGCGAGCCGGTCGGCAACGCGATACAAGCGATCGTTGAGACTACTTGTATGAGAAATAAAATACTGAGGTCTGTGAACGATAAATATCGTCATAGTTTTGAACAATAAACTAAATATAGAAGACTGTCTTTGTTGTGTCTCTGTTTCGGTGTGAATTCACCAGTTTAGCTCACTTTTTGGCTTAATTGCGTTACCCCTGTAACTCTTTTCATGAGACGAGGTGAACTTGGGACACCTGTGGATAAAGGGATATTTACATTACATCTGACTTCGAACTTCCATTCCCCGGGCATGATTAGTCAATATACCAAGAATAAGTTTGAGACAATCAGTTTTGTTTTGGATCATAGTGGATCTCTTTGTTGATCAGTGCTTGTCGTTGAGGGTCTTTTTGGGTAGTCAGAGGCACGAAAAAGTGCCAATACCAGTACAGTCGCATAGACTGTTAAGCTAATGCAAAAATAATTAACAAAGGAGGAACTACAGGACGTCACGCTTTAGTCCAAAGACTCACTTATCTCAAAAGAAAAACCAAATGGACTATATTATAGCCTGCGTAACAGGCACCGGTTTGTTTGTTAGGGCGAAGGAAGAAATCTCAAGGATGCGCGAGGGGAGAAAAGTAGACGAGGCCTCCTCTCCGAAAAATATATACCCAATATATATAGCCAAAATATATGCCCAAAATATATTCGTTTGTAATACCTGATAAAACAAAAAACGAATCACTTTTGGAAGGAATTATGCCCTGGTACTAAATAGATAAAACAAAAAAGTGGTAAATGCAAGATATTTCGAAATAATGTGTCCATAATTCGTTCCTTTACAAGGGCGTTTGGTAAGGACTTCATTGAAACAGCGATATGTTGCCAGAAAATCACTACTTTAGAATATCAAGTTTAACTTTAGAACGTAAACATTTGATTTTGCTCTGATAAAATGTCTAGTCAGAGTCAGAAATTAACTAAAGCAAAATACCCGAGTTTGTCGAAATGACGTATTTGACCTTCCAGTGCGGATCTTTGAACGAGCAGGAGTGTATTTTTGAAAAAAACGATAGCAATGACCAAATAAGATATATTAATAACTCATAATCTCAAATAGCTTTTGTGTTGTTTGTTTAAAAGCATGACTAATGATTTGGTTTAAGAGCTAGAAAATATGTGTTGAAGGCAGGTATGTCGAGACAGTGCAACAATGTTGCATAAGGTAATCTGCGTTCAGAATAATTAAAAATGCACATGTAGAAAACTCTCTTGATTAGGCATGCGATTGGAATGCAAGAAATAATAATCATAATCATAATAAAAACTTGAGACAGACCTAATAGAATCCAAGTGCAGGATGTGACACAAAAACAACAGACATTTCATTTTAAGCTTAAAAAAAAAGACATTCCAATTTCTTGAGGAACGAGGGACAATCTGCTTCAACATAATATTCAAGCCGAAGGCAACTTTCAGTTTCGATCACATATCTGTGTTTATGTTAATTTCTTTTTTTGCCTTGAAATTCTCACATCTTTACAAACACAGGATACGCCATGAAAGCCCAGTTTCTGCTTGCAAACCTTCTTTTGGGGTACGTGGTGTTGGCCTTTGGGATGGACATCAAATATGTGAAGTATTGTGGTAAGTGATAGTCATGATGGTTAACGAGTGTTGAATTTTTTAACTACAACTTAAAGTAGAGATGAAAATAACAACAACAATAAATCTCGCGAAGCGAGTTTATAATTTCGTCGCGCACGAAGCGAGTGTTCCGCACGTGGTCTTAGCGACCTGCAAAGTCGGCCGGCCCAAATATAGTTCTATTATTTCTATGTTTATATCGCGATGGTGTCCGTCTGACGACACTATGGTTACGTCACAGCACATTTTGTGTTTCTAGGCTACATTCCGACAATAAAAAAACGCCAGAAACCGGGCCCGGTTGTTTTAGCGGCTGTTTAAGAGGACAGGAAATGCTTTTATTGATAGATTCTCAAATTAGAACTACCTTTAACAGAAAATAGATGTGATTTGGACCATTAACTTCAAAATAACAGCTTCAAAATAACAGCGGAAATAGAGGCACGAAACCACTGTTTTGCGTCCTACTTCTCAGACGAGTTGTATCGCCTTTGTTGGGCATGTGTTCTTTCAGTACGATGAAATGCGTTAAAATTCGTTTTTCACCGTCACCCGGTTATTTTCCAGAAATATATCTTTAAATCTGTGTTTTATACGGTTCGATCAGCTGCAAACGGTGTTTGCCGGTGGAAGTTCTATGGAAATGAATTAGATTAAATACTTCCCCCCTACCTGACGTTGTGTCTAGTCTGCTCAGAAGCCAGTAAGGATAAATCGCGCCGAGCAGAAGGAGACTGGGGCTCGCATCCAGTAAAGTCACTCTTTTTTTCTTTCTCAGTTTTTTTTCCCGGTATTGTTTTGTTTTTTAAATAGAAAAAAAGGATCTATTAAATTCTCTTAACAAAGGGCGATAGCTTCTTTCCTATTTTCCCTACTTCTGGCCCTTAGCCTGTGCCTCGTGACGCTCTGCGATTCACGTATTTCTAGTTATCAAGTAATTGATAAGAGAGCTCATCCAAACCAATCATTGGTAAGGGTACTGTCCTCCTTCATGTACATATTCATTTGATGACCTTAAGATTTTCGCTGCATCTGAAAGTAAAGTCAACCGGATCCTAAACGTCGTCAAAACAGCTATGAAGATATGGGGATCGAGTGGAACACCAAGAGAGGTGTGCAGTGGTTCAAGTGAAAACCTGTCTGCCTTGCCGATGCTAGGTTATCTTATATGGACGCAACAGTGGCCGATGGATCTACAGCTGATTGACAGCTCTTATTGAAAACGGAGGAAGGCACCCCTGTCGCTTAGTGCGATATTCTACCTACCTAGAGAGAAGAGGGGAAAGCCAAAGTTCGGTTCGGATGTAGAATAAATCCACGAAGGGTGCTGTTAGACTCCATTGTAATGAAGACCCACCATAAACATGCGGCGGGAATTTTAAAAAGAGCGGGCGGAGAAGATGAGAAGGAGGTCCATGGTTAAAGAACTGAAGAGTTTAGGTCTGTGGAGGAGCTTTGTGTCGAGCTTAATCTCGAGCACCTGCGTTCAGTCAAGGTGGAATTGCGAAAGTGTCAAGTAGAGAAGCTAGAGGAGGTAGTGAGAAATCAACCATGGCATCAAGTCTAGTTACATTCACATTACTGGACAAGAAGTTGAATATTGAAAGGGGGCTTCTGGTGGCTAAAAGAGTGGAAGACCTACCCTACACAAAAGCATTTTTTGAACTATACGAGCCGCTCTTACATACCAACTCGGTTATACGCTAGCCAGATGGCCCATACAACTAGAAACACGTAAATCGCAGGACCTCGCGAAGGACTTTGGGGGAACGGCAAGAAAAGGCAGCAGAGAAGAAAATTTGTAAATCTAAAAATTTGAAGCTATATGAAGAAACAAGACAAAACTGCAATAACTAAAATGAAACCTAAACAGCAAGAGAAAGAAAAAGAGAAAAGAAGCGAAGAGAAAAAGGTTCTGCTCAGAATCAAACTTGGGACCTTCGTTCGACATGCCGGCCCGCATCGTTACAACTGGGCCACATGGAACCCAGTGAAAAAAATTTTCGAAAATATATTGTTGAAACCGTTTCCCCTAGCACTTCCGCATGCGCGACAGTGTATACAGTTGATCGAGCCCTATTAAACATGAATTCAAAGGTGTTTTTCAGAAGAATGACTGCTGTTTGGACAGTGAAAACCCAACGTAAATTCATCTCATCGTATTTAAAGAACGGAAACCCAACTAAACCGATACGGTATAAACTGGTCTGCAAGCAAAATGTGTTTTGTTACCGAGATGTTCGCTCATATCTCGCGGAAAGTATTGTGTCTCCAAGCTGCGGGCAGCTGCTGAGACATGGCTGAGAATATCCAGAAAATACCAGAGAACAGGAGAGGATCACACAAATATATAACATTAATATATAGATTTAGCTAGGGCTTAAATGCGAAGCCTTCGTTTATATTCTTATAATAAAAGCAAATGACTTAAATATAATAAACTCTAAGTCACTGAAAAGGATCGTCCTTTGGGGGGATGGGCTGGGTGATTAACAAAACATATCCCGCAAACACACCTAAAATGAAAACTCTTTCATCAAGCTAAAAGTTTTATTTTTACAGCCAAAAAAATCGTTTTATGCACGATACTCTTTGGTAACTGCCAATTTACAGGTTACGATTTCTAGAGTCGATATGGAGCTTTAGCATCGAGGACGGCGAAAATCAAAAAATTAATTCGCGTTTCTTTAAACTTTGTCGTGTTTATTCCAGTTCGCTTCGCTGAAAATGTCAAATGTAGGCGAATATTCCAGGAGTTTATTTCTTGGGGAACGCACTCAAGTTTAGAAAGAGACAGAAAAATTCGTTGTCGCTTGTTTACTTCCTTCATAAAAGGTGCAATAGGCATTCTCACGTCGTAGTCGTGCAGTGACGAGAAAGAAATGTACAGAAAAGCGTGATGCATTTGCAAAGTTGTTATTTTTCTTAGTAAACTATTGTTTTTTGACGTTCTCGTTGCCGTCGCCACCGTCGTTGCTAAGCTTCCTAATAGGAAAACCTAAAAGAAAAATCGGGCTGACTTTTGCGTTTGCCAGAAGTTTATTATTTTTTGTTTTTATGAGGCCCTGAATAGAACAGTTATGTGTGCATTTTTTAAAAAGCGTGACCAGCAAGCTAACTCACATTCTTAAAATTATATTTTATATATTTTTTTTGTCGTAAATCAAACAAACTAAATTCAATGTCTTTACTGGAAAAACTCATTGGTTGCCTCTAGGTGAACTGAATTGGTTAACGTTTCGCCAAAAACAACGCAAGCTGCATGTCTTAGATTCCCTGTCCCCTCCCCTGCAGAATCTACTTAGTCCCTCCCTGTCAGTCCGTACGGGCGGTCGGTGGAACGCTGATGTCATAACCAATTTTTTTCGCATCGATAGGTTTCCATTTTCTATAGCATAATAATAATAATAATAATAATAATAATAATAATAAAATATTAAAGAGCTTGTAGGAGACAAGTGTGAATCAATTATGCGCCAAATGCAAAAGGCAATCCTCTAAACTGAGCGCTTAGATATCTACAGGAATTCTGAACATCTATTTTAACTGATACTTAATCTGTACATTATCGAAGTTTTATTTACATATCTTAGGCGTTCCCATAATTAAATGGACAGCTATATGAACGATGGGTTTCAATTACGAACATTTTCATTTTGTAATTAAGACGTCCATAAAGCTTTTAGGTCTTTATTCATTTATCTATTTATTTATTTATTCAATTTTTATGAAACTCTTATCATATCATTTTTACCCAGGTTTTTATTTTTTTTTGGCGCAAATTAGTCTGTAATTGTTATCATAAATTTTAGTCGATGCTGCGGCTGGTTACGGTTTGCCGCCGAGCCAAAGCTTTCATTTTTTATTCTGGGCATCCAGACGTTTGTACTGCCATAATAATAATAATAATAATAATAATAATAATAATAATAAAAATAGGTTCATAGTAGAAAATATGAATTCTTGGAAAACAACCCTACAACTCAACCACTCCCGCGGGTCAGTCCCGTTCAGGCGGATAGAAATCAAATGAGGCATTTTTCAAGGAGATTCTTCTCTGCTTTTCTGTTCTCACCTCTGCTTTTCTGTATTGCCCTCGCTTTCCTCAGCTTGATGCTTAACAATAGCCTTATGGGTATATGTCCCAGTTCGGCAAGCTGAATCATCTCTTCTATGTGGATGATCTAAAAACCTTCGCCAAGGATGATGGCCAGCAGTAGGGTCTCCTCACCATCGTGAAGAGATTTAGCAGCGACATTAAGATGGAGTTTGACCTTGGAAAGTGTGCTAAAGCCACCTTCAAAAGAAAGCACCTTACCAGCACTAGCAATATTCATATCGACAACTCTATCAAAATCAAACTAGAGCAAGAAAAAACTTACAATTATCTGGGGGTGAACGAAGGAAACGGCATTCAGCACGCAGCAATGAAAGAGAAGATACAAAAGGAGTACTACAGACGAGTAAGGTTGATACTAAAGAGCGAACTAAATGCTAGCACCCGAGCGGAAGCCACTTACATCATGGCTGTACCAGTTGTCACATACAGTTTTAATTTCACAAACTGGAAACTGTCACAAATCAAGAAACTAGATACTAAGACCAGAAAGTTGCTCACTATGGGCAAAATGCACCACCCCAGATCTGATGTAGACAGATTGTACCTTCCCAGAGCGGGAAGCAGGCGAGGCCTCACCCATGTGGAGTTATTTTACAAGACTACCACTATCGGCTTAGCGGCATACGTCTCATCCACTAATGTTTCACTCATTCGCCTTGTCCAACAGCATGAAAGTGCTAGGAAGAAGCTCTACTCTATCCTAAAGGAAGCTTCAAAATTCAAGAAAGAATTAGATCTCAAAGAGCTGCAGCCTGAAGATGATGAAACTGCGGCACTGTATGCAAAGAGAATCAAGACAGGTGCAAAACACCAGGGCTTGCAGCAAATGCAAACCTGATGGGGCGAGAAAGCATTTCAGGGAAGGTAACCTGCACGGATAAAAGAAGCGGATGCTGATATAAAAGCAACAAACCAGTGGCTTAAGTCCTCGGGTCTCAAGGCCGAGACAGAAGGACTCATGATGGCTGCACAGACCAAACCGTTCCCACAAATGCGTACCATAATCACACCATTAAAGATGACACAGATCCTCAATGCCGCATCTGCAACAAATATGAGGAAACTATTGACCATGTTGTTTCGGGTTGTCTAGAGCTAACAAAAACAGAATACATACCCCGGCACAACAATGTGGTAGCCTATGTACACTGAAAGATCTGTAGTAAAGAATTAGAACGTGCACACAGTAGACAAATGGTATAAACACGAGCCAAAAACGGTGGAAGAAAAGAATGATATCACCATTCTTTATGACATGCCTATCCATACAGATAGAGAAATTTCTGAAAACCGCCCTGACAATCGGGATAAGAAATGCACTCTCAATGTTGTGGTTAAATCTTCCGATAAAAATGCCTTCACCAAGGTTTCCGAAAAACTATCCAAGTATAAAGATCTTGAAAAAGAAATCACCAGAATGTGGCAGATGGAGACAGAAATAAGCCCAGTGGTCGTAGGTGCGTTACGAGTGATTAAGAAAGGCTCAGAGAAGCTCGTCAGAGAAATTCTAGGAAACCTCAACCTCTGGGAACGGTATATATTCTACAGAAGGTCAAATTCATCAAGTGGCAACGAAGACAAAGCAACCCTCAAATACCCCAGGTTCAAGGTCTCGACCCAGCCGTTGGAGAAGAAATACGATCTCATGACCTCAACACTCATAATAATCATAATAATAGCTTAGATCGATTGATAGAGAGGTGAAAAAGATCATTCGCGAGAGTGGAGGTAAACACCCACTCAGCTCCACAGCTGTTATGTACCTGCCAAGAGAGATAACGAGATAAATCGTTTATTGTATAAATACTTTGCAGTTGTAAAACTGAATTGCGTATTTTACAAATAACATTAGTTAAAATATAAACTAATTACAATCATATGAACATAAATACCTTGTGTAGTAAAGCTAAAAAATATGTATAAAAATCTTACAATAAAGTCGACTTCTTTGAAACTTTAAGAGCTTTATACGCAACCCTGGGACATAGCATAAACAAAAGAGCGTCTGAAACGTTCCGTATGGGAACGAGGCAAATTATATAACTTTTGACGCCTTAAATTATGGCTGGATTGTTTTCTTGGTGGCAGCAGGTGGTATAACTTATGTCCGGGATTGATAGCAATGGAATCGAACAATTGTCTACATAGTCCGTTGCGTCTATCATATAGCGTTGGCAGGCCTAGGCTGTCAAGGCATTCCCGATATGACATGGAAGGTGAAATTATGGAAAGCGCTCTTTTGTGAATTCTTTCTATATCCTCAGTGCGTGATGGAAAACCGGAGCGCAGTATTCTAGTACAGGTCTGATTGTTGTACAATAGAAATTCACAATGTCATTAAGAGGAACACGAGCCCTTTTCAAGGGAACAATGAAATACAGGCGCTTATTTGCTTTCTTAATGCAATCTACAATGTGATTGTTCCATTTCAAGTCACTGGATATCGTAATACCTAGTATCTTCGCACAGTCGGTGACAGGAGGCTCGTTTCCGTCTACCTCGAGAGGGGGCAAGCTATGAAAGATCTTCTTAAAGTCGATAACCATCTCCCTGCACTTGTCGGCATTTAGCTACATCCGCTGGGACTGAGACCAGTCCTCCACGGCAGTAACAGCGTGTTGCACATCACCCAGGGAGCCGTGAGGTATGGTTTGTGAGATTGTCGTATCGTCTACATACTTCTACGTGAGAGCGTCAACCTTGAGATCATTGATCATGAGTAAGAAAAGCCAAGGGTCGAGCTTGGTCCCTTGAGGAACTCCGGCGGGGACTGGACCCCACTCAGAGAAGCAGTCTGAGGACAACTTTTCGATTTGTCAAAAAGTCAGTCACCCAGGCTTTGATGCTGTGCGGCATATCGAGAACATTGATCTTAGCGACAAGTATCTTATGATCGATAAGGTCAAAGGCCTTGCAGTAATCAAATAACACGACCCTGAAAGCTGCAACGGTACCATCTGTAGCTTGTAACCAGTGGTGAAACATCGAGATCAGAGCGAACAGGGTGGAGGATTTAGGTATTCCGCCGTATTGATCATGGTCAATGATCTTGAGCAGAGCAGGGCCGACATGGGTCGATACAACAAAATCCTGCGCGAGTTTCGAGATGGCGTGAGTCAGGGAGATGGGGCACAGCTGCTTGCTGAGATCTTCCACAGGCTTCTCCTTGGGGAGCGGGACGACGTCAGCTAGCTTCCAGGGCGAAGGTAGTCTTTGCTTTTTATAGCTAGAATTCAGAATGGCTGTCACTGGTTCGGCAAGAACCTCGGCGTACTCACTCAGGAGCCAACTGGGGACACAGTCGGGTTCGGCTGCTTTGCTTGGATTTAGTTGTCTCAGGGCGGCCAGGACCGCAATTTCCGATAGAGTGAATACATAGGGGTCATCCTTATAAGGTGCAACTGCCTCTAATGGCTGGAAGATTCCCATGGGAGCAAGGAAGGTGGAGTTAATTTTGTTGGCGATTTCAAGTTCACTGAGTTCGCCATCCAGGTATAAACTAGAGAGAATGCTGTCTGAACTGGCAGAGGGAACCATTCCAGCAATCCGTTTGATAGCATTGCACCACTGCGAGGGCTTGGTGGACTTGAGATTGTCAACTTTTGAGGCGACGTACCTACTGCGGAGCGATTTACGCTCTCGATTAACGGCGTTACGGTAGAGAGAGTAGCTCTCCTTGTCTCCATTGTTAAATGCTTGCTGCCGTAGCCTGATAAGGTTTTTGAACTCTGTTGTGGTCCATGGCGCATCGTTGACGTGAATCCTGTGGTGTTTGACCGGCATGATGTGATCCATACCAATGTGAATCGTGTCTACCAACAAGCTCAACTTGGCCGAGCAAGAATCTCAAGAATCTGCGCGGTTGAACAGGGACCAGTCGATAGACGAGAAGTAGCGTCCGAGCTCCAACTTTCTGCTTGCCAGTTTTTCTACTGGAACCCTTTTCCACCTGCCTCGCTTTGGAGTCCACAAGAACGACCTTATTGTCTACCAGTTTTTTCAGCTGGAATTGGGTAGTCAAGCGGCGAATATTTAGGCGATTGAAATCTCCGCATAACAAGAAACCGCAACCGGGGTACTCTCCTTCCATGGACGAGAGGGACGCAGACAGATAGTTTGCAAGTGCCGCGTCTCTGTAGCTGTCGTTAAAGTATGGATGGTATATAACGCCCGCAATAAGACAAGGGACCCCGCGCGGGAGCCGACTAGGTCGTAGCCACGCCCACAGGGCCTCGATGTCCGGATCGAGCAGGTTGTCCAGGCGCTTGAATTTGATGGAGTTCTGAATATAGAGGCCGACACCACCGTGATGGTCCGTGGTGCGGTTGCGGTAGATAAAAGAGTATCCTGGTATGCAGAGGTGAGAGTCTCTAACTGTGTCTTTTAACCATGTCTCAGTAAAAAACCCTAAATTGGGTTTTAAATCCAAGATAACGGAGCGTACTTCATCAATCTTGGTTGCCAAAGACATGGTGTTAGCGAGAAGAACACTTGGTCCAAACACAGATTTTTTTCGCCCGATCAAATTGGAACAACAAGGTTTGAGTTGAACAAGGTTTTAGAGCAGGGTGTGGCTTGAGGTTAGTTGGGCAGGAATACAAACTCATTAAAATCAAGGCAGCGGTGAAATTATATCAGAACCCAAAACCCTCCATGAGGGACGTTTAGATGTTTGAAGAGAAAGCGGCTAAGAAAGGGCATTCATCGCTGGTTACTGAAGCACATAAGTTCGTAGAGGAGCTAGGGACAAGTCTAACCCTTGAGCATTCAGACCTATCGTGTAATTCGCACAAGGGCTCAGAGGGACTGATTTAAGGAACAAAGGTAAAGGAGCACCTAAAGAAAGCTGCAATGGATAAGTTAAAGAAAAAAACAGCAAGCCCGAAAAGTGGCATGCGCATCTGCCTCCTTCTCCCTGGCAAGACGAGGGGCTGCGTCAGGACGGATGCTTTGCTAGGTTAAGAGAATGGACGTCTGCACCTATCCACACTATTGCTGGTGTAATGGAGCTCTAAGAGCACCTGACACCGACCAGAGTGTATACTTCTTGTTTGACAGGAACCCCCCAGGGCGATGTAATGTGTAGGTTGTTCAGAAAAGCTGCAGAGACCCTCCCACATGTTATAAGTCAAATTATTTGAACCGACAAAATGTCGCGTTGAAGACACTTTTCTTCGAAAGGCGTTAAGACCTAAAATTGGTGAACTCTATTCCCCCATGGTACTAGCCAGTAACGCCTAAACTAATGTACGAGTCATCTGATGCGCAAGCCAACTGGGATGTGCCGGTTTTCGCTAATCATACCTGTTTCAAGGCTAACAGTGTGGATGCGCGGTTTGTGAATCACAAGGGAAAGAAAGTCTGGACAGTGGAGATGAGTTGTCAGTGGGTGGAAAATCGCGTAAAGAAGGACGAGGAGAAGACAGCCAAGTACAGCCCTCTGCGATAAGAGTAAAAGAGCCAATACCCAGGTTATATCATCGCGATCGAGCAGTATAATATTGTCATTGATGTGCTAGAAGGGTGGTCAAAGGAACTTGAGCTGACTATGAAAAAGCTCGTTGGTGTAAAAGCAAAGGATGTTTTGTGAAGAATCCAGCTAGAAGGTCACAATTTCGTGCTCGCTCAACATAGCACGTACTTTCAAGATAACTGTCGTTTAACTGTCAGAACTTAGTAAGGACATATTAGGCCCGTGTTTCGATGGGATCTCAGTGGTGACGTTTTAAGTGTTTTTCTAGGATTAGTATAGATTCGAAAAATGTATTAGTTTTCTTTTTCATTTAGATAAATTTCTTAGTTGTATTTTATTCTCTTTACTTTTATTTTTGTTTATTATTATTAATTCTTTAAATTTGCTTTTGTAACATTCCATAACAAATTCCGTTTTCTAGAGTAATTCAGTTCCTTTTAGGCCACGTAGGCTACGCTGTGCGCCATGCGCGGTTAACAGTTCGCATTTTTACGTTTTATAACTATAGCTAGGGTATCTTCCAGCAAGTGCCGGCGAATTCGTTTAACTTTTGTGAAATGTACCTCAGTAATGGTTCTTCGCGACTTGTTACATAAGTTTAGAGGTTTCAAATAGATTTCACTATAGACAAGGATGGCTAACAAATTTATTTAAAACTGAAGTTTAAAACAACAACTTAGGCCATGTCCCCATGAATCTGGACATTTTTGAAACCGCATAATGTTTATCCGTATTCGTGTTGATGGGGCCTTAAACCGCTCTGGAGAGCGGTTTCAAAACAATGCGGTTTCGGTGTCCGGATTCACTGGTTTCGTGTGGACGGAAGGTCGATTCGTATAAAAAAGTATGCGGTTTCAAAAATATCTGGATTCGAGTGCACGTAGCCTTAGGCACATTCTAGGCTTTTTCTTTTATTTAAGGTGGCGATACAATAATTCTGTAGCGACATCTTCCATCTTTGAATCTCCTATATTTAGACAAATTGATCTTTGTGGTAAAACCATTATAACACCTGTATTACACATAGAGTAAACTTTATCATGATATTATTTTTTGGGCGATCGGAATGAATATCAGGTGGCAATGACGTCACAATAGTTTTAGCTTTAAATCGAGTTTCAGCCCTTATCGAGCTGAACTTTGGAAATGCTCTACGGTTTCCCACAGTTATCTTTCCGAATTATGGTAATGTTGTAGAAAGGGAGAAAACAATGGTAAAAAAGATTACGGAGGGCAACCAAAGCTGCTTAGGAATACTGCTTAGGAATTTGATGTTGTGCTAAACTCGGGACAATTGGGAATCCCAAAGCAAAAATTATCCAAATCTATCACATCGTATCAATATTCACTCGATTTTGAGTCTTCGTTAGGCAACTTAAAATGTTTCAATGGATACGAAAATCGGCCATTTCATAGTTGTACACTGATCAATTGCAGCACCGAAAATTTTAAAAGGAAATCTATCGTCCAATTTTGGTTTAATCGCTGTTTTCGTGAAAGTGGCCTTACAAATTACAAAAAGAGCTCAGCATTGCGTCTTACCCCAATTCACATGTCTTCGTACTTTTCGAAACCGCGCAAGTCTACTTGGGTTTAGCCGATTGTAGGGTCATTTGCAAAACGAATGAGCGATAAAGCCTTTTCTGAATTACCCAAAAAGTAGCATATTTCTCTGAAAAAAGTCCAGTCTTCAGTTCATTCATAATGAATACCCTTTTTTAGAAATTCCAAGATATCGCGAAATTCCTCTTATAGATTTCTGTGAAACGTCGCATACTAGGAAGGCAAGCACCCAAAGTATGCGTAGCGTAAAGCATTTCCAAAGTTCGGGTCGATAAGGGCTGAAATTCGATTTAAAGCTAAACCTATTGTGACGTCATGATATTTATTCAGATGGGAAAAATATTTCGCGTGGAGTTAAGTATATGAAAAAAAAAATGGTGTAAATTAAAATATGTGAAAAGCGTAATAATGGGGCGAAGTAGGTATGGCAGGTATAAAAATATAAAATTAAATAAAAGACAACGATCTAATGAGCGAGTACAGTGTCACAGGACAAAGAGTCTTCCTAAAGGCATATAGATAGTCTCTAAAACAAAAGCTCCACAAATTTTTTACATTCCTTATGGGAGTTACGGGCTGGCTGTAAACCAAGCTAAGAAGAACACGCTGGTTTTGACAAAAATCTCTCGAAAGACATTAAGATATTCTTTAAAACAAAAGTTCAGCAAATTCCTTGCACTCCTCACGGGAGTCGATGGCTATCTCAATGTAAATCGAACTGCAAAAAGCAACTGCAAAAAACATGCTAGTTCTGACAAACTGATTTAAGCGTTTAGCTGTATTCCTTGATTAGCTGCTACAAAAAGTAAGCTTAACCAGCTCACCTGTTAGGTCCTCAGCAAACGCAATTCAAAGTCCACGGCCAACACTTACACGCTGGATCACCCGGCCTCGTACCACGAGGAGTAATTGAGGAGTAAATGAAAGACCGTGACACTCACTGCCCAAATATGGGGTATTACTTACACCCAAATATGGACAAAAAAAAGAGGGTTACGTAGATTTGAGAAATTTTCCAATACATTGCGCGGCATAATGAATTGTCGCTTCTCAGCTCAGCTGCTTGGTTGGCAATAATAATAATATTATAAATTTTGTTGTTTTGCTTTGTAAAGGTCCTAAAGACAAGAATTTGCATTTCAACGTGAAACCGTGGGGGGTTATTACACCCGGCCAGTTTATACATTTCAACTTGACTTTCACTCCACGTGAGTATAGGTCATATCTCGACTTAATTGCCTTTAGTTTCCGCACTGTTGTTTGATTTAGCTATTAAAATCGAGGAATGTCAACATACTTCCAAGGTTGGCAAAGGGCTTATAGTTCAGGACCAAGTTATGAGTTGCTTTCGGGCCATATTTGTGTTCTATTTCCCACCTAGAGTTTTTAACTAAAATCGCATAGATTCTTTGTAGTAGGCAGCCACTCCAAACATAGGCGTACAGTGTATTTATTTTAAGTGTGTAATCCACGGGCATTGGCTGCAGCCGCAACAGGCCGGGACATAACCGAGTTACCGTAAAATTCCGAAAATAAGCCCCGGGGCTTATATTTTTCAAAGACCGTTTCTGAGGGGCTTATCTACGGAGGGAAATTTGCGTTTCAAAATTGATTGGGCTAGCCTTATAGTTGGAAGCAAATTTACCGTATTTGCTTTGTTTCACTCTGTATTTTGGGGCAATTTTCCAAGTACAAGCCCCCGGGGGGCTTATATTTGGAGGGGCGATTTAACGGAAGGTTTTTTTTGCGTTACCGTTCTGGGGGGCTTATATTTGGAGGGGCTTTTTTTCGGAATTTTACGGTATTCCTAATTAACTCATCACAATTGAGGTGGCTGAACACAGTTTTGCGGGCGGTCAGTGGTAACTCTTGTGACGTCGCCTGTTTTGAATTAGACAAACAAACTTGGCGACGAAAAAAGCAATGGTGCACAAACGACGATTTCACAAAATCTACTCATTAAAATTTTGTGATCTTTGGCAGAATTTTTACTTTTATCGTTTTTTAAGTAATGAAAACTTTAAAATGGAAGTTGAACAGACGAATTTTGTGACGCATTTAATAATTACAGTACAATTATATTATTGATTATCTAAAAACCAGTCTGCTAAAATTTGATCGAATAAGTTTCAAATGGTAATGATTAATTATAGTAAGCTGTATGCAAGTTTACAGGAAAATCTAACGAGCGAATTTTATGTAAACTGAGCTAAAGTGAAATTTTAAGGTTGTATTCAGTCGTTCATGTTGCCATGGAAACTACGAAAATGCCACATTTTACCTGTCAATCAAAATCTTTCATCAGTATATTTTATCGACTTGCCAACTTTCAGCTTGTGAGCTGCAACCTTCCTCTGCCCATGATTTGGCACACGACATATACTTACAAATTGCCAAAACTGTGTTCAGCCACCTTAACCCTTCTAAAAAAGTGCGAGCGCGGCCGCGCATTTTGTGCCTTAACCGAGTTTTAACTGTGTTATGCATTAAACTTGCAAGAACAATAGATTTTCTTAACTGGGTCAGGCTCTTTCAAGCTACCTTGCGGGAGTTTAACGCAAGTTTAAGTTATCAATTAATCAATCATCTCTGCCTCCGTGTGAGAATTATCCGAATTAGGGCTTAGTCAAGCGCTCAAGCGCTACATTTTTGAAAATTGCTTTGTTCGCTCCTGACTTTTCTTAACGCACTTGGGTCGGGCTGCTCGTAAAAATTTAACCCGGTTAAAGTCTTTTAACCAGGTAACGTTTTAAATAATTTTTGAACAGGTTATTAAAAAATAACCCGGTTGACTTGATAAGTGCGGCCACAGTCACTGTTAACAGGGGTTTCCTTGGACTGCTGAGAAGACTTTTGTTCTTTTCTTTTATTATGCGCTAGAGAGAATACTTCACCTTAAGGGCAGGTGGGAGGAAAACCTGCACTTGGAAATGAACGAAAGAAGGCCCATGTTTAGTCTACAATGTAGGCTTCTTGTTTCAGCTGAAGGGCCAGCCATTTTCAAATTTACAACAACAAACAATGCATCTTGCAACAAAACTCAGGCTCCCATTCTACCCCAACTGACGACTCTTTAAGAGGTAACCAGGCGTCGGTTTGAATCTCTTTTCACTGACCATCTTTCATCATCGTTATCATCATTATGATATATTCACAGAGAGTGAGTCATAACAAATGACCTCGAGTCCCATGGGACACTCTCCTAGCACTTAGAAATCAAGCACCTTCCTCAAAATTCTGGCTGTTTTTAAGAACGTAGTTCTGCAGTGCAATTCTAATTTTTATTCCCAGCTTTCCAATCCATTGTCTAAGTTTCTTAGCATCACTTCCAAGAACCACTACGAAAACCGGTACTACGTCCACGTACTCCACATTCTTCTAATTCATCTCTTCAAATCCTGATATTCTTCTATATTTTTTTCAAATTCCTTTTGATGTAACCTCCTATATCCAGTATATAGTAATGTCCACAATTATACATTTGTTGTCTTTCTTGCTCACTAGAAGGATGTCAAGTCTTCTTGCTTCAACGATGTGATGACATTGGATGTTCATATCCCAAAGTAGCTTTACTTCACCATTTTGCACATCGTCGAGTAGAATGCCCGGTCACCTCCGGGAATTTAACAGGCTAGAGCCGCATTCGAGACACGATTTGGTCTTTAAAATATGGCGGAATAATAACACTGAAGCGACTTTCAGAGTTTTTTGTCTCTGATTGTGAGTTACTCGTAACCAAGTCTCAATGGGTACCACCGCAATATTAATATCAAAAAACATCTAATTCAAGATCTATCTTCGATTAATGCCAGGTTATCGGATTTCACTGGGCTTTTCGCGCTAAAATCCAACCAAAAAATCGCCATTTTTGTATGGATTTCCACCTGCGTAGACTTTCGCGGAAAGATTAGAACCAAAGTTTGCAGAAATCGCGAACGGTGCCACCTGATATCTTGACATCTCTCGTCTGCCTTTCAAACCACCACAGTCTTTTAAACCAAGGAATGTGATTAAAACTTGGTCTTTTGTTATCCTTTGAATTTGACCTGAACCCGTGAGGGGTAGCCAAGGCGAAGAAAATTTCCAGAAAACGTCTTTGAAAGCCAAAAAATTTTCTCCGCGTTTCGGCAGCCATCTTTTTTATTTTTCAAATTTGTTTCCAGTACTCTTTGACCGTTTTGTTGTTTTTACCTCATGTATGCTTCATTTAAAAGTGTCACGGCTAAAAACGGCAAAATACTGACCCACACCCGGAGGGGAGGTTTTTTGTTGATCTCAATAGACTGGGAATTCTACGCGACGAACCTTCACAACACCATTTTTCCTTCCCCTCCAGTTGGTTAACTCACACAACTTCCAATGTAAAATGTTTGACACATTATCATGCCGTTTTATATATATATATATATATATATATATATATATATATATATATATATATTCCTGCTTGGCCACCTCTTTGCCCTCACTTACCAGATGACACAAACTTTCTCGGTTTTCGAGCCCGTTCCTGTGCTGCACAAATTTGATCTTCCGTTGAAACCTTCAAGTCAGATGTTCCAAGCCAACTCCAAGTCTGTTCTGCGTCTGGGGTTCCGGCATATCTCTCAGAAATTGTCCGTGCATTGCATTATCATTCTTTTTCCTCAAGCCTTTATTAGTCCATCTCTTTTAAACTTGTTTTTGCTGACATTTTCTTCAGTTCCAATAACGCCAACAGATTTGTATCTATAAAAAATTTTGCTGTTGCCTTATCAAGATACCACCCTAAGTTATTGTCACACTCCGTATGCACTCTCGTAACTAATTATTCCCCGCCCACCTTTAATTTCGTTCTAACAAACAATGTCTCAACATCTCCTTTTGGGTGTAGTGCACCGTTCATTCTCATCGTCTTTCTCGTGACCCTGCCCAATGATCTAACCTCTTCCTTTGTCCATTCTATAATGTCTGCTCCATACTTGGAAACTGCCACTGCTTGAGTGTTAATCGTTGGTATCTTATTCAGTTACAGTTCAACTTTGATCTTAATACTAGTCTCAATCTCTTCTTGTACTCTCTGGTAAACTGTTCTTTCATTTCCCCTTCCTTGATCTTTCAGTACGATCTTTCAGTACTTTTTGTCGTTGTTGTTGTTGTTGTTGTTGTTGCTGTTGTTGTTGTTGTTCTTCTTCTTCCTCTTCTTCTTCTCCTTCTCCCTCTCTTTCTTCTTCTTCTTCTTCTTCTTCTTATGGTTAATACTATTATGAATCATTATGATTATGATTATGATTGTCATTATTATCATTATATAAGATAGATACACTAGTGTAATTGCGCTCGATTTTCTCTCTCAACACCCGAGTCCAAACTATGGACTTTGGAAGGTAAAGATGGTTTCTACTTGATGCAGAGGACCCGCCCGAGAAGGTGGGCTGTAGAAAGGAGAGTTATTTTCTGGAGTTCTCAAGTATGTTGACGTTGCCAGGGATTTTGTTGGAGTAGTTTTCTATGTCCTTCTTGATGGTGCCAAGGGCTCCCATAACCACCGGGACTGTTGTTGTTTTGATCCCCCATATTCGCTCAACCTCGATTTCCAAGTCTTTGTATTTGGTAAGCTTTTCCGTGGTTTTGACTGAGGTGTTGGTGTCGAGGGGTACAGGTCATGTCAATGAGAAGGTAGGTTTTATCCTTCTCGTTCTTTAGCGCAATGTCCGGCCTATTAGCTGGTATGGTCCTGTCAGTGTCTATCCTGTCTATCGCACAGAATAGTGATGCTGTCATTCTCGGTGACAGTCTTGGGTTCATGCTCATACCATCGTTCCTTCACCTCAATGCCAAACTCTTTGCAGATCTTCCATTGCATGCGTGCAGCTGCCTTGTTGTGGCGGTGGATATATTCAGTTCTAGCCAGTTCAGGGTCGCCAGAGACCAGGCGGTCAATGGTCTTGTCGAAACGGCAACACAGTCTACATTTTGGGTCCACATCAGGCTTCTTAAGGATGTTGTGTTGGTACCATCGTGTTGCGAGGCTTTGATCCTGGGCAGCGATGATAAAGCCCTCGGTTTCTGCCTTGATGACAGCTGCTTTTAGCCATCTGTGGGTCTTGTGTTGGTCCACGTCAGCCTATTTCACCCGTTGTGAGTATTTGCCGTGGAGCGCTTTTGATTCCCACTTGGACCTGAGCTGTTGGCGACCCTGGTGTTTGGCCTTGGCCTTTGTTCTGCGGGCATAGGTGAAGTTCGCCTCATCTTCTGCAGGTGGCACTGCAGGCACTCCCAGTCCCCGACTGAAAATTGACTGTCTGCTGATGGAGTACAAGGATTTAGTAGTAGTAGTAGTAGTAGTAGTAGTAGTAGTAGTAGTAGTAGTAGTAGTAGTAGTAGTAGTAGTAGTAGTAGTAGTAGTAGTAGTAGTAGTAATAATAATAATAATAATAATAACTTTATTAATCTCCTCAAAAAGGCTTTTCAGCTTAATTTACAATGTCAAATATCTAAAACTTAGTTTTCCAAAATTACCCTTGAAAAAATGCTGTTTTATTTTAACTTTAAATACATCTAAAGTAGTAATAGACTGAAACTCGTCTGGGAGACTATTCCACAGCCTTTGGCCTCTGAAGGTAAACGCGCGCTGACCTGCAGCCGTCCTACAGAGGGTATATGTAGGCGGTCCCTATTCCTAGTGTTGCAGTTGTGCACTTCCGATCTGGTTTTAAACTTCTGACAAAGATATGGAGGTGCAAGTCCATTTAAGCATTTAAAAACCATGGTAGCATCCCTAACCTCAAGTTGTTTAATAATTGGCAGCCACTGTAACTGCTTAAAAATAGGTGTAACATGGTCAAATTTCCTCGTTATAGAAACTATTCGGGCTGCAAAATTTTGCACTGTCTGTAATAGCTCGATGTTTTTCTTGGTGGTATTAGCCCATACTGATGAACAATACTACTGAATACGAGAGAATTAATTATAGTGATCAACGTACGCCTATGAAACAGGTATTTTACGCGATTTATTTGACAAAGACTACCTACACATTTCGAAGTTAATTGAGTTACATGTTTGTCGTACGTTAGATTACAGTCCATTGTAACCCCCTGTTTTTCGCAGACTTAGATGATGTAATCTCCTTGTTGAGTAGTGTAATGCTTAGATCATCTGGTATCTTCATCAGCAACTGCGGAGTCCCTAGAACCAGAAGTTTTGTTTTGTCCGGGTTAATGAGTAGACTGTTTTTGTAACACCATGCGGCTATGTTCCAAAGATCTTCTGTCAGCTGAGCTGCGGCTAAGGTGGCATCACGTACAGGAAATGAGAGGTACAACTGTGAGTCATCAACATAGCACTCTAACGACCCTACCTTAGGTACAGATGGTAGTAGTAGTAGTAGTAGTAGTAGTAGTAGTAGTAGTAGTAGTAGTAGTAGTAGTAGTAGTAGTAGTAGTAGTAGTAGTAGTAGTAGTAGTAGTAGTAGTAGTAGTACTAGTAGTAGTAGTAGTAGTAGTAGTAGTAGTAGTAGTAGTAGTAGTAGTAGTAGTAGTAGTAGTAGTAGTAGTAGTAGTAGTAGTAGTAGTAGTAGTAGTAGTAGTAGTAGTAGTAGTAGTAGTAGTAGTAGTAGTAGTAGTAGTAGTAGTAGTAGTAGTAGTAGTAGTAAAACAGTGCTTTTTATTAGTTTGCTGACTTTTACTAAAACGAAACTTTTCTGGGCATCTTTTTTAATTGTTAAGCAAAAGGTCAGCGTATACTTTGAAATATATGTAGTTGATGTTATGCTATGTCAATGAATTTCGATTTGGTTCACAGAGGTTGACGTGTACTATTCGTCGTATCAATACAGCATTACCACAGGAGATAATAAAGTTTCTTTCAAAGGAGCAGGAGTATTATGTGACCTTTTACCCAAGCTCTGCATGCTGCCTGCCGGAGGTAAACTTTACTGTAGTACTATGATTAAGAGTGGTGATATGACGCCAAATGATTAACTGACTAAAAACCCTTTATTTCGTATCTGTCTATTATACCAATGTAGCCAACGTGGTAAATGCTTGCGTTTTGATCAAGATGGCTGGTCATTTAATCGCCAAGCATTTTGAGATTAAGTGGACAGTCCCAAGACTAGGCCTCCGCAGGTACTTAATCATAACGCGATTGTTTGATGAGGGTGATTTACTTGCAATTTAACGTACTTGCTTGAACTATGAAGAATTTCGTACTTGCTTGAAGATAGCCATGTTCGGGAAGACATATCAACACATCAGGACCAGGATCACCTTTCCACCCCCAGTCAACTGGTGATGTACGGCCCTATCACCCTAAGGAATTAATACTCAGTTAAGGATGGGGAAAGGAATCTGTGCAACTGATTACCTCATTATCCTTAGGGTCACCAACCTATTCCCATTTGGATGGCGATTCGCAGCGATTTCTGAGAAATAAATGCAAATACCGTTAATTGGGAACAGAAATAAACGCAACTAAGGAAATGAGTGAAACTGTGTTTCAGTCGGGAATTGAACCCGGGTCTCCAGGGCCCGGTTGCATAAAACCTGCACTTAAGTAGGTCACTTGCGAATCCGTTATGGGTACACTTACGGGTGTTGCATGGAACGCACTTAGCACTCTCGTAAATTTCTGTTTTACGAGGTAACTTACGGGCTCACTTAAGGGCACACGTAATCTTGATATAGTACTTTATTAATGTTTCACTTCTTCTTTTTGGAGCTAACCATTGGTGAGTGTAAAGAAAGTTAAAAGTCGTTTCGAACACTTTTAAGCCTCTCAAAAAATAAAATTTGCATGCAAATGTTATTTTTCTTCCGTATCTACTGAAAATGATGGTTCTTTTTTCACAAAGTCGGCCTTTAAGTGTACATCAGAGGTTAAAAAAGCGCCTTAGAACGAATTACGTGAAGAAAAATACTTTTTTTTCACTTCTCAGTAAAAGATCTTGTTAACTTTAGTAAAAACAGTAACGATACGAGACCTACATAGGTCCCGTAAATTTACGTGCTATTTTTCCCGCAAAAAAACGTTTTATGCAACACCCGCAAATTCTGTTGCATAAACGACACTTAAGTGAACACTTACGAAAATCGTACGTGCACCCACTTAAGTGAATTCCCTAAGTGGACCACTTAAGTGATTTCATGCAACTGACTTAAGGTGGCTCCGTAATTAACACAAGAGCATTTAGCTGTGACAAATTTTCCGTCATAACTTTTTCGATTTTAACGCGATGGCTGCGAAACTCTGCAAAAAACAACAGATATCATTCGGCAATAAAACGAAATATTCCGATTTCATTCATGGTAAATATTTCTTGACAAATTAGCGCTTAAAAGGACCCTACTATTCAAAGAAAATCGCCTCTAGTAAAAAATTTTGCTGATATTTTTTACTGAAATTTCTGGTATCGGCTTTAATTGATATAATAAATATGCCAGAGGAATTTCAGAAAAATCGTTGGAACAGAAGTCCGTAACTAAAAGTCGCTCAAAATTCAGCTGTGAAATTGTTTTGGAATTTCAAAAATAAATTTCTATCATGAAGAAGGAGACACTAGCTTCAGTTTTCGGGACAAGTAAATTCAGTGTTTCCTAATTCTGAAAACAGAAGCCGATTGCCTATCGTGCTATTCTTTAAACGGTTCTTTTCAGTTTTAGAAGCACTACAAATTGCTCCAAACTTTGCTCTGACGTCGAATGACTTGTTCCTAGACATGTTTAAAATATCCCTTGGCAGTTTTGGTTCAAACTCCTGCTACATACATTTTGATGTATTACAATGCATTCTCAACGGCTTTTGCTGCTGTACGTTGTTTCCAATTCAGGAAAAAAGTATTGGGATTGTAAGCTACCTTGTATCGAAGCTCAGATAGAACTTTCCAGCACCTTTGTTTATGACCAGGAAATGAGCACGAGCGGCAGCTCTGCGAGGAATTCGCACCTCAGCCAGGGGGGACGAGTAACAATGATACCCACGTCTGTGAACCGATCTGTATAAACATGTATTGTAAAGCAAAACATAATAATCAAGAAAAAAAATACCCATTCATTGAAGGAAGGAGAGACAAAAATTTCAGAGTTGTAAATTTATTCACGGGTAGTATTTTTGCGATAATTTTATTTTGCACTGTGACTCCTGACTGTGATGTTATTCGGTTCACAGGCATGGTCATCATTGTCGTTCGTCCCCCCTGGGTGAGGTGCGAATTCCTCGCAGAACTGCCGCTCGTGCTTATTTTGTAGTCATAAACAAAGGTGCTGGACAATTCTTTCTGAGCTCTGATACGAGGTAGCGTCCAATCTGAATACTTTTTTCCTGAGTTGGAAGTAACGAACAGAAGTAAAAGTCGTTGAAAATGCATTGCAATGCATCAAAATGTATGCAGCAGGAGTTTGAACCAAGATTTCTAAGGGATATTTTAAAACCGTCGAAGAACAAGACATTCTACTTCAGAGCAAGGTTTGCAGCAATTTATAATGCTTCTAAAACTAAGAAGTACCTTTTAAAGAATAGCACGATAGGCAATCGGCTTTTGTTTTAAGAATTAGCAAACGTTGAATTTACTTGTCCCGAAAATTCAAACAGGTGGCTCCATCTACCTGATAGTAATTTATTTTTGAAATTCCAAAACAATTTCACAGCTGAATTTTGAGCGACTTTTAGTTACGGACTTCTGCTCCAACGATTTTTCTGAAATTCCTCTGGCATATTTATTATATCAATTGAAGCCGATACCAGAAATTTCAGTAAAAAATATCAGCAAAATTTTTTACTAGACGCGATTTTCTTTGAATAGTAGGGTTCTTTTAAGCGCTAATTTCCCAAGAAATATTTACCATCAATGAAATCGGAATATTTTGTATTATTGCCTAAACATATCTGTTGTTCTTTGCAAAGTTTCGCAGCCATCGCGTTAAAAACCAAAAAGTTATGACGGAAAATTTGTCACAGCTAAATGCCCTTGTATTAATTACGGAGCCACCTTAAGTTACACGTACTGGTAACTTACTGCACGTACGTATACCCGTAGTTGTTACGGACGTTTTATGCAACCGGGCCCTGATCACTAGTAGGATGCCTAGACCACTCGGCCTCTGGCAATGCAGCTGTTTATTGACCTTAAGGCAGCCAGATCCTGGTGAGACATATCAACACATTTTCTCCAATCAGGATCACCTCTCTACCCCCCCCCCCCCCAAGACAAACGGTGATGAACGGCCCTATCCCCCTTAGGAATTAATTGCGGAGCTCTCGCGCGCAAAGCACGCTAGCGCAGCCCCATGAGTAAGTAAATCTACCCATCCCACAAAATTTGGTAATCACGTGACCGTACAACGTCCGCAGCCCTCCGTTCGCACCACAGGCATACCAATGTTTACTTTCACACTTTCTAGCTACTTTGGGAGCCCATGGAGCCCAGAAGAAAACTGATTGCACATCAATGTTGTGATCAATTGACAGCTGTCAAAACAAGGCATCCGCTGACCAGTATCACCTGATCTTATCGCGGGCTCAGGTGTCGACCCATCCAGGTCGAGTTTTTTTTTAAAGTTATCCGCTGACAACTTACAAAGTTTTCAAATGATCGCAGGGTCAAGTTTATTTTTTTAAAATGCATATGAAATATGGTGTGTTTATGTGACTATCACGGCCTAGTACTATTAACATTTAGATTTCAAACTGACATCGGACGCCAAAATTCAGCCAGTTATTTAAAAATGCAAGCAGGAAAGACAGTATCCTAAGATCAGGCTCTATTTTCGTTTCGCTTTGAAAATTACATTCCGGCGGGCAAAGCGAAACGAAAAGACAGCCTGATACAAACCTTCTACGAAACGTCTTCCGCCCACTTTTTTGATTGATTGACATTTGCCGAATCAGCTAAGCAAAATTACGTCCGTTGCTTGTTTTTTTAGTATGCACATTTTTCCCACGTGGGCGAAATGCAGACTCGCTGACTTGAAAAATAGCTTTGATCTTTTAATTTTTTCAACTAAAACTAAAACGGTCAGCACAATCACATCTAACTTCTTGCGAGATTAAAGGAGATCTCGAAGGTTATTACTGTTGGCGTACCCTGGGCACCAGAGGTTTTTTCTCGCGTGCAACGAGGAGCTTCGTCGGTCACAGGCCGACACGTCCTCGGCCGAAGGCCGAAGACACTAGCGGCGAAGTCGCGAGAAAAACCTCTGGCGCAGAGCGCCCTGATTTACCCTGCTACAGGGACCTTGTCTCTAATCTGTCAATCAAACCGGCGGTCGCAAGACTGATAAGCTAATTCAAAAGTAATTACCAAGGGAGGAACGACGCGCTCCAGCCTAAAGAGTGACATCATCTTTAGAAAAATAAGCTGGAGTTTAAAAATCATTGCTAATCTTGTCACAGTTCAGTTCCCCATATTTTGTGTAGCTTTAGTTTAAGCTGCAATCCGTTCTTTGAAATTTGGATGTGTAAATCACTAAGGAGAATTTTTAAACATCCTGCAAAAACTATTAACAATCTGGGCCCAGCGTGACAGAACATTGCAGGAAATCTCTCACCTTCACATTCACGGACAAAAGAAATTCATCGGAACAAGCAGCATTTTGGCAGGAGGTAAAAGTCGTGTGTTGCCTGTCGCCCCCCTTTCTAAACACTACATCATGCCAGGTAGTAACTGGAACAGCAGTGATTTTCCATCTAGCCAGTCGGCAAGACCGCCAATATGTCTTTCCTTTGAATATAATTTACAATGCCCTCTCTTAGTAACGCAATTATTTCCTCCACTCCTTCGAATGTTGCAATGACTTCGGCTATTACCTTATCTAAATCTTTTGTTTGTACAGGCATCTGATATTTCCAATTCTCTTCCAAAAACCGAAAACGTAAGTGATGTGTGCTTGGATTGTTTTGATTTGCTCTGTCACCTTCAAACACCCGCGTCCCGAGCACGAGCCTATTGTGATTGTAATCCAATCAGAGCATTTGAAACATTCGATATCTCCAAGGAACCAATCAGCAAAACATCCAGATTCTGGATGTTTTGGTATAAGCGGGGCTGTAATTGGCTCGGCGCTATCAAACGGATGGTGCTCTGGTCCAAAGGCTTTGCGCGCGGGTCACTTTTTAAGATTTGACCGAAACCGGAAACCGCGCATGAAAATACTCTGGAACCCAGGGTACTGTTGGCGTAGAAGGTAAAAAGTTTTCGAAAAGACGGGGACACGATGTTCTAGTTTGAATATTTTGGCTAGGCGCGCTCAAATTTAAAATATTGAAATATCTATTTGTCTTTGCCTTAATATTTTCCTCGACAATTTTCCTGATTTTCCGTACATAAATCTTTAAAAATCTTGGAGAAATATATCGCGAAATTTTTCAGAGGACATATATATTATCTCAGAACAAACCAAACGAGTTCTCAAGTGCATAACTGATTTAGTCCCGTGCGTACACTTGCAATTTGCGAATTTACTAAAGAAACAAACGTCTAAAAAAATATATTTTTTTATAAATCCAGGTAAATATTATCTGCCACTTTGGAAAAACGAAACGACACTTCTAAAACTGCATGCTCAACTGACTTATAAACAAAACGAAAAACAATATTACAAACACACCTTGTAGTTCTCCTTAGTTGTGTTGTTGTTTTACTGCAGGTCTTAAAACTTGGCTCGCTAAATTTATTAATCGAAATTAACAAACAGCAAAGAGCGAGGACACCAGTTTTCCTGGTTTATTTTTTACAAAAAGCGAAGGCAAACAACAAGTCTGTTACCTTAACACTAGCGCCACCAGCTTTTATAATAATGGCTACAAAAATTCCTTCACAGTTGGCGATTGAGGCTTCTTTCGCACTGAGCCTCCGCTTGCGTGCCCCGTTCAGAAAAGTCACTCCCGGACAAACTTTCAAATAAAACCACTTTTAAGATGGACAGTATTTTGATTTGCACTCGTTTGTTGGTAAATCAAAGGCACCTTGTTAGTGGTCAACAACTTGCAGAGGGATTCAACTCCGCGATACACTCACATTAGTTCCGTAAATAAAGCAAATCCTGAGAAGATATGAACAACCATATGAATTTTCTGAATTTCCGTGGCACATATTAAGGCATATTTCCTATCATAAGATAATAAAACAATAAAAAAGACAGCAAAATCGACCTTTCTCTGGGCCGACGGATCATTCACGAAAACAACCACACGAAGAATAAGCGCTTTCAACTTCCGTTGATTTCAACAGCCAATCAGATCCTGAGGCATTGTTCCAACAGCCAATCACCGTTAAGGCCAAAATCTGGCCGCAGTGAGCACAAACGTGAGAGGGTTTGTATCAGGCCCAATGTTAACGGTAGCCGTTAGAGAGAATGTATGAGAACCGCTAAAATGGGCCTGATCTCAGGTTAGAAAGACAGACGCTTTTCACTTTTATAACCATAGTCACGCGTTGGTCACGCTTTACGTCCAATTTTTATGTTCTGATTGGTCAAAATTTGACAGGTGAGTTCATGCGGAAAATTTATGCAGCATCTTGAAACTTATCTACTTTGACAGCTGAAGCTGACAGAGTTTTGTGTCAATTTGTGATGTTTTTAATTGCCTCTTTCCACTGGATGTACAAAATGAAATACAGCTGCTATAAACAGTCTGTTATTCATGGTTGGTTTGTTTATTGAATTTTTGATTGAGAAATGCCCCTCTTGGCATCGTTTTTGTTTTTCATCTTGCTGCATGCTTAAGAGGGTTAAAAAGTCTCAAGCGATTCTGGCCTTACTTGATAGCTTTCAGGAACTACATCTCGAATGGTAAGCCTGAGTAATAATTGTGTTTATACCTAATTTCATGAAGTCGAGGGCAGTTTATGAGGCTAGTTATGCACAGTTTGTATTACTTGAGACTCTGATCTGACCTAGTATGAGGCTTGATATAAGCTTACACAACTTTAAAAAGCCTTTAGTCGATACTTTCTCACCGCAAATAGAAAGAAAAAAACGTTTCGAAGAATATTTAGTTATAATTTTGGCTGTAGAAAGAAAGCTTTGAGCGATTTTCTTGTCGCGAGTTCATCTTTGAAAACAGCAAACACCGGGAAGCCGGCGGCTTAAAACATAAACTTAAGCTTTAAGAGGCCGTCCGCGTAAGAACCGATAGGGCAAATTTCGGTGTATCACGGATTGCCCTGATTTTTTCAGTGGAAGATAACTATCCTATCCCATGAAGAAATATCACATTTATTTGGAGCAAATCAATTTTTTCTCTATATTACAGGAAGATTTTCTCGGTCACCTTAAACTGGCCCATTTGCCGTCAGAAGTGGTGCGATTTTGCTGAAACTTTAGGGCTCTGTCAAACCTACCTTACGCAGCCGAATAACCTGATTATTTTACACACAAAAGTTTTAACTCTGATTAGCAGTGTCAAAGTTTAATGGTTGCATTCTGTGGAAAGTTGGCTGAGATATGATTTTTTTTAAATGACCTTTAATTTGCTCAGCAGGAAAAGTAATTTACATAACTAGAGCTGAACGGTAATTTCGCAAAAGTGGCACCTGACCCAGACTCAAGTCTATGATAAATCAGAAGTACTAAGGCCAGTCTACTTCTTAATGCAATAAAATTTGTGGGCACTCTTCTCTACGCGCTGTACAATGTTCCGGTAATGTTACAAAATTCGCCATTTTGACAGCAAACCTGGAATTGTAACGGTCCGCATTTGATCGACTAATTTCCACAGTTTTAACGTTTCTGGTTATCACCAAATGTCATTAGACCCTTAAAATGTTGGACTTTTGAAAACATCAGGAGAAAACTTGGTAATCGCTTTTTCTTGTTTTTTCTTTCCTTAGGGACGATCAGAACGAGACTTCATTCTCCGTATGCAAATTAGACTTAGATGCGTCGTTTCAACAAATTGACAGGAAACATAACTGCTTATATTTCACATTTTTAAGGGAAAAATATCTCTTCTTTCCCCGGAAAAACACGAACGATATATGACTTAGAATCCCCTTAGGTCTGTTTCTTTTTCAAGGAAGAAGTAGTAGAAGAAGATATGTTTACGCGAATTAAAATAGTTTAATTACTGTGGCCCGTCACGCATTCCCCGAGAGTGGCTGTGTATCGATCAGTTCTTTTATCTGATTATATTTTTTTTGAAGTGATGGTTATTGATAATCATACAATTTAATCACTGTTAATTCCGATTCTTTACTGGATGGGAAATACCGTGCCGTTGTATTTATTCATTCTACGACCGTTTTAACTGAGTCAGTATCCCCGGGCGCCACCGTGAGGATAGGGTTTAATATGACAGCCCATGGTGTTATACACGACAATTAGGTACAAAGTAGTCACTTGGACACGGCCACTCTTATTCACGAGCACTAGCACAATATTTTCAATAACAGAATTAACAATTAATATTTTGGAAATAGCTCGCAAACAACTTCAGAAATACCGTGCGACACCACAGGACCACACCTGCAAAGTCCTCTAAGCAGCATACACATTTCCTAAATCCCTAGCTAACTATAGGGTATACAAACTTTAGGGTGGTATTAACAGAGCATTGTGTTTATCGCCAATTAACAACATTTCAGTAAAAATGAGGAATGGCATGCAGAAAAAGGCATAGTTATTGTTTACGGTCCGTCTCCTGTTAAATCCCAAAAGTTTTCGCCGGCTGTTAATCACGCTATGTTCACTCCTGAGCTGATGGAGAAAAGCACGTGCAATCTTGTATGAAAGACGAAAGTTTGTCAATTAGGTCTTCTTTTCTTTCCCTGGATTTGAATGGTACTTTAAAGTGACACAAGATTTTTTTAGCATTACCACGTTGAACTGACTAAGTTGTTCTTTCTTTGACATACACATAGGTTGAAAGCTTCTGGTTGAGGGTGTTGTGGTCTCAATTCTTCAGCGATTTCTGCAACAAGCTTTTGCCTTTCGAACTCCTCGTCTTCTTGCAACAGATCTCTATGGTCAAGTTCAACTTGTATATGTTGTAGTTATTTTTTTATCTCAGGTAATTTTTATTTTTTCTTTGTCTCAACTTCATTAGCCAGACATTAACATACTCAAAAACAAAAGAACAACAAAAATTACCTGAGATAAAAACTTAACTACAACATATACACTTAGGACTATGTTTACGTGTTGACTCAAACAGGCCTAGAGTCCAACATGGGCTGAATTGGAACGGGGATGGCGGGAACTCCCTATGATGGCCTATACGGGGAGGTTCCGCCCGAAAGGGGTATCTTTTTCAGGCTTCAGGTATATGAGAGGGTGGGCATTTAACTAGATGAAGTATATAAAAGGGCGAGTGCGCTTATTGCAGCCTTAGCAGCATCTTTGGTGGTTATTAAAGAAAAATGAACTAAGATTAAGAATTTAAGGAAAAAGTAGAAGGACTTAATTTTTCAGAAATTAATATACACGGGAGAAATTTCACCCCCTTAAGTACAAATGCCTGTTAAAGTAGAGGTGGAACAGTGGGGAGAGAGGGTGGATGGTAAAGTAGGTTAAAAATGGAGAGATGAGATGAAGCACATTGTTCAAGAGGGTATAAATACAAAAAAAAAACAGCAATCTGGAGACATTTTTGAAGACTTAGTGAAAACGTTATCAAAACAAGAAAAACAGAGAAATCTTGTCCAATAAACCTCGCCGGCAAATGTGTGGACATGGTTGCTGACTGTTCAATCGTACTCTTCTCGGCGTCAAGTTTTTTCAAGTTTCTTGCGACAGGAGGAGCAAATCGGCTATATAAAGTTGAACTGAACACTAAGGTACTTTTAAGTCTCATTAATTTTTACAAAACCAGAGACATGTTTCAAAAAAGTTATTTTTATTGCAAGAATGAAATACTTTTTATACACGTAAAGGACACCTCGACCACAATCACTCCTAGCCTCGTCCCCAGGGCATTCTTCTTAGAAAATTACAGGGGTGGGAAAGCCCTGGGGACGAGGTTGAATCCTGACTCCGTGTAGAAAGTTCTTTTTTCCCCATTTATAATGCTCTTCAAACAATCATCAGAAAGCTATCTTTTACAACACACGGATTAACCGGTATGTATAGTATTTTAAAGGTAAGAATTGATTAGGGCAAGATACACGGCTGTCAAAAAAATAGAAATAACAAAAACGATCTTTGCAAGCTCAAATAAACTGGAAACGAACTTCAGAGAACATCACAAGATAAAATGTTAAATAGAGAAATCAGAATATCTCTGTACGTTAAGACAATTGTTTGCATGAATGATAATTACGTGATGGAACAAAACTTTGACTTATTTCGCTTGCTATCTGGAAATTTACGACATGTCTTCCTGCCACAAAAGTTATTTTGCCAGTATGATCCAGAGTGTGACCGGGGTATTGACGAGACCTTAGGCTCGATTTCCGCCCTCTCCCCGTCCGTTGGGGGCTCACTTTCCAGAAGAGCGGTTTACAATCGAGCCTAACAAGACCTTGGCGCTCGCAAAAACCTGCCAAGTAGGTGTCTGTGCCTTGGGCAGATTGTCATTTTAGTGTTAGCCTGTGTACACACTACCCCCTCCCCCTCCTCGGAGAAGGGGCCCCTTCTCCGATTTTTCCTGAGAGGAGGGGGCTCTGTACACAGGCTATTTAGTGTCTGTGCCTTGGGCAGATTTTCATTTCAGTTCCGAATACCCACCAAACCTCGAATACGTACTCTCGCTAAAGTGAGTTCATTTTCATTGTCTTTGCAACGCTTGCTTCACTTAGACAAGTGACAGCTGGCTAAGTGCGACGTAATACTCATCCATGCACTCTGTGACCAACACATTTTCCTCCAGACCCCTACTGGGACCTCACTCTGTCTACGATCTCGCCGCAGAAGTGCTTGAGGAAATAGCCGAAAAAGCCATTTTTCACAGTTGATCTCTTCAGTGATTTCATTGACATAAATATATTTAATTTGAAACTGGCTCCTGTTGCATTATAATTCAATCAGATTGAAACCAAAACAAGATCATCGTTGGAATTCGGATGTTATACCCTAACAAAAACTAAAAAGATTACTCCCTTTTGCGTTTATTCACTGAAAAAAGGAACTATTTTTCCCGTTTCATTCTGCTACCGATAAACGCTTTAAAGATCTTTGAATGAAACTGAAATTTACTGCTAATTTAACATCCCGTGAAAAAGTGTGGGGCATTTTTTTTTATCATAGTGCCATGTACAAAGATCTGCCTTCTCCCCATAAGCAAATATCATAATAAAGCTTTCGACGTTAACGCTATTTTTTAAGGCAAGCAAAAAAGAGTGCCCAAAAATTTTCGTGTGCTGACAAGAGGACTTACTTTGCAAGTGAACTCTTATTTTTTATTATTATCAATAACTATCATTTAAAGAAAAGATGATAATGTTATCGAATTGGTCGACACAACGCTATTGTTTTCTAATCGACCACCCCTCTTTAGGAATGCGTGAATGGCCACAGTGATTGAATTATTTTAAGCCACGCAAATATATTATTCAACTGCTTCTTACTCGTTAAAAAAAATTAAAAAAAAAAAAAAAAAAAAACAGACCTTAAGGGGATTCTAAGTCATGGTTTGTTCTTTTCTGTGGAAAGGAGAATTATTTTTCCCCTTAGAAATGTGAAATGTAAGGATTATATTTCCTGTCAACTTGTTGAAACAACGCATCTAAGGCTAATTTGCATACGTAGAACGAAGTCACGTTCATCGTCGACAAGAAAAAGACCCAAGGAAAGGCGATTACTACGTTTTCTCCACAAGTTTTAGAAAGTCCAACACTTAAAGGGTCTAATGACTGTTAGTGATAACTAGAACCGTTAAAGCTGTGGAAATTAGTCGACCAGATGCAGACCGTTACAATTCCAGCTTTGCTAACAAAATGGCGAATTTTGGAACATTAACGAAACGTTGTACAGTACGCAAAGAAGAGTGCCCACAAATTTTATTGTGTTAAGAAGTAGACTGGTCTTAGTACTTCTGTTTTATCATAGACTTGAGTCTGGGTCAGGTGCCACTTTTGCGAAATTACCGTTCAGCTCTAGTTATGCAAATTACTTTTCCCGATAAGCAAATTAAAGGTCATTTTAAAAAAATCATATCTCAACCAACTTTCCACAGATTGCAACCATTAAACCTTGAAACTATTAATCAAAGTTAAAACTTTTGTGTGAAAAATAATCAGCTTGTTCGGCTGTGTAAGGTAGGTTTGCAAGAGTCCTAAAGTTTCACAAAAATCGCACCACTTCCGACGGCAAACTGGCTAGTTTTGGGTGACCTAGAAAATCTTTCTGTAAAATAGAGAAAAAATTGATTTGGTCCAAATAAATGTGATATTTCTTCATGGGATAGGATAGTTATCTTCCTCTGAAAAAATCAGGGCAATCCGTGATAGACCGAAATTTGCCTTATCGGTTCTTACGCGGACAACCTCTTAAGCTTAAAGACTCAGGATTCTTAGAAACAATTTAATACTTGTTTAAGTGAATGGAAATTGTTGTCTTTGTCTCTGTAAATGTGCTACCGAATTGTATTTCTTTTATTGATCGTTAGTAGTCTCTTGCAATTTTCATCGCTTTGCCGTTTGTTTTCAGTCGTTCATAAACATCGCTTGCAGGAGTACAGTACTCAAAATGCCCCGCGTATCAAACGCTTTTTAAGGTTATACATCGTTATAAAACCATTTAATACACTGCACGAAAAAATGGATTTACAACAACTGCAAAATCAATGCAAATATGAAGTAAATACCACATTTGATCAAATTTGCTTATATTTGCCCCGAGGCAAATTCCATCGTTGGATAATATTTGCACGCGAAGCAAAGATGGTAAATACCGCATTTACTCAATCTTTACAGTCCAAAGCAAATGAGAAGAAAAACTGCACATTTGCATCAGATTTAACATGAACTAAAAATGTGGTAAATAGATAAATCTGCTGCACCGAAACATGAATTTACAATTATAGCAAACATTCCGCTGCACGTCGTTTTGATTACATTTACCCGCAATGCAAACCCCATTTTTGCAACACATTTGTAAGTAAAGCATAGGCGGTCAACACTTTATATTTACCAAGTAGCAAATACTACGCAAACGTTGTATTTGCACAGTAATTACATTTGAAGCAAAGATGGTGAAAAATATCGTTCACTACGTATTTGCGCCGAGTGGCAAATGTGACAAAAAATCCACATTTGACAACTTTACAGGGGCAGTAAATGCTACGAAAAAGCGTAAATTTAATGTCTGAAAGGATGAATTTACAGGGATGGCAAATACGATTTTTGCTTCGCTTTGATCGTGTTTGATCCAATCAAAATTCTTGCTCATCATTAATTTGCACGGGAAGCAAAATACTAAGTTTACTTCTTCTTCACAGTACAAAATACGTCGTGCACGAGAGTATTTGCCGCGAATCCTTGTTGTTGCAAAGAAATGTAGAAATATACGTTTAAGTCGATTTTCTCAATGGGGATAACATTTTTCAAAGTTAGCGTTTGCCTTGAAACTAGCAGAAACTAAACGTTCATTTAAAACAATTTTCTCTGTCGTTAAGGTTACCATTTACTCCCTCTTTTATTGTACGTTGTCCCAAATCGATTACTACATAATGGAGCAAAGATACCAAACCGGGACTGTATGTTCAGCACTATGCACATATTATTTTATTCAAAAGACAAATGATTAGATTAACGTAATTATTATACAGTCTAACCTCTTCTTATGGACACTTCTATACGACGGACAGTTCGTTTGGTCCCAGAAAAGCCAAAAATCATGCACTCCCTACCTCTATAATACAGACACCTCTGTAAAGCGGACACTTGGTTCTGTCCCTTTGGTTCCGTATTAAAGAGGTTTGACATTATTATAAGTATCGTGCATTTCCATTCCAAAATAACTCCAAGAAGTCGTTCACGGCAAAATTATTACATAATCTAATAAGAAGAATATTACAAATAAAAGTGTTACTTAGTTACATGTAAGACTGCATAAAATCCCATTAGGAAATCTAAACTGCTGCCTTAATTCTTATTAGCAAGTACCAGTACTTGGTGGATCATCCCCAAAAATTATTGTTAAAGCCTATACAAACTGATGAGAGGCCATTATTGGGGAGTATCAGACTGATGCTACAACGACGATAGTGATGCAAACAAAACTAGCCATAGGCTTTATATACAAATGTATAAGCCAACATCTCTACACATGTATCTCACTTATTGTCGCCAAGTGCATGGCTACAACTTGGACCTGGCTGTGGCATACAAAGTAGTCTACGAGAATTTGCCTACATCTGAGTTTGAATAGTAATGACAAACTGCACACTTTTAACAAGCGACTCACTTTCACAATGCATCTATCTTACACTCCCTGTTTTATAGTTTTAGGATAATCCATTGACTGTCCTGTAATTTCAGCAATTTTAATGAACACAGTCGAGTAAAGATTGACTTTCAGAATAAAACTCTTATCACCTTTCCAATAAGATTGTGCAATTTAGTTAGAGTTGATCATCACAGGATCATCCTGACTAAAGGCACAATAATACATTAGGGACTTTAAGCAAATTGCTACAGTGACCTCTACTATGGTGGTCGTGGTTGCAGTCCTGAAGAGAGTATGTTACTGTTGCCCGTCAAATTTCAACTTTATGCAAGTGGCACCCAAAAGTCACTACAGGGCTTTTCGCTCATTTAGTTTCGTTGTTAGTAAAACGCAGGGAAGACTGAATTACTGCCCAATGAACTAGAAGTGTCAAATACGTTCTTGATTAAGAGAAAAAGAAAAAGGATAGGTTTTAAACCGGGGAAAAGTAGAATTTTATACTCATGTAGAAGCGACTATGCCATCACATTAATTTTTGTGCTTCGGCTAAAGGTCATTATTTTACTGGACATCATGCGCACGCCATCATTTTTGGACTTTTTACTCCCAGTTGCCATAGTAGCGATCACTGTAGCAATATTTGTTACTTTGGTATTATTGGCATCCTGCCCATGAAGGGCAGTTATTTGGTACTGGTCTGTCTGACAAGTATTTATCAACCTCTCTGGTTATTTTCCCGGCTGTTCTTTCTTTGCCTCTTTGACATGCAAGCCTCACAAAAGGCGTCAAGAACAGCATTGACGTTTCTTAGCTTTGACCTCTCTGAGCATAGTGGCCTGATGTACCTGGGTGGTGGATCATTGGCCCTCTCTTCATTGTCTTCACTCTCCTCCAAAGACATAAATTGGATAGCATTGTGTAGGTCTAATAAAGCCTTTATTTTGGCTTTGTCATCTGGAGAAAGTTGTGCCTTGTCCAACACGTCTGTGCGATTCATCAATTTCTGAACACCAAGAAAAACTTATTTAGTCACAGTAGCATGACTACTATGATAAACATTTAATTAACATTTACTTTGTTCTTCAGCAACAGTTTAGTCTGGCAAAATAGTCACCCTAACTATTTTGAATCTTTAGATTTGGTTCTTGCTCTCTACTCTGAGCAATTTACACTACAATCAAACCTTGCATATAAATGGAAAGGGCACTGTTAACATTAAAAATGTCAAAGGGGGTAGGATGTGGCCCTAGTGCATTCTATAACAATCATTGATTATGTATGCATAAGACAAACATGCAAAACGTGTTGTGTTCTTAAAAAATGAAAGAGCTTTGTGCCCTTAACCTGAAAGATCCAGGTACCCAGGATGAATGTGTTTGAACAAACTAAGACTTCCTTGTCGCCCAAGAGCAACAGTAATGGAACAGGGGCCACCAGGCACTGCCAAGCACAGCTCTGTTGCAGGACAGGCTAAATAAATCACTGAGTGGATGACTTAAACTACACAGTAAAAATATTTGCACTGCAAGCATTAACAAAATAATGTACATGTATTTTACCTACCTTTTTAGCTCTCAAATTGGAATCTTGTCTGAACTCTGCGTTCTTCAAGTTTTCCATTTTACTGCCTTACCACGTCTGCACGGGTACTTCTCTGACTCCAGTACTGAAAATGACCCCTAGCAAAAGGAAAGCATGTTAAATGTGCAGGTCTGTAGAAAAGGAATTAAGAGTGCTTCTTGGTGTTGCTAAAAGTATTGTTGGTTTGCTTCTGTTTTTGGTGTGGGTATTATTTAGTGGCTTTTCCATCTTTTGTGTTTATGTCATTAGGGGATTGCACTTGTCGGCAACACCAAGAAACTACAGTGGAACCCCGTTATCATGGTCATCAATGGGCCAAAAAAGTTTTGCCGTATTAATGGGGTGACGGTATTAATGAGGGTTTGTTTACAAGAAAATGTATGGTGGTTTTTGCCAGGTGGCCAAAAAAAAGTGGCTGTAATAACAAGGTGACTGTATTACCGAGGTGGCCGTAAGGCGGGGTTTCACTGTACCAAATTCAAGAAACTTAGAAAAGTGTACAGCTTACCTTTTTTCTCTGTTTTGGGCCATTTCTTTTACCCAAAATTTCCCCTCACTTCATTAACCAAAATACCCTCAATGTTTTTGTTCTCGACATCAGTATACCTCAAAGAAATAAAGACCAAAAAAATGTCAAATATTTATATCAAAATAATAATACATGTATTACATGTATTGCAACAGCCTGGTTCTAAAAAAACTAGAGAGCTTAAAATGAGGCAGTTTTCTGGTAGTGCATTACAACGAAAAATATTTAAAAAATGACGGTTGCTTTCATCATCGAATAAAGCCGTTATCCAAGTGCTTGAGGCACAAAACAAAATTAAAGTGTAACAATATAAAAAACTGTGTAATCGTCAAGTTGGTCTTCTTGTGGTATTTGTAAAAATTGAAAGTATCATAACACAAGCACCATTTTGTCCACTCAAAGAAGGATAAATAGAATAATTCCAACTTCCCACTTAAAGATGGGCACCTTACTTGAGTCAATGAAGTTTGCTTTGTCATCGAATAAAGCTTTTATCCTTGTGTTCGAAGCTTAACAACAAATTGAAGTGTAAGGAAATTATATTCCTGAAAAATCTTCTTGTATATCTCCTGGTGACTGTTGCAACATTTGAAATATCATTGACACAAGCACTACTTTGTCCACTCAAAGATGGGTAAATAGAATTGCGACTTCCCACTCAAAGATGGGCGTCTTACTAGTGTCAATGAAGGTTGCTTTGTCATCAAATAAAGCTGTTATCCTTGTGTTCGAAGCTTATCGACAAATTGAAGAGTAAGGAAATTATATTCCTGAAAAATCTTCTTGTCTATCTCCTGGCGACTTTTGCAACATTTGAAATATCATTGACTCAAGCACTACTTTGTCCACTCAAAGATGGATAAATAGAATTGCGACTTCCCACTCAAAGATGGGCGTCTTACTTGTGTCAATGAAGGTTGCTTGGTCATCGAATAAAGCTGTTATCCTTGTGTTCGAAGCTTAACGACAAATTGAAGTGTAAGGAAATTATATTCCTGAAAAATCTTCTTGTATATCTCCTGGTGACTGTTGCAACATTTGAAATATCATTCACTCAAGCACTACTTTGTCCACTCAAAGATGGATAAATAGAATTGCGACTTCCCACTCAAAGATGGGCGTCTTACTTGTGTCAATGAAGGTTGCTTTGTCATCGAAAAAAGCTGTTATCCTTGTGTTCGAGGCTTATCGACAAATTGAAGAGTAAGGAAATTATATTCCTGAAAAATCTTCTCGTTTATCTCCTGGTGACTTTTGCAACATTTGAAATATCATTGACACAAGCACTACTTTGTCCACTCAAAGATGGATAAATAGAATTGCGACTTCCCACTCAAAGATGGGCGTCTTACTTGTGTCAATGAAGGTTGCTTTGTCATCGAAAAAAGCTGTTATCCTTGTGTTCGAGGCTTATCGACAAATTGAAGAGTAAGGAAATTATATTCCTGAAAAATCTTCTCGTTTATCTCCTGGTGACTTTTGCAACATTTGAAATATCATTGACACAAGCACTACTTTGTCCACTCAAAGATGGATAAATAGAATTGCGACTTCCCACTCAAAGATGGGCGTCTTACTTGTGTCAATGAAGGTTGCTTTGTCATCGAATAAAGCCGTTATCCTTGTGTTCGAAGCTTAACGACAAATTGAAGTGTAAGGAAATTATATTCCTGAAAATCTTCTTGTTTATCTCCTGGTGACTTTTGCAACATTTGAAATATCATTCACACAAGCACTACTTTGTCCACTCAAAGATGGATAAATAGAATTGCGACTTCCCACTCAAAGATGGGCGTCTTACTTGTGTCAATGAAGGTTGCTTTGTCAGCAAATAAAGCTGTTATCCTTGTGTTCAAAGCTTAACGACAAATTGAAGTGTAAGGAAATGATATCCCTCTACAATCTTGTGACTTTTAGAACCTTTCTGCACCATCATATTAAACTTGTTATTGTGCATGTACAAAAAGAGAAAAGGTTCCTTTTAACAATACAAGTCTCGTAACAAGCACTACATTTATTTCAATTGTATACAATTCCCATTGGTCCCCGCAAATTGCATATGTCGGTTTGAATCTAGTAGGGAAATGCACGTTGTATGCAAAAAATTAATATGAACATTAAATATTATTTTTGTACAGGTTTATCCTTGTGATAAACATCTACAGTCTCAGAAATTGGAGTGGAAATGTTTTGTACATTTCAGTGTCAAGGAATTTTTATATAATATTTTTCTGTCATTGCTATTGGATTCCGTACTCCGTTCCGTGATTCCGTTTCCTCATTCGAGATTCAAATTTTACGGCTGCCATCTTGGCCATTAAAATGTGCATTAGAATACAGAAAAACTTTTTTCGGTGAAGCAGCAACTATGTCTTTATTGTAAAAGAAATCAGACAAAGACGTGCTTTACAGGCATATGTTATCAAAGAAACTACGGGCAACATACAAAGGTCAGATCTGTAGGAAGCAACTCGCTGTCGCATGAAGCTCACATGTGAAACGATTTTTATGAACGACATCGATGAAATGTTCCCAAAGCTATTACATAGACTTAAATATGCCTCTATATATTTAAACAAGATTCAGAATGTACTTACGAAACAACAAGGATCCACAGTTTAAAATAGGCGTTCTTTCTTCTCAATGATGGTCGAAACACTCAGTTTGCATTTGAGTCGCCAAGAGTGAACACTGAACTCCTTCATCACCGCTTCCATGGGATTTGGCGTTTCGTTTAAATAGTTTTTCGAAGTATTATTCCTCCCTGCAGTCTATCTCCGCAATCTATCACACTCTCCTCGCTCATCTTGACAAAAAAACGGCCCTGCATGAACAAACCACCAAAATGGAAGGCGAAACGACAGCGAAGAATGTTGAAAAGGGCGCGCGATTCAAAATTCAACGTGAAAACGAGGCACGCATGCTCGTAAGACTCGCGCCCCCGGAGCGAGGCAAAATGCGTGCAAGCGTTATAAATTTATTTTGCTGTTTCTAAATTGTTTCAAATTACGCGTCAATGTTTAGAGCGCTAGTAATTTTAATAACACATCTTTGAATCTCTGAAAAAAGGAAGACAGAGAGAATCATCTATCACTTTTCCAGTATTTAAGACGAGTAGTTTAGCGCAGGCGATTATCTCTGTTCTTTCGGATATTTTAGGTCAATGCAATGATTCCTCATCTTGCCTGAAGCGTAATCAGTACAGTTAAAACAAATTTTATTATATGAGAAACCTGGGATTGATCATGAAAACCAGCAAATTTCAGTAACAAAACCGCTTACGGAAACGCAATGGAAACGAGCTGACACGTTTAAGTCAACGGAAGCGCTGCGGAAACACGAAACAATGCCTCCATTTTCATCTTACACGTTTCCTGTCGTAACCGTCGCGCGGAAACGCAACGGAATTTTGAACCATCAGGTTTCCGCAGTATTTCCGAATTGCGGAAACACCTTATTTCTCCCTGTGTTAGTACAAACACTTATTCAAATGTTGAATTTTGTGTGACAAAAGAACAGAGACATGACTGTTGCTAGTACGTCAATAAGTGTGGTTTCATAGGGCATAATTCTCAGGTTTATTAACATCAGTTTATGCTACCATAAACATGAATTTATCTTTATTTTTTAGCAATTCGTTGAAATTTAGTAAAACTTCGCTATCTTGCTGACATGCTTTCTACGTTTTGGATAGAAAAATTGTTTGAATGGCTTACCCAATGTCACTCTTTTTCATTGTAATGCAGTGTTTTTTAAAGAAAATACAAGACAAGACTAATAAACGCTAGTGGAAAAATTTGGCGGTGACATTGCTCAAACCGATTCTTTAAAAAACCGTCAACTAGTCGATCTTTACTCTGATTGACTGTATTTTCTATGACATGGTATAATTGCACTGATGTAAAATAGTGTTAATTCCAAATTCTTTTGGAAATAAAGTTTATGCTTTCAGGGGGGATCTTTATCCAGCCCATGACTTGTGTTCATTATACACACTTTAGATTACCCTTCTTTCCTTTTTTATTGCCTTCGAAATGCCTCAGTTCATGGTCAAAATTTGTTAAGTGGTTAGTTTTCCTTTGAAAGTGAACTGATGCTGTGTCGGTTGCGGAGTGCAAATTGGAAAATTGTTTAGTCAACTAGGTTGACATTGTCACCTCAAAAAGATGGCGTTTCGAACGTTCATCCCTCATCAGAAAGAATACTATCAGTATACCGAAAACACTCGCAAATTTGGTTATTTGGAAGTAATGCAAATTTTGTCCAAAAGTAAATATTTGCACATGTTACATGAGTAAAACGCACGCGAAAGTTTTTGGATGTGGTTTGGGTAAACGTTGGAAAACAGTGATGCATACATATAGATTTGCAACATGTTTGCCAAGATTTTTTCAGAAAGCAAACATTATTTTTCCACAGAGAGCAAATCTGGAGTAAATGTACACCGGATTTGTTGGTTTGCGGAGGTATCAAATACGAAGCAAATGTAAAGTAGATTTCAGGTTTACGTCGTATTTGCACGCAATTTCAACAGAATAAACATCTGTGTTTGCATCATAATTACTTCTGGTGATAATTTTGGTCAAATTTAGAGGGCTAAATTTGCACCATATTTACTTCTGTTGCAAACCTGTTTAAATCCGTTTTTTCGTGCAGTGATAGAAAATAAACACAATGAAGTCGTTATTATGTTGAAGAGGAACTTTTTTAAAGTGCACTGCAAATTTGGCGCTAATTTTGTCAAAAGTGAGAACCAGCTGGCCGTATAGGTGATTTTGGAAATTTTTTGAATGGTTTCGCTAAAAGCCCATGGGTGCTTCGATGCTTCGAATATTGAATGAGTACCATTTGTCCTGAAAAACTGTGAAATACTGCGTTTTGTCTAAGGTCTGTATGATAAAAACAGCGCCTCATAGTACTCTATCACCTTAAATGTGCCATGTATAAAGAGTATAAAAGGTTGGTTTACGCGCACCCAGATTTGTTGGCAAGATTTTGTAAAGTAAACTTGTCGAACGCAAAAAAATTCGTCCTGATTTGTATTCCAGGCCTAATCTACTGTGATCAAGAACCTTTTTTGCTCTTAAATGTGAAGGAAGATGATTAAACTACTAAAAAAAATCCATAAGGGGAAATTTTACAAGGTTTTCATGCCTTATTCACCAGATTTTCATGGCCAAAACTAAGGGTATTTTGATGGGTTCATCCTATGAAAATACCATTAAAAAGCCATGAATAATTCACAATTAATGGCCCACGAAACAGTCTGGATTGTAAGAAATGCAATGAAAAACACATGAAAAAGCCATGACTTTTTTTAATGACTCATAAATTTGACTTGTTATGGGATTTTCATGGTGTTCAGGAAAAGGCCATGAAACATCCAGATTTTTCATGGTGCGCAAATTTATGGCAATTTCATAGGATGGAAAATTCATGGGTCATGATTATCCCCTTAACGGGGAATTTTTAATGGGCCATGAAGATTCTCAGAGTACTTTTCTGACCTTTTCACAAATGTATTTTGTGCCTTGTCCTCTGACATTTTCATGTGTTAAATTAATGGCTAAATGGTACCATGAAAATGGCATCAAAACCCCATTGAAAGTCAATCATTTCAAAAACTATGCTTACCTTAATCTTTCTAAATGTGCTTTCTATCTTATTTAGAAGAGTATATATTTAGGTATAAAATTTACAACCAAAACAACTGGAGCATCAATCTGCTTTCATAATAATTTTATTCTAACCACTAAGGTGATAGATACAGTAAGTCGTTTCAGTCCTTCAGTTACAAGAGCATAAAAATCCCAAAATCATATGAATTTAAAATAAATAGACTTAAGCTTCTTTTTCACTAATATTTTGATTCTCTGCCATGCTAAAATCATATAACATTTTCATCATTTGTTTAAATGATTTTGACTTTCATACTTAGCACTTTTTACACTTTAAACCCTAACATCGAAATTTGAATTCTCATTGATTTTGTTACCCCTATTCATTTCCTACAGAAGTAGTGGGGAGAAGTGGGTAAAGTAATATTGAGCAAAACCATCTTGTGTGATCATGTCTGTAATTCTCATGACCACTCTGTTTTACAAAGCATTGTTATTACAAGGAGAAAGTTGATGCTGATCACTCTTAGGGTTTAAAGGGTTAACCTTAATACTTCATTTCCCAATAACTGTTACAGCTTTAACTCAATTTTACAATATACAGTAACACAGCTTTAGAGTGATTTTATACTTAACCTGTGAAATAGATAGTAGGCTACTACTAAGCACCACTATAACAGCATGTAAAAATAGTAACATTAAACAAAACGAATAAAAAAATTATGTGTATCTATGTCTATACACTATTTCCATTATATTCTTTCGAGCACTTGTAACTATTTGACATTAATTGTTAAGTGAAATCACTCTAGTATTTTGTAAGCAGCAATGTATTAAAGTTACCTTAAGTGCTGTTAACTAGGCCTTACATTTCTACTTGTATATTGTAAATATTGTTGGCTTAAAAAATGTTCATTTTTGAGTTCAAAGAATTGGTTGTTCCATCGATGGTGTAGAGAAGAATATATATTTGAGATTTATTTTTTACTTTTCCTCAAAAAGTTAAAAGTTATTGTTTCGTCGCTATGAACAGAGGTTACCAAAATCCTAGTATTATGGTTGTGTGAAAAACGGCTCGTTTACTTCAGTTCTTGATTGGAACTTGATAAATGAGCTGAAAACTAAAATGCTTGTACTTGCATTAGATATGGCGTTTGAAGATATTTAATTAATTACTTTGTCTTTAAACATTCATTTAAAGTCTTCACAACTCTAACAAGTCGGTGTCTGCCAGTGAGAATATTATCAGTATTCAATTTGTAGGATTACATCGACCATTTTCAACAAAGACTACAATTATGTTTGCAGTAAACAAAAAGAAGGGGCCAATAAATGGTATTTCATTGCATCACTCCTTAAAAAAGTTCCTGCTCACATCGGCAAGATTTAACAAAAATCTCCAGCTTCATACCTTAGTAAGTGTCGAAAGTTAGCATCAGATGACCCAAGTAACAACGAAAACACAATCAGCAGGAACATGCCTTAACCATCCACAATCCAGCTTACTTGTCGTTCTGCAACTTGATGGAAGCACGCTTCATGTGGACAACAAAACAAATCAACAATCCGCCTTTAAAATAACGTCGATCTGAGTGCAAAATATATGAACTCTTGCTCGAAAGTCCGCGTGAATTTGAACTGATCCAACGGAACTTCATTTTTCGCTTTTCTATTGGTTCAAAAGGTGCACGTGACGACGAGCATCACTTTGTGGGAGACTGGTAACTAGTCATCTCAAACATCAAACATGGCGCGTAATCCGTTAGGTGATCGAGTTTAGTGAGTCTAAAAAGCGGCGGTTTTAGAGCTGAATGAAATAATCTAAAGCTTTTGAGGTGTCAGCAGCAAGGGAAAAAAATTGCATTGTTTTTGTGCAAGAAACGATGACCTTTCTTTCAAAGCTTCAACGAAAGACATGTTGTAGACATTGTTTGGACTAGCTCAGGTACGAGAAGACACTTTGAATATCCCAGTTGCTTACTACACTTGTGGATCAAAAGCTTTTTTTTTTCGATAAGAAAATTCTCACGCAAAATATCTCAGAATTTACAAAGCTAACTTTGGGATCGTTGAGGTGCATGTAGACTTCAGTATTATGGATAGTGAATAGGTAGCTCGAGCAGAGGCCCTTCGATCTTCCTAGATAAATCGCAGCTATGGAATCCATTGCCTGCGTGCAGACGTCTCGTATTTCCTTTGATGCACGCGGAAAAGGGACGTCTGCGTAACGCCGTCGCTAATCGTGTTCCAGCGTCCCACTGGCAGGGTATTCCATTTTGCATAAATTGTGATATAATATCCGGTTAGGAATAAGAATTGACAGGCCAAACACAACATCGTAAGCTCGTGATAATGCGAAACGTGACCTTGAGAGTCTGCTTGAACGGAGGTTTTTCTTCTTTTCTCTCTCGCGCCAAGGTTACTAGCACTACACAGTGCATGTAGCATTCTAAACTTTGACTGAGTAAATCTCGTTTTTGCCGCACTAAGTCTTACATTTAGAGGTCATGAAGCAGGTTTGTTACATGCATACTGAGTAATCATTTCCTGTGGTTTACGCTTCTGTGGACGTTCCTGAAAGGATTTGATTTCAGATGCAGTTGTAAAGTGTTTAAATTTTCTTTGACCTCTGTTTGTTACGGCTAAATAAAGATTTTAGTTTCTTTGGCTGGCTTTCTCGGCTTTCTCCGAAATGCCTGCTTGATGCGAAGTCCACACCGCTTTTGAAGTTTTCTCAGACACTGTGGCATGTTTACAAATATGATGTGATGTGTCATGCACAGTAAATTATCAAAGAAATAATTTCCTCGTACACGTTAAATTTTCCGCGGCCTCGCACAAGATTTCGAACGGTCTGCACACAATGGCACATGTTTTGATTTGATTTGGCTGGAAAAACCCGATTACATAAATCACCGCAAACATTATCAGACCAGATTCGATAACAATCAATCAGCGTTAAGTCAAATAATGCGCACTGTGTCTCAGCCTATCACAGCATCTTCCCAAGATCTTGGGAGCCCAGCGGGACGCTGGAACACGATTAGCGACGGCGTTACGCAGACGTCCCTTTTCCGCGTGCAGCAAAGGAAATAGGAGACGCCTATTCAACAGCTGGGTATTCAGTTACTCTACACTTGACTTACCTTAACAACCTTTCGTACCCGGCAATCATACAACTAACCAACTCAGGCCCTGTTTACAAGGGTAACCCTGGTGTTAGGGTTACCCTAGCACTCGCATATTTCTTCTTTTTTCGCACGTCGTGTTTACAAGGCAGGTAAGCAGGTACCCTAGCGCTAGTGTAATCCTACCAAGAGGGTTACCCTACCTGCCCTCTAAACTCTGTGCTAGGGAAAACTCGCCTACCCGGGTCGACTTTCCGCCGTCATGGGTGACCATGCAGTAATCGTGCCAATTTGAACGGTATTTTATCTAATTTCTGAGCTTAATTTCTTATTAACATCTGAAAAATAAAAAGTTATTTTCTGTCTACGATAACAGTATTTTTCCTTTTTTTCGTGAATTTAACGTGTTTTCCAAAGAGAACTTCAAGATTATTTCGGACCGTTGCAAAGAATGTCACGCATGACGAAACACGTCAGCAAAGCTGGTAAAGTTGATCCGGGTGAGATACCTGAGAAATTTGCTTGTAAACCAGAGCTTACTTTAACCTGCTTGCTAGGGTAAAGACGCTAGCATAAGGGTAACCCTCTCTTCTTGTAAATAGGCCCTCACTCAAGAAATCGAGCGCCGACTTGAGTGGTTTTGGTTTACGATCCACTATAGCGATTCAAGATCATTAGACGTGGCCACCATGCCAAAAGATTAAAATTCAGGCGAAGGAGACGATAACAGATTATAAAAAGAACGTAAATAGCATCAAAGAAAACCTGCAAAACATAGAGAAATGCCAACACCGCCGCCATTTTCCCGGAACGCGTTTCCATTTGCCGTCAAAAATAACTGAAACAAATGATTAAGACTGGCCATACAGTGACTTTTTATATTTTACGTAGGAATTAAAATAAGTTGTTTCTTCAACTAAGTATTATTAATTTAAAACAGCTATCAAGTGTTCTCTTTTTTTGGCTGAAAAAGGTACATAATTGTACATAATAATAAATAAAACATTCAGGAACTTTTTATATCATTCTAGTTCAACTGATGTTTAAGTGGCTGTTTTTAATTCGTTCCAGAAACAGCTTCCTGGTCATTCAATAAACGTTTAAACTTTCAGTTTTACAGTATGAAGGTAATCAACTTATTATGTATATAAAGTCTTTCACCTCAGCACGAAAAATCAACTAAAATGAGGTTTTTTAAAGACTGTTCCAGAAAACAATTAACGAATTAACGCGAATTCAGTCTTTGTCGGCAAGAGAGGTGAATTGTTCCCATCCATACATATGCATGCGCCTGTTCCAATTGACTCGTCCCTATTAGGGACTTTAAGATCCAACGACGCGACGGCGACAGGAAGGTCGCTTAAAAAGTCAATTTGCGTTCTTTCAGTCTTTATAGCGATTATTCCTACCCACTTACTTTGTCAAATGTAGGCGAACCCTCCTGAAGCTGAATTTCAAGGGACCATATTCAAGCTTAGAAAGAGAAATAAAATTTCGTCGTTGCTTGTTTACGTCCTTCATAAAACGTGAAATTAGGCATTTTCACGTCGTAGTCGTGCAAAAACGGGAAAGAAATGTACAAAAAAGTGTGATGCACGTGCGAAGTTGTTGTTTTGCTAATGAAACCCATTGTTTTTTTTGACGTTCTTGTCGTCGTCCGCGCCGTTAGATCTTGAAGTCCCTATTATTTGTACGTGGTCGCGTATCGGCGGTCGTGGAAAACTTGCCTGGCATCCAGGCTTAGGGAAAGACTGGAGGGAGAAAAGGGCAAAAGAAGCGACGTCGTCTCCCCTTTCTACTCCTCCCATCTTCCCCCGCGCGCATCTCCAACGCGCAGGCTCCCATCGTTAGTATTCAAGAGAAGCAAAAGAGAGGGCTGGGGATAAGTGAGCTCTTTCGATTTTCCCTTGTTAATATTCAAGAGAGATAAAACAAACCACTGGGGATTAGTTAGCTCTTTCAATTTTCCATTCTACTCTTCGTTTGATATCCTACCGAAGAGATATTTGAAAAACGGTACCTGATTGGTCGTTTCGGATGACTTCCTGTACTTTAAGTACTGGTTATACACGAAGCGTAATAAGCATGAAACAAGATGATTAGCTATGGAAAACAGCATACGTCCTTAATTGTTGTTTGTTGTAAACTTGGTGCTCATGCTCAAACTCTGCAGATTTAAGAGTTGCGACGCGATATCTTGATCTCTGCGTGGCAATCGAGACCACTCGTTCGTGTAAAAGTAGTTTACAGCATGAGTGCAAACTAAAAATTGATTGATAAAAATTGCGCTAGCCTGGCGCATGGGTGTCGTCTCTTATACCTTAGCTCCCCATGTCAGCAAGAGAAGACGTCACTTAACTACACTGGAACTTGCAAGGGACTAAGCGGCCAATACTTCGAGGCGAAAGACTAAGAAAAAAGACGTGTTTGTTAGGCTACATTGAGTGCCCTTATTTTGTCAAGACATATTGCGTTTTGGTTTTTTCACCAGAATTTATTTCGTATTTATCTCAGATTAATGTAATGCTCAAAAGATTCTAACTTGTTTTTAAGTTTTATATTTATCTTCTTTTCATTTTCAATTTAAGGGAACTTTCAAAGGAAGGCTTGAATTCTACAACCAGGACCTCGTGATGTGGATGTGTCTTGAATTTAAAGTCCAATATTCCTGAAATTTCAAACAGAGGGCTTTATATCAAAAGATTTGTCTTTTACTTAATTTTGTATGTAACTTTGTTTTTTTCGCAATCTAATAAAGACCCCATATTTGTAGTAATTTGTCACCTTTTGATTTCCTGCCTTTGTAGTAAGAATGCGGCCTTAAGCGTTGTTAAACCACGACATCCTTGAGAAAACGTAGCATTTTCATCGTCATATAAAAGAAATCAGAATAGACACAACATGTACAGGGGCTTAGCGTGAGGGCTTGAAGGTGCACGCAAGGAAATAAAGGTTAGACCTGCAAAGCCTGCAAACCCAGGGGGGTCTGAGAGTATGTTCCCCCAGAACATGTTTCAAATTTAGGAGCTCAGAAATCATTTCCTGCATTTTCCGCAGGACATTTTCAGTAAATAGATACGAGGGAAAATGTAACAGTTAGTTGTTAATTGAAAACAACGCTAAAACAGTAACGCCATCAAGGAGAGGTTACAAGCAAAGGGCGAGACGTACCCTTCAGACGGGCAAATACACCAATATAATGCGAAAGATTTATCAGTCATCCTGATTTAATGATAAAAATGCTTTCAGGAAATAAAAAATAAATATTTTTTTCAAATTTCAGCTGTACGCACGGGAGTAAGTGCGCATATAGACGGTACGCTTCAGCACCACTAGAATCTCAGGTTCTCCAAATGAAAGAGTAGACTGTGAACTGCTAATATAACGCGCTCAATAATCACAACGAAAAATGCTATCCCGCATTATTCTTAAATGCGTTTCAGAATGGCTCGACCATTGTCGCAGCGGTTTAGAAAGGAGAAGAGATACGTGGTTTATCCCAGTGGAACTATCATTCCATGAACTGTCCCTAAAAAAATAGCATCGACGGAAAACTCCTACCACTTTGTAGCACCGTAGTTGCCCTTTCTGAGAAGATATAAACCCCTAAGTTAGAGTACTTCTAACCATCGATTTTTTCAGCTTCCATGAAAACCTTTTTGCTTGGGTAATTTATTTAAGCCCTCTGGGTTTTTATTTTGCATTCATCGGGGTAGGCCTGGGTTATGTTTATGTCATTTACGATGACGGAAGTTCTTCGCTGTTGAGAAGTGGACCTATCCGTCAACTACGTTGTCAAACCCTTCGGTTCAGCGTTTTGCAGACGAGAGCGGGGCCGGGAAGGACAAAGGAAACATTCTTGGATTCATCAGAAACGGGCAGGGTGCCGATAGGCAGTTCTATTGGTTTGTGTCTGACAAGGCGAACGGGCAGGGCTCTCACGTTTGAATCAGTTAATCGAGCCGCCTTGTGCACTGCATTCTCGGGGCACAGGTTAATGTGCGCAGCAGCATTCTTGGTGATGGACGCCGGGCGCAAAAAGCGCAGAGCGAGTTTCTCACATTGTTGGAGGACGCTATCAGGCAGCCAGACCTGGCCAAGCGCATGCAGCGCTACCAGCTGGCTGTAGACAAGGCAAAGGTAGAATAGAATAGAATAATTTATTTAATGTCGAAGACGTGGAAAGTGTTTGCACAATCTTCCGAGCCAGAGGTTCATGTTAAAAACGCTCGACAAACTAAAAATACAACACAGGACAAAATGTGGATTATGCATATACAAGTACAAAAAACTTAACTATTAAGTACATCGTAATTTTGGGAAACATTTTTAAAGAAACTATTTTTTGAAAAAAAAAAAAAAAAACCTAAAAAACCTTAGTACATGCATCAAAGATAGTTTAAAATGGACTAATCGTAATTATTACAAACTGATTAAAATATTAAAATATGTCATATAATTATATATAAATAAACTAGCCAAAGATTATGTAAAAATGTAAAAATAGATAAAATTATATACAGTTCATATACTGGCACCCTGTGAAATTGTGCTAAAGTGCTCGAGGATTTGGTGACAGTTGATAGTTTATTCCACATGTGGGCAATCATGTATAAATAGGAGTTGTGCATGACAAGGCTGTTATACGGAGGCTACGCAACATTTAAGCCATTGTCTCGTAAATTGTATTTAGTTAACCGGGGTGTAAAAAACTGGGAGATATAATTTGGGCCATCTAGTTTAACCGGATCAAGAGTATCTTGGAATATTAAACTTTCATCTTTGATTAAAACATTGAAACTTTTAATATTATTTTTGAAACCTTGGATAGAGCATCTTGGAATATTACATTTGTAAACTTTATTGGAACCAGCATTTTATAGCCGGATCAAGCGAATCTTTGAACGTTGGCAACTGATTGGAATTATTGTTTAACCCGATCAAGCGAATCTTTTAACCGAATGAACCAAATCAACCGAATCTTGAACTCAGTATTACAAGTGCATTATGTTCAACCGGATTTGTCATTTGTTAAAGCATTTTAATGAAACTTCACGTTCGGTATTGTGAACCCCTCGTTTAAACATTGTATTTGTGAAACCTAGAAAAATAAATAAACAGGCTGAGACAGATTCAGCCAGAAAAAAAAGGTACAGTAAGTGTTTAATTGCTTAAAACTTGAAGCTATTCCCTGAAAACCACCTGGCAAGGAACGTTTTGAAACGTCCTTCAGAGGAAGCAAATCGATTAAAAATCGATAAAGACTTTGTACAATCCCATCGGTCGCCTTGGAAGAAGAAATAATCGATAAAGATTTTACGCTATCCTATTGGCTGGGCTAAACTGGATTTTTGCCGTAGTGTGCCACAGGCATCCCACGTAATAGGGCCATCATAAAATGAGACCTTCATAAAATAGGACCATCATGAAATAAGACCTTCATAAAATAAGACCATCATAAAATGAGACCTTCATAAAATAAGACCCTTATAAAATGAGACCTTCATAAAATGGGATCTTCATCAAATAAGACCAGCATTAAATGGGACCTTCATAAAATAAGGCCATCATGAAATGAGTCATTAAATGGCATACATGCACAATAAAATGAAATGTTTACATCTTTAATTGAGAAATGAGCTACAAACAATGCAAATGCTACATGAGTAAATGCGTAAACTACAACATAAAATAGGAGAACAGCATAATAAAATGAGACCTTAATTTTGACACCAATACTGCTCCATAATGTAACGCCAAGAATCTTGAGAGTTGGTTGAATTTCGATGGACTTATCACCAATAAAAAGATTGTATGGGTACTGAGAGATTTCCCCAGTGTCATTGCCTGAGTTTTAGTAGCGTTTACTTGCAGGTAATTCGCAGTGAACCAGGGTGTTAATCTCCCTATGCCTTGATTCAGTGTAGATTCAAGAGTGAAGGGGCTCTCATGGGCTATATATTCCGTTGTGTCATAGCATACAGACGTAGGGAGGAAGATCCAGCTGAGTAATTGACATCATTCACTAAGATATTAAAAAAGCGGTCCTGGAAGGCTCCCTTACGGCACTCCACAGCGAAGAGGCAGCTAGTCTGACACCTTTCCGTTACATTTTACTCGTTGAAAGCGGCCTGATAGATATCACTGAATCAGTTTTACGGCCGAATCTTGAACGCCGTAAGCTTTCAGTTTTGCTAGTAATAAATTATGCAAATCGAGCCAAAAGCTTTGGATAGGTCAATAGCGACCACCGCCACATCCTTTTTAATAGGGACCATAAGATACTCTGGACGCGGCCGAGGAGGACGTCAACCGGAAGTGAAATGTTCAATTCTTGGAACTAATTAGCATAATTCCACAGCGTCGACCTGAAGTCGCAACAGCGAAAATTAGAAGTTTGGCCGCCCCGTTAAACGGTGAGTGGGTTTTCTTGTTTTCAGTGGAGAAATCGCTTTTCGTACTGGATTTTCGATCCATTTCACTTCAAGAGACACATTTAAGTGTTTTTTAGTGTGGTGTTCTCTCGAGGATTGACTCTTACTTTTTTGCTATCAAGCCTTTTGGGTTCAGTGTTTTGGCGGCAACTGAGAATGAAAGCGCAGAGTCTTTCGACACAAATGTAACGCTATAACTGCTTATTTTTAAGGGGGTAACGTTCTCGTTGTACGGTAGTATTTGAAAAATTTAAGAGACGGGAAGAATAAAAATTGTTGGAGAACAAATATCTAGGCTTGTAATAAACTTGAACATGTCGGAGAAAATTGAGATCTTAAACAAGATGCCATGGTTCATTTATTATCTTTCAGAACAAATATTTCATTTTGTTCACTTTCAGTTTAGCGCTGGCCATGGAGTGGTCTGAAGATCAAAATCGCCTTAGTACGGGAAGTTCTCATAACATAACCATATTGTTTAAAAGGAAGAACAACGGAAAGGGGAAAAGTCTGGGAACAGATAGCTGATAACCCGAACTCCGATTTCCCTCGAAGAAAGGGGGATTTTAGAGAAACTGGAGTCATAGCCGGCAGCATATATTTTTCTTTATAAAAGATCAATAAGATATCAATCAAGCAAGACTTCGCGAGTTTTTCTAAAAGGCGTCATGGAATTAAAACACGAAAGCATTAATTTATCCTCTCTCGTCAGGCGAGCGCTCATCGCAACCTGCTCAATCTTAATTTGTTTTTCCTGCTAATGTGGCGGCGTCCTCGCTCCAGGCTTTTTCCGGCAAACCCACGTTTTCTTTACCGCCGCGTCCAGGGTATCTTAAGGTCCCTAATGTCAAGAGCCTGGCGCCAATCATCAGTTAGCTTTAATAAAGCGGAACAGCAAGAATGCCCACGCAGGAACCCTCACATATTATCCGAAAAGACTGGTGTGAATACGCTGTATAATTGATCAAACTTTAGTTTCTCAAACACCTTGGGTATAACTGATAAGACACTAATTCGGCAATAATTCGATAAGATGTTTCGTCGTCTTTCTTATGAATAGGGTGACGTTACTGAGTTTCCATTGACATGGCTACTCGCCTACGTCGATACAGTAATTAAAAAGTCTAGTCATAGGTCCGGCTATGACTGAAGCGGCAAATTTAAGTAGCTTAGGTGATATTCCGTCAGGACCAGCTGACTTCCTAACGTTTAGATTAGAGGGGATTTAAGAAACTCGGGCCACACTATCTGGATGAAGATAACAATTAATTTTGGGTGCCTTTGTCTCAATATTGACAACACTGGCGTGGCTAGAAAGTTCATCCACGGACAACGTTAGGACGGACTCATTGTAGGAGGCGTAAAATATTCATTAAGAGACGCACTGGTGTCAGGGACAATTCTGCCATCTTCAAGTAAACAAATTGAACTTGTATTGATACTGGACTTGCTATGTGGTCGGAGTGGTATCAGTTTTTTAATTTCCAGAATAAACCAGGCGAGCATCTAGAAGAAACAGATGCTGCATCAAAACAGAAATCTTTAACTGACTGTCTTTTCGGAGCTGTGACCTTGTTTCGCTGACATCGGTAGTTATTCCAGTTTTCATTCGTAGGAATTCGGCGGAATTTCTTATACAATAGATTCCTGATGCGCATTTGTTTTTGAAAAGCAGGGTTAATCCACTGCAGGTGATTGTTTTTAAGGTTCACGCCTTTGAGTAGAGATCAATAGCTTGCTTGAGAAGGCTTTCCCAGTGGCACCAAAGATCACTCACATCATCGAATGTGTAAGCAGTGTCCAGTGGGATGTCACTTAAGGACGAAAGAAAAGCTGGCTCATCAAAGTTTTTCATTGATCGATATTCCATACTTCCCACGTTCGCCTTAGGCAGTGTTTGTTTCCTACCAATGTCAATTAAGTCATGGCCGTTAAGACCAAGACGAAGAGTACGGCTCGAAACAAAACGCTCTGGGTGTGAAACAAGAATAACATCCAACAAAGTTTTCGTTGAAGCTGTAACTCTTGTAGGAACTGATATAGTGTTACTCAGGCAGAATTGGTCGCAAGAATTCGAAAGACTATAACTTGATCCAGCGGATGACTCATTTTTGGTTAGAATGTCAATATTAAAGTCTCCAAAAAACATGACTTCCTTTCGCTTTGTGTACATTTTTTCAGCCGCTAAAACACACGAGGATAAGAATTCTGAAATCTTGCATTTGCCGGGTGAGCGATAGCACGCGCATATTAGAAACCAGGAGTTGCCACAACCCTTAACGTCTAAACATATCGATTCAACACCATTTGGTTAGAGTTTTGCTCGGCGAAGAGCTGTAATAGACCGTCGTCTGTAGACTAGCATACCGCCACCACCTTTCTTCCGATCTCTACGGATAATGCGATATTTTGAATGAGCAAATAAAGAGCTGTTAACAGAACCATCGATCTACTACGAAAAATATGTCGAATCGGCATGTGTTGAGTAAGTCTATAACCTCGTCTGCCTTGCCGTAAATGCTGTTTACATTTAAGTGACCAGTTTTCAAATTTCTCTTGTAATATGAATTGATGTTAGAAGCAAACCAATCAATCGGCGAGAGATCAGATTCATCGCTTGAGTCTTTTGGTGAGGTATTTATTTCTTGGGCAACTTCATTCAAATGATCACTGTTAGAATCGCATTGTGAAGATTCGTTGTAAAGTGGATCCGTTCTCACCACAGAGTTGAAAAATTCTTCGGACAGAGAAGCAAATGGTTGCTCATTGAGATCAAACGAAATGTTGTGTCGGCAGATAGGGCATTTGCAAATCATTGGTACGATTCTCTGAATTAACTTGAAGTCCTTTGGTGTTACGTCTCCACACTTGATGTGATAGGTGAGGTCGCAGACACTGCACGCGAGCGATCTGTGGTTTTTGGCAATGGTTCTTGAGCATTCATGACAGATCAGTTTATTCGTGCTTGGTACAGGATTCCCACTGATAATTAAACAATGTGGAAGCCGAGTTGGGATATTGGATCACTCTGGAAATTAAATAACCTTTCGCCTTGTAAACTTTAGAATCATGGCGACTGTAATTGTTCCACCCTAAAACGGAAATTAAATATACCGTTGGCGCTTGCCCAGGTTGGCCTGATGCTTCCCAAACTCCAAATCAGCCGCTGTTGTGAAACAAAACCTGTCCTCGAAACTCAATCTTCCGGCGTTATAAAGGATGCCGAGGAGGAAAAGAGCGATAACGTAAGAACTCCGGGAAACGTTACCGTCCGTCATATTGTATGCCCTTACTGAGACTTGATTTGGCAGCGACGCCCGGAGCGTGCCTGATGCCCTCTCACTTGGCCATTAATGCTGAGAGAACAGTTGCCTACAACAACAAGCTCAGGCAGGCAGCACCAAACATGAACCTCTGGTTCAACAATGACGTAAAGAAAGAGACAAAAAAAGTGGGGTTACGCTTCATGGCGGCGGTCCTTCCAAAATTAACCCGCCAAACAATCACCCATCTAATCCCATTCACAAGGAGGCTGTTTTGCATTCCGCCCACAGCCGGCGTTACCACGTAAATTACCTAGTGTTTATTTAGTCCCTAGAGGATATTTTAGGTTATAAAAGTGGTATTAGACATGAAGACAGGGCAGAGATGGACCAGGTTTTTTTGACGCTCCCTCTCGTTGGGAGTATTCAACGTTTAAGAAGTGTAATAAGGAAATTACAGTAGGCAGAATAAACGTGACGAAAGTGCAAAAACTGGTTCGTGATACTCTTCTACGTGGGTACGACATATATCCAAATCAGTCAAAAAAACCTGAACAAGTTCGAAGAAGAGAAGTCACAAGTTCTGTTCAAAGCCTCAAGCTCGCCGATTTGAAGTTAGCAGCTGACGAACCGCCGAGGAAAAGTCGCAAGCAGAAGCTGGACAAGTGGCAGTGAAAGCTCAAGACCTCAGAAAATCAGGAGCAGACTGGAATCTACAAAAGCAACATATTCAGAAGGAAAAAGGTAAAACAGTTCCTTTATTACCGCAAAAAATACGGAGAATCATTTGAATTCAAGTTCAGAAGTTACGCAACTGGACCTTGCTTAGATGACACCTTACTTGCAATTCAGAAGAGAGTTTTCATGAAGACATTGATTACATGAGGATGAATTGACTTTATTCCAATATTGGAAATTAGAACTGATGAACAGTAAAGTTTAATATTTTATTCAATCGTAGAGAAAACACAAAAGGAAAAAAAAACGCCTAATTTCCTGCTTAATTGTGTTAAGTTTGAATTGCGTAATACAACAATAGAAATAGTTACGTAATATAACAATAGAAATCTACATATCTATCACAAGTAATTTCGCTAATTGCAATTAGCGATTAGTTACAAACAATTATTAAGTCAAGAATGCCTCCTAAGGTGGACGTATCAATACTAATTGCGAAAAGAGATAGTACAATAGTCGCATTGTACGAACTTTTAGAAGAATTTCAAGTGCTTTACAAAGTTCAGCCCGTATTAAGTACGCTTGAAAATGTTTACAAAGAAATGGAAATTAAGTACAGAAGTGTTAAAAAACAGCAAGAAACAATTACGGATAGGCTAATCGAGACGGGATCTACAGAAGAACAACTTAAGGCTAATCAGCAGGTCGGAGATAAAGTCAGAGGCGATTTTCTAAAATACAGCGAAATTTTTGCCACTTATCAAAAAGCGTGCATTTCCCACGAACCGCCGCTTAAGCACGATGCGCTCGAAGCTATGACCACAGCAGTAACCAAAATGGCAGACGTTTTAGCTTTGCAAAAGACCGCTAGCCACGGACTTGAGAAATTATCAGTGCCAACATGGGACGGAAATAGAAAACCTTACGCAACTTGGAAGAGCGAATTTAACTATTGAATGTATAAGTACAAACAGGACGAAGACGAACAGCTGCAACGACTAAGAAAAGCGTTACCAAAAAACTTTTTTTGGTCTGATCAAGTGCGGCCAAGCAAGAAAATCGAGCAGGCGTGGAAAATTCTTGATACTGAATTTGGAGACCAAAGGAAATTAATGGACACACTGCTAAGCGAAATTACTAATCTCAAACCAATAAAGAGTGACTCGAACTCGCTCTCGCGTTACGCTGCTAGAATATTAAGCTTCGTGAACAAAATAGAACAAAACGGTTGCGCAGTAACAAGCACATCGGAAGCACCCTTTGTCATGTCACAGCTTCTGTCTAAATTGGATGCCAGCGATAACATTGAATTTGGCCGCGAAATGCTACGCATGGGAAAAGAAGAAAATGTTTTAAATTTGATTGATTGGCTAAACAAAGAAGCAAGTTTACGATCGCGCATCAAAAAAGACACTAACTATCGCAATAATTCAAGAGAACACCGTTCTGACAATAACGCTAACGACAGTGGACTAGACCAGGATGAAATATGCCCACTTGGTTGCAAAACAAAGCATTTACTTTCCGCGTGTCCTATGTACCAAAAGTCAACAGTTGATGAGAAATGGGAAATTGTAAAACAAAACAATCGCTGTCGAAAATGCCTAGGAGCCCATCATACAAACTCTTGTAAGAAGCCCGACGGTACCAGTTGCGATAAGTGTACGCGACGCCACCATTGTTCCTTGCACAATGAGCGTGTACCTCTTGCAAATTCAGACCAAGGCACAGAAACGCTTCCATCCGCAAACGAAAGTCAAGAAGCTGGTAATCACAATGTCCAGGGCGAGACAAGCGTCCCTGCTATTTGTCCAGTTCAAAAAGTAAAGATTAGAGGCCAAAATGGAAATTTTACCGAAGCCCTAGCTATGTTAGATAGCGGCTCAAACACGAGTTTCATTTCAAAGAACGTTGTGAAGAAACTTGGCATACGCGGAGCCAAAACGTATTTAACGATTAACTTAGCAGGAGACCAAAAGAAGTCGGAAGCATCAGAGTTTCTCGATATTACAGTTGTTTCAAACTCTGAACCAAGTATTCAGAAATCTATGCGAGCTTATGCAATAAACAAGCCATGCAGCCCAGCTAGAACAGTCTCGAGAACGACATTAGAAAGCTATCCCCACTTGAAACCAATTTCAGAGCAATTTCATCTATCGGGCGCGCGGAACAGTTGATTTGTTAATTAGAACAGACTTTGCCGACGCCTTTAATGATATGCACGTTATCGCAGGGAAATCCGGAGAACCAATTGCAAAGAGAAATTGCTGCGGGTGGTACGTCATGGGAACATTCGCTTCAAAACAGGGTGAGCGTCCCTCGGCTATCAATTCAATTGATGTAGGAACTGTCGATGTGTTAGAAGACATGAAAAAGCTCCTTACACAAGACATGTTGGGAGTAAGACCAACCGAACTTTGTACGTGCAGAGATAATGATCTTAAGGAGAACAAGTTTATCAAATCAATTGCAGAATCGACTCAGATTGTTGAGGGGAGAATCCAGGTGCGAATGCCTTGGAATGGCGAGGGACCCCCAAAGGAGAGCAATTACGATGTTGCATATAAAAGAATGATTTCTTCTGAAAAGTCCTTTAAGAAAAAAGATTGTCTCGAAATCGTTGAAAGTGAAGTTCAAACGTTGCTGGATCAAGATTTCGTCGTTGAAATTCCCTCTGAAAACGTAAACCATGATCAGCCTGAATGGTATTTGCCTTTACAAGCCGTGTTCACACCTGACCGAACAACGCAAGTTCGACTAGTGTTCGATGCCTCAGCGAAGGGTCCAAGAGGAAAGTCGCTTAACGAGCATCTCGAAAAGGGACCAAACTACATAAACAGTTTGCCCAACGTGCTTATGGCTTGGCGCTTTGACAAAGTGGCTTATACCGGAGATGTTAGGAAAATGTTCAATCAAGTGTTGATCCATCCTGACGACCAAGTCTTCCACAGATTCCTATGGAGGACAAACGAAAGTTTGAAGCCAAAAGTCTATCAGTGGAAAAGACTTAATTTTGGAGACAAACCAGCCCCAGATATAGCCGCAGGAGCAATCATTACCTTAGCCAAAGCTTCTCAAGACCAGTACCCGGAAGCCGCGAAGGAACTCCGAACCCATGTCTACGTTGATGACATCGGTGGCTCCCGAGAAAACGAAGATAAAAGCAAGCAGATCACGAGTGAAATCGACGCCATTCTCAGCAAAGGTCAGTTTCAAATCAAACAGTGGCATTCAAACAACGAGAATGTTGATCAGACAGATGAAGAGCATGTAGATTTTCTTGGCCACAAATGGAATAAGGTTCGAGACACCATTACCTTTAAGAAAACAGAGATTGTTGCAGAGGAGAAGCCTGTTACAAAGAGAAATTGCCTCGCCTACCTGGCCCAGCTTTGGGATCACACAGGCCTCATGACTCCAACAACCATCGAGATGAGAATTGATTTAAAAGAATTGTGGAGTTCAGGTTATTCCTGGGATGAAGTCCTACCAGACGAGATTCAAACAAAATGGAAAGGAAATGTCCAAGTACTCAACCAACTTCTCAAGTACGAATTCAAAAGAAAGTTAAAGCCAGATAATGCAGTTGGAATGCCAGAAATACACGGATTCTGTGACGCGGGAGAGAAGGCTTATGGTTCAGCCATGTTTCTTCGTTGGAAACTTGATGACGGCAGCTACACCTGCGTTCAGTTCATGGTGAAAGCCTTTGTCTCACCCCTAAAGAAGAAGTCAATACCACGCTTGGAGTTAATGGGTTGTCTCGCGCTCTCAAGGTTATATCGAACATGTAGGGAAGCCTTAGAATTCGCCGAGATTAGCAGCTGCAAGAAAGTGTTCGGGATCGACTCCCAAGTTGTACTGTCATGGCTTAAAACAAGTCTGAGAAAATTTAAGCCGTTTGTCTCGGTACGAGTTGCTGAAATCCAAGAGACAATTGACCCTCAAGAGTTCAGCTACATCAGATCTGAACATAATCCAGCTGACGCCTTGACGAAAGGAATTCTCCCGGAACAGCTGGGAAAATGGTCACAAGGACCGCAGTTCCTTAGAAAGCCGCAAGAAGAGTTGCCCAAATTTGAAGAAAATGCCCTGAAGATCAATGACGAGTTGTCAGCTGAAATGAAACCTCCCATTGAAGCCAGACCAACGTCCTGCGACAAATCAGAATTTTCAACTGCCCAGAAAGAATTAAGAGACAATCCTCTCTTTGAACATTTGATGAAAACGTGTTCAACATTCTCAAAGGCCAGGAAAACGTTAGCTTACGTACTAAGATTCGTCAACAACACAAGAAAGAAAACGAAGAATAGAGATCCAATTTCGCCAAAAGAACTGACGGGAGTCAGAACTTCGGTTGTTCAAATGGTGCCAGCAGACGATTGATGTCGACAAGCTAGATAAGAAGCTTATTCCGTCAAAGGACGAGCATGGATAACTACGCGCGCACGGAAGATTGGCAAACATAAGGACGCTTCCTGATGAAATGCGCAATCCTATTATCCTCCCGAAGAGCCATCGATTAGTCGAACTGTTACTCGTTCACCTACACGGAAAACGAGCACACCGTGGTTACAAGAGCCTCATTTACGAATCAAGAAAGCGTTTCTGGATCGTGGGAGTACGTCACATGGCAAAACGTCTAACAGGAAAATGTGTGACTTGCAAGAAACTGCAAAAGAAGCCATTGGAGCAGTTAATGGGCCAGATTCCAAAACTACGCGTAGCGGCAGGGTTTCCAGCCTTCAGTAACACAGCCATCGACATGTTTGGTCCTCCGCAGGTACGACTTGGACGAAAAACGCTGAAAGAAGCACATGTAATTATATTCACTTGCATGAAAACCAGAGCAGTCCATCTTGAACGAGTAACAGATAGAAGCACCGACACATTTCTTATGGCGTTTCCACGATTTGTTTCCTTGAGAGGAAATCCTAACAACTGCTGGTCCGACTGCGGAACAAATTTCATTGGAGCTCAACACTACCTGAATAAACTTTTGAACGACTGGGATATGCCTAGAATCCAGAGCGTTGTCTGAGAAGAATTTTCGTCTACCTTTCAGTGGAGTTGGAATGTCCCTCGCGCCAGTCACCAGAACGGAATTGTGGAGAGCCTCATCAAATCAGTACGACAAGCGTTGGATGCTACATCCAAAAACCAAGCCCTCACAGAAGAGCAGTGGAGAACGTATTTAGCAGAAGTTACGTGCTTAATAAATCAGCGTCCTCTCTACCCAAGCTCAAACGGAATTTGGGAAAGCCCGCCTATCACACCAAATGATCTTTTGATCGGAAATCATTTTCCACCTCCGATGCCAGAAGTAGAATCGAAAGTAAATCCAAGACACCTCATGAGAAGTACAGAGAAACGAGTGCAAGAGTTTTGGAATTGCTGGATGAAATATTTTGCTCCCAATCTGCTGCCAAGAAACAAGTGGTTCAGAAAGCGAGAAAATCTACGTAAAGGAGATTTGGTGTTAGAAATTGAACCAACTCCCAGGAGAACGTGGAAGATGGGACTTGTGCTCGAAACTTATCCCGGTGAAGATGGTCTTGTTAGAAAAGCAAAGATTAAAACAGCAACGTCAGTCTATGATCGACCAATTCACAAACTATGTTTAATCGCGACAAAAGAAGAATTAAACAGCATGCCTTAGTTATACAACCTAGTTAAAACTAACTTATGTAGTGCAAAGAAACAAGTTGCTCAACCAATTACTTAAGTAATTCGCTTTCCGCACTGGGAGGGGGAGTGGTTTGCATTCCGCCCACAGCCGGCGTTACCGCGTAAATTACCTAGTGTTTATTCAGTCCCTAGAGGATATTTTAGGTTATAAAAGCGTTAATAGACATGAAGACAGGGCAGAAATGGACCAGGTTTTTTTGACGCTCCCTCTCGCTGGGAGTATTCAACGTTTAAGAAGTGTAATAAGGAGATTACAGTAGGCAGAATAGACGTGACGAAAGTGCAAAAACTGGTTCGTGATACTCTTCTACGTGGATACGACATATATCCAAATCAGAGGCAATGAAACTGAAAAAAGGAGCCGCCTACCAACCCAACCCCCTCCTCGCCACCCGCTCCACCGACTACAGTCACGACATAAACGAGGCGACGCTCGTTGTGGGAGCAGTTCTTTTGACTGGGCCGTAAATTTGGAAGCGTTAACGGTTGTGTATGACGACCTTTTTTATTAAGAAGGCGACCACAGCAAAATTCGTTAGCCAGGTGTGCTTCGTCAGAAATGAGATGGCTTGTCCTGCCGCAAGAGATGGCCAAGTTGAGAGTGTCTTTTTGATGGATTTGAATATTTATTTCTTTACTAATAAGGAACCAAGAAGGGAGTCACCTTAGAAGGCTTATGGGTAAGAGCTGAGTTTCTATACAATATTTATTTTATTTAAGTCAAGTTAAAAGGAAACATTCAGCTGTGGGACCGCGCTGACCTGGACACTACTTTTGCCAGTTTGAAAAGCGTTAATCAAATCTATGTGTCGGATACATCTAGAAATCCGCTTCAATCCTGCCTAGTGTTTCATTGGATCCTCGATCTTTTACTGTAAACCTCTATTAATGAGGAAACGTTTACTCATTCTATTACATTATTTTATCATATTTGGTTAAAACAGTATTCAAACGAACATGAACAGAAGATGTGAGAAACGCGTATGCGCCGGGCGGGAGAAATCGTCTTCGTTTACCAAAATAACTTGAGAAATGAATCAGCCAACATTGACAAGCAAAAAATCGTTATATATTTGGAAATTCAATGGAGAAGGCTACATTTATTTGGAAAATCAAGCTTTCTCGACCTTGAACCTTCGACAATGGTTCAGACTTCATGCAATTTTTCACCTCTACTGATGTCGGAATTCAGAAGTATTCGTCGATGTTTGGCCTTCCCTGGAAAAATCCATCGGTCAATTCTCAATGGTATATAAAAAAGATGAGTGTTCTGATATGGCTTAGGGTCTATAATCACGATTCGGTTTTTAACTAGTTCAAGGTTTGTCAGTTTAGAGTACTCCGGATACGCTTCTCACTTTCTGTTTCACGCGAGTCTTGTGACATGCAAATCAGCCAAGAAATGGTATCTAATGCGCATGTGCATCAGCTGACTGTGTCCCTTAAAGCTTTGTGGCCTAGCGTTGGCACGTGGTGCGGTTTTCATTAGTTCGGCTAGATAGCTATATCTGTCTGGATTTGCAAAAAAGTACCCCCATGGTTTTTTTAACAACAGTCTCATTTGAGGCTTGTTCAGTACTTGACCATTCTTTTCCTTAATGATGTTTTCAGTACAAAGATCCCCTAACAAGCTGCAGTAGATCGAAAAACATGTGTTTATAATGCTGTTATGTCGTGGTTCTTGTATTATAACAATACTGTTTAAAAGCAAAAAACGCTTCGTGAGTGTTTAGTTGAAGTGGTTTTGTCTTAGACAACCGATTCTGGGGTCAAGAAAGGTGGATTCTATGTCTGTTTTAGTCGGGCATCTCGCTATGAGCCTCATAGTTTGAGAGACTGAAAGGTCATAATTTGTGTGCTTTAAAATGTTGTTCATTTCATTTCAAATCTGTCGCTTGCCAAGAGCGACTTTGCGTTTGTTGTCAGCGATTAATTTTTCCGTTTTAAGCCCTAACTAACGACTTTCAAAGGTTTTCAAATTGTTGAAACGCACTTGAAATTTCTGTTGGTACCTTTATGTTAATCCAGACATTTGGGGTGGCTATACTGCTTTACGTCCATCCTAGTATAAGCACTGCACTGATGAGGCCCACAAGGCCGAATCAGTACTGTCTGCAATTATATTTTTATATATGTATCTGACTGAATTGAATTTATGTAAACATGTCTGCAGTGAATGTCTATAGGTCCTCAGCTAAGTATTTCCTTGGTACCAAGACTTTGACCCTCCCCACCCAGGACACTGGGTGACTGTCTGCGCATCCCACTGACCTCTGCAATAATCATTATAATTATTCTCAGCAGAACCCTGATTCAGCTGGCTTAGGACAAAGTAAGAACAAGGTACTTGCCAGTCAAAGCATCCAGTAAACACTGCTGCTTGCTGAAGGGGTTGTGTCAAAACAGGCCCTTCCCTTCCCCACTAGTTTAGCCCCCCAGGCTTGATCCACCCACTCACTGTTAAGGTAGTCCCTGGGCTATCCAGCTGTGACGACCAAGACATCAAGTCCCCTCTACTTTTTTGGACAACGCACTGGTCTGGAGCCGTGATGCGCCCGGCGACAGGCGAAAACCTAATGGCCACGTTTTGACGAAATCAGACCGATAGACGGTTGAAATGGAGCTTCCTTGGCTAACGAGATATCAATCCAAACGGATCAAGAATGATTCACAGTCCGATTTTGGTGTATGAATGATAAAAGAAGTGAAAAAAGACCAAAAGTGGACAACGTTTGGATGATGAAAAAAAATTATATATACTTAAAACGTTTCGGTCTCACGACCTTCATCAGTTACAAAATTACTATTACAAACGACACTTAAATACGAGGTACAACAATTACTAAATTAACACCAACCATACAAAGGTACGTAACGAATTGAACAGAAAACAAAAGATTGTAGTGAACAAAGGATACGTAACAGATTGATCGAAATACAAAATACACAAGGGTGGCAGAGAATGAAAACTAAAGATACTAATTATGATGAACAAAGGTAACGTACGGTATTAAAATTAAAGGAAATAACATGAAATGTGTAGTCCAGAGAAACAGAAAATGTGCATTCCCCCCCCCCCCACGGAGGGCAAAGGAAATTCCGAGGGGAGAGGGGGTCCAAGAGGAGGTAATTTCCGAGGGGGTTGGGGGCCGCAGCTTATGAATAAACTTCGGTTGTCTAGCTGTTGCTCTATTTCACATTTGATTCACAGTAATTTAGTCGTGTTCTAAGCCTTCTTGTAACATGTTCTAACTGAAATGAAATAATGAAAGTTCACGTGGTGTTTAGTTTGAATGTAACAGGTTCTTTTGCAGATGACATTATTCGTGTAGTCCGTGGTGCAAGGTATCGCCTCTAAGGTTAATTATTAGCTAAGAACGTCCTTGAGATTATTAGACACCGTACTAACACGAATGAAAATATTTTTTTTCATTTTATCACAGAACAAATGTTTTTCGCGTAAAGACGTCATTCGCGGAAAGATCATACACGTGGCCAAAATGGCTATTAAAAGACAATACAATACAAAACTCCCGAACTCATCATCCCTAAATTGAAAACAACAGACGGTTTTATGTTTCTGCACCTAGCAAAATAGCAATATTTGAGAGATGGATATAGTGGTACGAATTAGAACCAACACACAAAAAGACTAAGTTATACACCTTTAATGTCGAGTACTTCTCCCTTTTAATTCGCTGCAGCCGTGCTTGCTTTTAATACATGCTGATCGCTTGATATGTTATGTCACATTTCTTAGTGTTGCGTTTGTTGTCGAATATATCCCCGTATGACTTGTAAAGACGAAACCACACAATTACGATTATTTTAGCCTGGGAAAAGGATTCGCTGGTATTTGTTAATGTTTATAATGGAATAAAGCGATTTATAATGGTCCGACTTTGCCTCTTGTCCTGACATGGTACTGTCACGCGAGTCAAAACTCAAAGATGGCGGCTGAAGTTTTTCCGCGAATGACGTCATAAATTAAAAATTCAAGATGGCGCCCAGACTTATTAAAAGCGTGTATAGTGCAACTTCATTTTGCAGACAAATATTCTTTCCAGAGGGTACAGTATGTTGCCCACTATCCGGACGGTACCAGTATCTGGACACTTGAAACAAAATTTTTGAGGCGCCCTTTTCAGTTCTCGGTAAACGACGTATTTCGAATGAAAGCTGAACATTTCAGCTTTAAGATGAACGTTTTGACGATTTGAAAGCTTGCGAAACAGTCGCAGAAGACGCCGTTCTGTTCAGGTGAGTAAACTTTTCATGGCTAATATTTACGCTGTTTACTGCGCAGTAAAATTAGTGCTGCTCAGAAAAGGGAGAGTAATGTGTGATATTTTAAAAGAAACTGATTTATTCTTAAAGTGAAGATACTTAAGGAAGTCAGGTTTTCAGAAAGGTTATTAATTCTTCTTAAAATTCGATTTGTTTGGAATAACGGAGGCCAGAAACATTCACTAAGTATTGATGTTAGGTGCCCAGTATCCGGACAGTTTTTTCTTTACTGTACAGAATCGATTATTTAGCTGTGTACATTAACCGCATAAGATTTATTTCATATCTATAACTATAATTAAAGCTTAGGATATATGATATAGTCGTAAAAAGTAATTCTACTCAACTTCGTATGGAAATTTCCTTGACTTATTCAGAGGCGACTTGATTTCGTGTGCACGGCTTGTTTCGCGTGACTGCATTTTCTATTTATAACCGAAAGCATCTGGGTTGAACCTGGAATTCTCGTACTTTCCCCAGTTGTGACTGCTAGAATGGGGTTGCAACGGAGTGAAAAATGTCCCACAGGGATTGAGAGATGTGAAAGAAGGAGGAATTAGTGCCAGAAAAGCAGGCTTATTGTGGGGACTGAGCATGAAGAAATCAACAATGCAGGTCAGACTAAATAGGTGAGTGACCTTTGACCGTCAGTTGAGGTCCCTTCCCCAAGCTTTTTTTTAAAATAAGAAATGAAGAAAAAGAAGTCGTTTGCAGATTGGCTAATTGAGCTTACAAACTGCGGCTTCGGCATGTCCACGGATGCCTTCCCTAAATCAGTGAAAATGTTCCCAGACAAGGAAATAAGAATTATACGACTTTTAAAACAGCCGCTCGCGTTCCCCACCATACTCCAGTCATTTGTTATGTTTTATTTCACGATGCTAGGTTATATTTTTGGAATCGATTGCCAGACTACTTTGCAAGTGCAAGAGAAGCTTATAAGTCGCTTGCCCGTCGAAATTTATGTACAATTACGTTGTTATTGTTGTGTCCGGATACTGGGCCAGCTGTCCGGACACTGGGCAACATAGGGGCTCTGCAAAAATATTAATTTCGCGATGGAAACAAAGGCAAAAAAGTTAAACTGTCTTTCGTCATATCAAGGACTAAATAAATTTTCTCTGGGCCAAATTTCAGAGCTCTTACGATTAAGAAAGGAAAGTTATTGCAATCTTAAACTGAAGTGTCCGGATACTGGGCAACATACTGTACCCAACCAAGTGAAAAAGTACGGAAATTCCAGGGGCGGGAGTATGACAAGCACCCCCTGGAATGGAAATTCCAGGGGGTGGGGGTTTAAAGCCAAAGTGCCTTCCTTGGTGGGGGGGGGGGGGGGTATGGATATTTTCTGGAACTACACCGTCAATTAAAGCAAAAGATACTAATGAGCTAAGAATAAACAGTGAGAAAATGTAGCTGCCAAAACGCAATAGGTCCCCCATTCAGGGCCCCTGGACATTCCCATAGGAAAACACTAAAACATAACCCCAAAAGAGGACTTGAAACTAAAAGTAAATATAATAAAAATCCCCACTAAAGGCCTATGAGTAGTAAAACCAGCACAAGAATAACAGGATCCCTGAAGAGGGCCCCTAAGTGTCTGGGCAGCTACAGGCTATAACTACAAAAACTTATTAATATAATAAAAGACTAAAATGATCAAGAATTGTCAAAAGCTGTTTTTAAAAAGAAGTTTACAAGAACTTCACTACCCAGACGTGTCAATTCCACAGAGTGTTATGTGTAATGAATACGATTTTTAGAGTGAAATTCTTGTCGTTTATTTAATCCAAAGGGCGCAATGGAAAATAAAGGCGCGCTCCAGTAAGCTTTTTTGGTGACCAATAATTTGTCTTTGTCATGATTTGTGCTGGTACAGATTTGTTGGTCTATGTATTGAAAGGTAAAGTCAGACAAAGTGTGTGGTGTTCTATTAAAGTGTATAGCAACTTCACAAGTTTTCTTGTTAAAAAAATCTTACGAAAATTCTAGCACCTTCTAAAGGCAGAAAAAGCTCCTTGCCAAGCGCGGATACACCAGCTCAAGTTTGTTTCGAATGCGAAAAAACCAGATGTGATCTTAGTTTGTAAAAATCTCCTTGTGAACTCTAACACATTTTATAGCGCCCAAACTGGCAAAACCTATTTTGCAACAAAGAACAAACAAAGGTTTTCGTGTAATTCCACTAATGTCGTTTATTTGGTCCATTGTAAAAAATGCAATCTCCAGTATGTTGGCTCTACCACTACTGAATTCAAAGTTAGTACAGGAACCACAAATCATCTATGAAAACTAACAAAAAAAATTGACTGGTTTGTTCCTTTATTTGTTTATTATCTTTTTTATTTATTTTGTTGTTTTGTTTTGACTGTTCACAGTCCTCAATTTTTCCGTAAGATCGTCGAGATCGAGCGCATTGCTTTACAGGCTGCCATCTTGAATGAGTGTCAAAATTACTTAGAGGGCAGGGGCGGTTTGGGAGAAAGCGAGAACATTAGAGGGATTGTACTGTAACATTACTGCAGCTCGCGTTCAGGATGCGTAACAGGAATTTCACGCCTTCTACGATTCATTAATTAAGAAACTTCCCTGGCGATGAAAAAAATGCTAGACACATTTAGCATCTATTTCGTATGTTAACAAATATCTCGTTTTGAAACAGTGATTTTATAAAGTTTCTAGGCCATTCCTCCATGTAAAATCGGCAAACTTGCACAGGTGAAACATTTTCCTAATCGAAGCGCTAAGCATGCTCGCTTCACCACAGATTAAAACGGTTAAACCTCTCGATAAAAAGCCAGGCATTTCTGACAGGTCGTTTTTTTTTTTTGCGTCGGCGTAGCGTTGAATTTCAGTTTGTTTGGCAGAAACTGTGTTACAACATTCCCCTTGCCAGGCCTCTGTCCTACGCAGAGGCCTCTTTGTGATGTGGGGAAGCTGGTGAGAAAGAAAAAGAGAGAGCGCGGGGCACGATGGGAAGGGGAAAGAGAGAAGAGAGGCCTCTGTCATATAATTTGCGGTTCTCTGGCCGGATTTGCGGTTCTGTGGTCTTGGTTAAACCAGCCGACTATTTGGACGCTTTTGAGGGCTTTTGTGAAGATAACGCCCATCGTCCCCCGCACGCTTTCTAGTTTTTCGATTATTGCTATTTTTATAGGGATACCCAGCGGAAGCCTCTGCGGGGGAGAGAGTGTGTTCTATATTTGTTTTAAATCCTTTTTCAAGATAAATATATTTTTCACGAGGGAGACTGCCAGCATATTGGCATAAAGGTGCAGTTCATATTCTTGCTTGTACGCGTAGAAGGTAGCGGCTAGCTACCTTGAGATAAAACAAAGACTATAATTTTTCGTCTGCCAAAAGTTGATTTCCGTCTCATTCACTCAGTTGTACAAACCTCGCATTGTTTTTTTCAGTTGAAGTTTTATCCAACTGGCAATCACAGTTCAAAGCAAGGAAGATCTTCAGCCATAATGGCGGACAGGCGAAAAAGTATTAAATTTCTGTGTTTAGCAGAAAGTGTGACCCAGCTAATGCGTGCTAATGCTGCACTATAATACACGCGTGACGTGTGCTGCATGCTTTATGGAGATTTATAAAATAACTCATATAGTACGCGCGCTCTGATTGGCCGAGAGGAGTGTTTGCAAGAGAGTATGTAAAGATGGTTGTGGCGTCAAGATGTTTTGCTTTTCGCGCTAATCACTCAAGCACGAATTTGAAAAAGTTTTCGAGTTCAAAACTAGACAAGTTTACTTTATTTACCCATTCCTTCGTCGGCTAAAACTTGAAAAATCGTTAAAAAAAAAAGGTGTGTCAATTTTTCTTCGCTTAAGCTGACATTTTAAGCGAGAAAAACTCGTGTTTTGGAAAGCATCTTTTTGCAAAACAAGAAGTGATTACGCGTGCAAGACTTCGTGGACAAGACTTTGCGACTGGTAAGAATTTATCTTTTAATCAGTGCCATAACAAAGAGTTTTGCGTTGTTTCTCGGGAAAGTTATTTTATAAAAGCAATAGAAAACTTTTTTCCTGTGTTTGCATAGCCTGATATACACACTCGAGGCGTTGGGAGAATTCGAGACAGTTATGCAAACCCGAGACTTCGTCTCGGGTTTGCATAACTGTCTCGAATTCTCCCAACCCCTCTCGTGTTTATATCAGGCTATGCAAACACGGAAAACGTTTGCTATTGCTTAAATAATGAACTGGGCTCTACCGATCAGAATCCACTTTTAACCTTGGCTATTTTATAGCGGAGCTCTGGCGCGCGAAGCGCGCCTGTGGAGCACCATGGGTAAGTAAAGCTACCCATCCAAGAAAATTTGGCACTTTCTAGCCCCTAGTTTGGGAGCACAGGAAGACTGATATTGCACGCATATTGTACATCAATGTTGTGATCAATTGACAGCTGTTAAAACAGGGTATCCGCTGACCAGTATCACCTGACCGTATCGAGGGCTCAAGTGTCGACCCATCGACGTCGAGTATCGTTTTCAAATTATCCGCTGACAAGTTACTAGTTTTCAAATGATCGCAGGCTCAAGTTTAATTTTTTTTCCTTCGTGTGAAATACGTTGTGTTTTATATGTGCCGCACAATTAAAATTTTGATTTTTAAACTGACCTCGGAAGCTAAAATTCAGCCAGTTTTCACAGGCAGGGAAGACATGCCAGTTGCTTTTGACTCTTCTCACCAAGGTCATGCGTTGGTCACGCTCTACGTCCAATTTTTATGCTCTGATTGGTCAAAATTTGACAGGTGAGTTCGTGCGGAATATTTATGCAGCATCTTGAAACTTGTTTACTTTGACCGCCGAAGCTGACAGAGTTTTGTGTCAACTTGTCATGTTTTCAACTATCTTTTTCCACTGAATGTGCAAAATGAAATTCAGCTGCTATCAAGAGTCTTCTATTATTCATGGCTAGTTTGTTTATTGGGGTGGTTTTTGGTTGAGAATTACGTCGCTTGTCAAAGTCGGAAATCCGATTTCGGATGGCATCGTTTTCGTTTTTCACCTTGCTTGTTGCGTGAGAGGGTTGAAAAGTCTGAAGTGATTCTGCTGGCCTTACTTGATAGTTTTCAGCCCATTTCGAATGGTAAGCCTGAGTAATTATGGTATTGTAATTTAATGAAGTCGGGCGTAGTTTATGCGCTATTTAGTTTATGCACCTTTGTAAGATTTGAGACAATGATCTGACCGAGTATCAGGTTTGATTATAAGCTTACAGAACTTTAAAAAGCCTTTAGACATTTTCTCACCGCAAATAGAAATAAAACGTTCCAAAGAATATTTAGTTACAATTCTGGCTGTAAAAGAAACCTTTGAGCGATTTTCTTGCCTCGAGTTCATCTTTGAAAAAAGCAAACACCGGGAGGCCGGCTTAAAACATAAAGAAGGATTTTCAGAGACACTTAATACTTGTCGACGTAAATGAAAATTGTTGTCTCTGTATATGTTTCACCGAATTATTTTCCTTTTATTGATTGTTAGTAGTCTCTTTTTGCAATTTTTATCGCTGTGACGTTTGTTTTCAGTCGCTCATGAATATCGCTTGCAGAAGTAGTCAAAATGCCGCGCGTATCAAACGCTTTCGAAGATTACACATCGTTAAAAAACCATTAAATAAAAAATAAACATAATAAATTCCTCATTTTGTTGAAACGTATGACTCTATTAATCTTAATTTAAACAGTCAACTTTGGCGCTTGTCAAAGTGAGAACCGGCAAGCCGTATAGGTGCTAAAAGCCCACGCGTGCTTTGATCGTCCTGAATATTGAATAAGTGCAGTTTGTATTCCAAAATTGTGAAATACTGCATTCTGTCCGAGGTCCGTATGATAAAAACAGCGCCTCATGGTACTGTTTCACCTCAGATGTGATGTATAAAAAGTATAAAAGGTTGGTTTACACGTCCCCAGACTTCTTGGCAAGATTTTGTAAAGTAAACTTGTCGAACGCAAAAAATTCGGCTTGATTTGTTTTCCAAGAATTTGTTTTCCAGGTCTAGTCTACTGTGATTGAGAGCCATTATGGCTCTCAAATGTGATCGAAGATGATTGCTATTTTTTGGGTGTACATATAAGGCTATCAACTCGATGTAAGATTAAGTTAACCGCTTAGCTTGGACTGTTTGCAAATTATTTTTTCTCTAAAATCACTTAGCCTTTCCCTCAAAAGTCACATGATTGTGCTGTAAAGTTAACTGATTTGTGGAATGCAAGTTTATTGTTTGATTTAAATTATAAATTCGAGTCAACGGGAGCTTCGCTTTTAGCCCTGGCTAGATCTGTATATTATACCTTGCGCCAACACACGAAGGATTTTTGGTATTCTGAGGATTAATCACGTAAGCCAACATGCTTTTGAAGCAGCCCGGCCACTCTCTCCTTCGCAGAGACTCCCGCTGGGTATCCCTATAAATAGCAATAATCGAAAAAATAGGAAGCGCGCGGGGGACGAGAGGAAGAGGGAAAAGGCCTTATCTCCACAACAGCCTCCAAAAGCGTCCAAATAGTTGGCTGGTTTAGCCAAAACCACAGATTGAGCCGCAAATCCGGCCATGCAGTGAACCGCACATTATACGGCAGAGGTTCTCTCTTTCCCCTTCCCATCGTTCTCCCCCGTGCTCTCTTTTTCTTTCTCCCCTGCCTCCTCACAAAACACAAAAGAGGAGAGTAGCACACATTATTTTAAAATAATCACGGATTTGACTTCATATTCAACTAAAGTAGATTCATTGCCTGCATTAAGGGCCTTTTATTACATAAGGAGGCCTGGAATTTTAAGTCATTTTCCAATCAAAAAACTTAACATATTCATGATATTGGGAGATGTACTGATACTGACACAAAATCTAACTTCCGCAAAGATGATAAATATTATTCTAGCAACCTCAAATTTACACTTCTATTTCCCAAATCAAGTTTTAGGTTAGAGTGATTTTGTTTTAACTGTGAAACAGATACTAATAACAAATAGTGCCAAATAGAAAGAGCTAAACAAAAGAATACAATGGAATTAGTGCATAATAGTGGGCAGTATTCTACTACCTATTTCACGGGTTAAGTTAGACTACGAGGAGTCCCCCATTTTTCTTTAGGGATAGTAGAGCGAGCGAAACGCGAGCTCGCGTGAAAATCCCCACACGCGAGAAAAGGCGACACGCGGCAGGGAGATCTGTGAAACAGATACTAATAACAAATAGTGCCAAATAGAAAGAGCTAAACAAAAGAATACAATGGAATTAGTGCATAATAGTGGGCAGTATTCTACTACCTATTTCACGGGTTAAGTTAGACTACGAGTAGTCCCCCATTTTTCCTTAGGGATAGTAGAGCGAGCGAAACGCGAGCTCGCGTGAAAATCCCCTCACGCGAGAAAAGGCGACACGCGGCAGGGAGAGAGAAAAATGAGGGGCTACAGGCAAAGCCCCAGCTTTTGACCTTTCACGCCCGACTGATTTTGGAGTGTCAAGTTTGTATAGCCTTTCAAATCAATTAAGCGCATCCAATGGCATTCCTTCTCTCATTGAGCTGTCATTGCTCATGTCATCCGTAGATTGCGGGGGATATTTATTGCAAGTAAAAGAAAACCCAGATAGCTAATTTTCTTCGTCGCTGTTTCGCGTGAAGAACTTGATAGTGTAAATAGGGGATCGGTAGGTAACAAACGGCTTTTACCTCATGCCAAAATACTGCTTGTTCCATTGTATTTTTTTCTTCCGACGGATAGATTATGCTCTGGAGGAAAACATTTTGACTGAGCGAATGTGATTTTTGCTGCTTATTTCATACTGAGAGGTCATGACAGGCATATTGATTTTCTCGGTTATTGTTTATGGTCGGCATGACTTGCCCTCTGATGCAAGAGCATTTTATTTGACCTCTTTTGAAAAGTAAAGTTCTTCAATGCAGCTAGATAGAGGTTTAAGGTTGTTTAATTTCTCCGACAAAATGCCTCCTGGATATGAATAATTATAAGCGACTTTCTTTTTGTTCGTGAATGTCACGGTTTCCTGCAATGTTTTGTCACGCTGGGCCCAGCTCGTTAGCGTTTTTGGCAGGATGTTAAATTTTCACGGATAGTGATTTTCAGATCCAAATCTCGAAGAATGGATTGCAGCTTAAACTGAAGCTATTATTAACTATGGAGAATTGCGATGTAACTCAGTCATAATTGCTTTTAGAGCAATGAATTTTAAAGTGTTTCGATGTAGTTTTTCAGAGGCCATACCGATACTTTTCAATCGCTTTAAAAGTGATTTATCCTTGTCTGATCGCTACAAAATTTTCACCAATGATTGACTGTAGACTGAAATTTCTCAAAATGTAGGTTTTAGTAAAATCGATATTACTATGACAACAATAAACAAAAAACTTTGAAATTGATAAAAGCCGAATTTTGCGCGATCTAGACCAACTACTGAAAATGCAACACTAGGAACTCAAAGTTTGGTGTTTAGCAAATAATCTCCGTAAGAAGTAAAAAATTCTGTATGTTTGAATTCGACTAAAACTAAAATATATTTCAAACCTTAAATTTTCAATATCAGTGATAGATTACTTAATACAAACGTTATAAATGACTCAAATTCTTCTTAAGTAGCGTCAGAATGCTGCTTAATATCATAATTTGATGCTAGGAAATTCTGGTGTATTTTCGTTCTTGCGATCTTGATAACTAACCCGTTTTCTCACTACCTGTATAAGTGCAACCTCATTCAAAATTTGGACTTTTAGCGTTTTTTTGTATATCTCTGAAACGACTCGAACGAATTTTTTTAAAATGTCCTCACATAATTTTCATAATGTATATAATAATGTCTGAAACTTTCATTGCCTTGATTCACTACAACACTTTGAAATTTCAAGACAAACTTATCCTACTAACCGGTCAAAAATCTGATAATCAATAATTTGAGTCATTTATAACGTTTTACCTGACAGCCTACAAAATCAGAGACGAGAGTGATTATCTCAACAACGTTTTTAGTAAGAACAATTACAACACGGACTTTGTTAGACGGAACACTCACAGTAACATTGATTCCAACACTCAAACCAACGTCAACTCTGGCCCTGTCACCACAGCGACTATACCGTACATCACAGGCACCTCTGAAGCTATCCACGTATATTACAACCTTACAACATACGTGTTGCACACAAACCGACAACCACTTTACGAAGACTGCTTTCTAAGGTCAAGGACAAAGACAAACCGGAGGACAGACAGGGAGCAGTGTACAAGATCAAATGCTGCGACTGCCAGGCTTCTTACATTGGTGAAATCGGCAGAAACCTTAGCACGCGACTGACCGAACACAAACGAGCGACGAGGACCATTTACAGACGAAACATCAACTTGACTCGAACTCTGCGACATGTATAACGTATTCAACAGACTACTAGTATCAATGTCTTACTTTGGAAAGCTGGTTTACTAACTTAGAACAAACGCCACTGAATCGTAGCCAACAGTTACCAGCGCCGTACAAACGACTTATTGACGAGATCAAGCAAAACTAACTACGAGAGAACGACTGGATAACTGACAATTTGACTAACAATAGACGACTGTTTAACTGTGACAATAGAAGGATCGAAACGCACCAATTACTGATTACGAGTCTTCATAGCCAACAACATCACGCCTTAACTGACAGACGACCCATAACATCGCGACGTAATTGACCAATCAGATCAACAACCAGAGTATAATACCATCAACTGTAGTGATACAACTCACTTTGACTCTGAAGATGACTACTGCACAGGTTGTCGAAAAGTCAGTCACAGTCAACAACCACAGTCCTATTCAGCACTACGTTCACCCGGCCGATCAAACACAACCTGCTTTTATAACGTTTTTATTAAATAATCTATCACTGCTATCGGAAATTTAAGAATGAGTCCATGGGTGCACCAGGCAGGTGTGCTACATGCCATCTCTCCGATTTCGCTGAAACTTGGCCAGTTTAAAGGGTCTACCCCAAAACTCAAAATGACAAACTGGTTTGTAGTTTGGATCTTTATGGTGGGAGATAGCCCACCCAACTAGTTTAATTAGATTTTTTACCAATAAAAGGCATGCATTAATGACAAGCAAAAGTAGGAAGCTCTCAGGACAACTGTTTTTAACCTTTGACCATGAGGGTTTGTATATATGTTGATACATCTTTAATAAATGCAAGAATATAAGTTTCAGTCAATTTGATTGACAGCTTGTCAATCACCGGCCTTGAATATGGGACCACCTTTTTAGCCATTCAATTACTTGCTGATTTTGAGATCGAATATCTCTCCTTGCCAGAGAGCTATGACAATACTTTTGTTATTCCCTGCTTAACAACTCTTTGGTCTATAATAAACATTAAAAAAATTTCTGGGTTCTGCCTTTTTTTGGTGTCAGATGCCAATTGAAAACTACACCTAGAATAGGTTTATTTCCACCTCATCTTTCCTGTAATTCAAGGATTAACGGCTGCTTAAGTTAAAAAAACCGACACTTTCTAGCCCATTATACAAGATTAGTAATTGAAGAGTTTAATACATGCTTAAAACGATCGAGATTTGGCGAGAAAATTATAGATTTCACACTGATTAGTAATGCATGTCACCAAAATATCGAAGCCAAAATCGTAATCTTTGTGAGCTAGTTTAGATGTTCTCGCAAAATCAGAGATTATTCTTCTTACGAGTTAAACTATATATAAGTCGTCTTATTCAAGTTTTTATTGTCTATTGTCTTTACTGTGAGAAAACCAGGCTGTTTTTAATTTCCTAGGAGAGATTTCAAGGCCACATGGCGTGCGTGCGGTTGTTGACAAACTTTGAGTCACGCCAGTAAACGCCAGTCATAAAGCAATGATGATGAGTAATTCTTCCTTCTAGCGATAAAGAAATTAAGCTCTTAAAAAATTTATTTAACTTCTGGTTACGAACTCGGAAAAAGAAGAGTATTAGACGGAAGAATGGTGTTATTTTCGCTTACCGCCGTCGGGTCGCCGTCGATTTACGCCGAACTAATGTATGCTGCGTGACCAGACAATATTTGTTTCAAATCCTCTTCTTTGCCTCCAAGGACGGCTTTCAGAATGGCCTACTTATCTCCATGACTTATTTGTTTCCTCCTATCTGCATTTTTTTAAATACAAGTTTTTCGAAGTTCTATCACTCTCGATCACCATTTATACGCGCAAGTATTACGTGACGATAAAAGAGCCTGCAATGTTTTGTTCAGCGAATTTCCCGCGCCTACCTCGGAAATTTCATTGATTAATTCTAAACAATTTTCGGTTGTCCAGACAGGAAGAGACAATAAATAAAAATAAACAAAACAAAACGCAACAAAAAATAGATATTTACATTTTTGTTTTCGTCTCCCTGAGGCCAAAACTGAAAGAAAAATGTCGTGACCTTTTTTTTACTAAATATTCCGTGTTTACTTCATGTTCCCGATGCTGTGTTTATTCGAGGGCGGCATTATTTTGAAACTGTACTTATCAAGGTTGACAACAAGGCTTAATCATTTGAAAAATTTTATGTAAAACATGCAGGTATATTTTTTCTTGCTGGAACGTAACACACAGTCATTTTTTCCTGGCTTGTAAAAGAAACTGAAATACAATCCTCGAATAAACGCGACGTTCACTGATTGGGTACTATCGGCCTTTACTCCAGAGCATCGTTTGTTCGAGTTACCGTAAGGCATAAAATTTTTGCGCTACGTGTTTGTAATCGAATGCCACAGAAAAGTAATCTGTCTTGCTGGTTTTAAATGGGGTATACACAGAGTGGAATTGTTGACGAATGTTTTTCCATTGCATGTATTCAATAAAAAAAATTGCTATCTTTGATTTGACCTTGACTTTTTTTAAAAAAATAGCAAAAGTTAATTCTCAGCAAGAAAACCTGTCCTAAGTGCAAAAATTAGTTCCCTCAAAACACACCCACAAAAAAATTGCCAATTCGCAAAACTAAACTTCCGCAAAACTTTCGTTCTACGAGGTAAGAAGGTAATTGCACTCCCACCAATTTTTAAAAAATTAAAGTTCAAGGTCCCTCCTTATCTGCTGCCTTGTCCGGACAGCCTCGGCTTCTACAACAAGATCATCGGCATCAGCCTCTTCGTCCTCATTCATTAAGGAAGAGTGGGTTCTCTGTAATCGACCAGCCTTATTGAGGGCGGAGAGTCGGCTAAAGTATCGAGCAATCTGTTGTTCTGTCAACCAGTCGGTCTTTGTGAACATCTCCTGCCCGTTCTCGTCTCTCAAAGACTTCATTCTGGAGGCGACAAAGGAGGCGTTTGCCTTCTTTCCTGTTTCCTCCCCGGCCCAAAACACGTCTACCAGATAGCTCTTCGCTTTCTCTGAAAAGGCTACCGGTTTTCGATTTTTCTGAAGAGCCCATCCTAGCTCCACGACTTCGCCAGGCGTTGCTTGGTCACTGGAGTCGAACGTGGCTGAATCACCCGAACATAGCCACCACCCAGGGAATGGCATGCCTCCGCCCATTTTCGCCTGATCTCGTCAAAGGTGGACTCCTTTACCAGTCTCACCATGTGCGTACCAACGTCCAGGTGCCTTTGGAGCGAGGCAAATGACTGGAAAGTCTTGATACACCCTTCCTCTTGACAATGAAACATAACCTTCTCTCCTACCTGGTCTGCCTGTGCGGATTCAGGAGGTTCTTGATGTGACCCAGGCAAAGACGAAGATCTTGCAGGCACAGCGCGTTGCTGGCGATAGGTACCCACCTCTACATGTGGTCTGCCAAAAGGATGAATTATGACGAGCTTTGTAGGACCTTGGGGAGTACCAAACCGTGCAAGCTGAGCTGCACTATAAAACTTTCCAGGACCCACGTTATAGGCTCGCCACACCCTTATGCCTCCATTCTCGTAAGAGAAGTTATGTAGCGACTGTATCCCAGCCATATTATGCTTGCTCATCGTCTGTGCAGATGGTTGAACTAGACACACAGCCGCATAGCAGCCCTTGATGCCTCCATAAGACTGAATGGCGGTTTTCATGTAATTGGCCGTCTTGACATCATTTCCTCCGTTAAGAAAGCGTCGAATGTGGCTTTTAATTGCAGCAGTGCGACGATCGCAGATATCTTTACCAGCCTGCGGCTCACTGAAGTCGTATCGAGCAATCGTGACTCCGGTACGATCACCAATACTGGGGAGCGACAGAAGAAGGTAGGCACAGTAGTAACAGCCGGCGTTGTCGGACCTAAGGTATACCTGGTTGAGGTTTGGCTTCAGTGCTTTCAGTGTTTCCAACGTATTTTCTATAATGGAGGCCACTGCAAACCAGTTCTGAATGCACTCATCAAACAGATGGACGTAGGTGCGCGTCTAAAGAGTAAAAGAAAATCGATTGATCTCAAACAAACAAAATATTAACTTCAGACTCTCAGTAACAGTGGGGCTTGTATAGCAGCAGTTAGCATTGTCTAGCAGCAGAAATTGCATTAAATTGCGTGGACAAAAACTGAGGGTTCGCAATGAAACTGCTATTCCACATCGTAATTACTACGTCCTACAGCTGTGGCCGGAACCGAAGATGGGTCTTTCACAATACGAAACAATCTCTTCTTTTACAAACGTTTTGTTTGTTTTAATCGGCTGTTATACCAGAAAGACAGATAAATATTTTTTAGCATCTGGTCTTTTTTCCGATATATCTTTTAGGGAAAATAAAGTATAGTTTTAACTCGATTGTAACATTATATAAATGGTGCCTCAATTTCTTCGTTTTCATCTTTGGTAATGCCAACGGTTATGTGCCAAGGTAGTCCCTTTTTCCCAAACCAATCGCGCTGAGTCTCTCGGTAGCTTGTTGGTAAAAACTTCATGGCCCAGTCCATGATCATGACCAGCAATACTTCAGTTTGGGTAAGGGCATCAACCGCGGCAGTCTTGGCTTCATCTTGATGCACAGATCTTATGACATGTGACTTCCACATCTCGAGTTTTGGGATTGCCGCCTCAAGATCATGCTGAAGTTCCTCCCGCTTTTCATCGTTGCTTGAGAAAATAAAGAAACGGGAGATAACAGTCACAAATAAAGACAAATGTTTAGATTGGTGAAAATTCTAACATTTTGTTCTGGAGGTCTAAAAGGTAGTACCTTAATTGAAGCTCAGACACTGCGACTTGAATATCTAAAACAGCATTCCTTAAGTCGCTGCAACGGTCACAGTTGATGTTGTGTTGGTGTGAACATGTCCCGCGGTACTCAGCTTCATTGCTGCTAAGTGCATACATGCTGCAGTGGTCTGCACAGGGAGTCTCAGTAGTGATGTGCAGCTTGTAGTCTGTTGACACATATCGTTTTCCAGCTTTGAGACGGGACAAAACTCCCCTTGCCTCTTCATCTTGAAAACCTACATGGATACAATTTTTATTAGCTAAAACCCTTGACGTACCAAAGATACCAGCATGTAGAAAAGGGAAAATCGATTAGGAAATGCGGCTCGTTTATTGTACCTTTCTTTTTCTTAAACCAGTTATCCAGGCTGTAACTATTTCACAGGCGCACTCAGGAAAGAAATGCTCAGTGGTTTGGAAGAAAAGTGTATACCAGGAAATTAACCTTACAACATAAAAAGGGTTCCTGCAATTGACAACTCACTCATTTTTTTGTTTCCCTTTCCTCTGAACTTTCTCGTACGCCCTTACGAAAAAGCTCACTTCAAATGAGTGCGCCCACCCACCAAGCACAAGAACACCAACACGTTACGTCCCTTATTCAAGGAAATAAGGCAAAAGGCTAGACTTCACCTAATTTTCCGTGTTACCGTTTTTCTGTAGTATGCTAGCTAGTTACTACTTCAAGAGATGCAATTGCAGCTACACCGTCCGTTTGCATGCTGTCCAAACCCGCCAAGGACTTCTTCTGAGAAGCAGCGCACACCTAAAGTATAAAACTATATTGTAGTCAATTATGTACTGCTTAAATAAGAGGGTAAAAATCCTTTTGTCATATTAAGCAAAATCTGCAGCTTATGCTGGCCTTCTCCACTCACACATACACACACACTTTCTCACACACTAAGCTTAAGACAGTACGAAATAACTTGCGTGTATTAAAACCAAACACAGCATGAAAATGGAGGTTTACGCATAATTAAAGTTTGCGTAAACCTGCGTAAAGTTGGCCATCCAACTTTACGCAAGCTTTCCACGGCACGTAAAGGTTTGTAAAGGTAAATTTACGCGCTCGGCTCTTAAAGGTTTCGTAAAGCTAGCATAAAGTTGTTGTAACAGCTTTACGCTCATTTACGCTACATGTAAAGGTTTAGTAAGGTTGTCATATAATGCTACCTTCCTGACAGGAATTTATTCCCGGCATTGTTTTTAGTAAGTCGTTTGTTTCCTGACACTAGTTCGCATAGTTTTTTGATCACTCAAGACATTTTGGTGTTCGATGTTGGTGTGCGATGTAAACAAGCCAACCACGCAAATTGTTTTGTTTTTGGCGGTGCGGACGACTTCGTACCCGTTCAAAAATGACGCTGAAAAGAAAATCCTGCCAGCAGAGTTTATGCAAAGATATAACTTGCGACTGTGCGGCAATTTTCGAAAAACGGCATATCTGTGGCGGCAAACACAATAGCCTTCAATACTCAGTAGCATTGCCTCATTGATTTCAGGCAGTACAGTATAACTGTGTTTGGTAGTACAGTTTGTTGCAATTTTAAGCTCACCAATTTCCAGAAAAAGTTGACGTAGTATCATGTTATATTGAGTCGAACCTCAGAACTAACGGCCACCTCTTCCTTAACGGTCACCTCTCTACACGGGCCATTTTTTTTTTTTTTTTGGCGGACGGTCCTTACATGACATACATTCACTCTTCTTTCAACCTCTCTACAATGGCCACTTTCTTCGATGTCCCTAAGGTGGCCGTCGTAGAGAGTTTCAACTGTAATTTGATCAAATTGAAATAATTGGAAAAAATAAAGAAAAACTGTATCGCCGCACAAAAACGGCGAGTTTTACTTAAAGAAAGAACGCATTACTTAAAGTGAAAGAACGCATTCACAAATTACACTGACTATTTTACATTCAACGGAGTACTGGCTTCATTGTTGAATCTCCTTTATCACTTCCTTATTTTAAGTCTGCGGACTTCAGTTTGAGGGTGAGCGTACACGTTTGCTTGTTTGAATGTAACAACGTATTGTAACAGTTTTAGCCAAACTGAAGAGGTTTGAATAAACGAAACTTGTCTTAAGGCTAAAATAAAGGCTAGTGCGTGAAAGGCTATTCGTAAAACTCAGTACAATAGTTATGAGGATTATTTCCAAGTCTTTCGAGGTTTCAGCAAGAAAAGTTACCCAGAGACTTCAGTTTTGGGAACGGGCAATTTATTGAAAGAAAGGGGCCTGGAAACAATCCAGTGAAGGGACAGCTGGTCAGCGGGCTTGTTCCTTTGCACATGCTCAATCGGGTTAGTTGATTTGGCGTCCATTTTGAAGTGTCCAACGGGTGACGGTTTCAAACTTGCTTCTTTGGAAGTTTGGAGATCGTTCGTATATAATTATGCTTCTTGATAGCACAGGACATCTTAAGGTTGTTAGAAATTATTATTGCACTATCAGCCTTTAGTAATCGATCACTTCTCAAGTGTAAAGCAACCCTTTCGGGACGAGATGGAGACAGAAACATCGTGTGAAGCGCAAGGATTAACACTGGAATGTTCACAACACAGACCAAGACTGTATTACTAAGGCTCTTCGACACTCAAGATTTCACTGAAAAGAGCAGATAGTAAGGCAAGGTAAGTTGTCCTGGCTCGCCTTTTCTCTAGCTTTTTAAGCTTAATTCCAAACTTGTTTATGATGAGTTCCAATGACTGTGTCAAGTATTCAGTAACTAACATTTCAGTGAGTAATGAAACCAGCATTAACCGTTTAAAGTAAATTGTAACTAAACAGGTGTATTTATTTGGCATAACCTTTCAATACTAAGCGAGCAACGAGACCATGACGATGAAGATGATAATGTAAAATTATGTAAAGACTTTGGGTGTCTGAAGGAGTAGAGTTTCCTTGTTTTGTACCGGAAAATAGGAGTTTGGTCACTGGTACTGGGAATTACTAAAAGAAATGGAATTAAGAAAGAACATCTGTATAAAGTAAGCTTACATGTAATGTGATACAAACATTCTTATGAAAATTTTCACAGACTATAGAAGAACTAATAAACAGAATAGAAAAGTTTTAACAAGTGTTGAATTTACAAGTAGGCAAAGATAATCTAGTCTGGTTCTATATTTTCATGCGTCAGTCAATAAGAAACCCAAGCTTCCCAATTCCCCGGGCAGTCACAGCGAACAAAACCTCTCTGCAATCCAGGTCATAAGTAGTGAATAATTTAACAGCATGCATGTATTTTTTGAAGCAGGTACAAAAGTTTATTTTTGATTTTAAATTACGTGGGTTTTAACTTAAATGAACAGAGAATGAATAGACAATTTCATGAGTCTTTCAATGCATAGCTAATGCAGACCATGATTGAATTAGAATGTATTTTCATGTAAGTGCCAACATAGTTGTTAACATCTTCAGAGTTTCATACCTTTATCTGCACTTCAAAAAATGATTCATTTCATATATTACCATTCATTTCAATCTTTATTGTGCACTGCTCTTATGAAATTATATTGTGGTTCTTGAGAGGATACAGTGCAGTACATACTGTCAGGAAATTTAATGCCTTACTTTTTGGGAAGAAAAGCACACAATTATGTTAGAAACCAGAAGTTGTTCTATTTGCACCATAGTTGTGTCATCAGTAAATCTAAGTTTTAAGGAAAATAAAATTTAAAGAAACAAGTTGTTGCCCGTCGGGCAAGTTAGGTTCAAAATTCACTAGCCCGGGGCTATCGGACACTACTTTCTTTGCACGCTGCTTACTCTCTAATAATAATAATAATAATAATGATGATGTGCATCCAGTAGTTTTTCTCAGCACTTTACAACAATATTAATGGGTGATACTTTTATAAAAATGCAGAGATGAAAATAAAAAAAAGATATACATTGTAAAACATTGAACTCTAATAATATAATAAACCATTATTAATAAATTTAACATATATATATTATGCCTCAGTCAATCTCCCCATTAATCACTCAACGTCAAGTAGGGTTCTAAATGTCAATATTATTGCTTTTAAGGAAAGCCTTTAACTCATACTAGTCAAACATTTTGAATCTTTAACAGTCAGATGAATCTTATTCAGTTGTGTGAATTTGTAGACATTGAACTCATTTGCTGCTCAGGTTTTGCTCTGTTATTAGTTCCCTTGTGGAAAATGCCTCATCATTTTTTCAAATTTTTAGTCTTGGTTTGTGAAAAGAGCCATGTGGGGAACCCGTTGTCAAGTAAAATTGTGCTGATTGTAGTAATTTGGCCATAAGTGCAGAAAAAAATATTAAGTAATAGCAGGCGGTGTCCTCTGGCAACTTAAGGGGTGTTTACATGACACCTGGTTCGACTTTCGCCCCGGAGCGAGTTCACTTCGGTTCCCTCTCATGGCTCTACATTTGTTTACATGATACCACCACAAAATGTCATGCCGGCGCGAGTCACCCCAGAGTGAATTCACCCAGGTTCTTGTACCGGGGCGAGAATTTCACTCTGGTACGAAATCTCGCAGTGGCATCATGTAAACGCGAAAAGACCACCCGTTTCAGTGTGAAATCAGTCTGCCGGTGGACTGGAATAGGTAGCGCATGCATAATGTTTGCGATTTTGAATCACACGTGTATTTTATCAACATGAAGTGTACCTTCAAATAACGAGATATGAAATGACTCAGTCATAATGTAAACCCGATGCAAAATAAAAAAGTCATCCCGGTATGAGACTCACGCCAGTGCAAGTTTTCTCATGTAAACACCCCCTTACTGTTCATGTACTTGTGCCTTTAGTGCCCGATTAAGCGTATGATTTATCACTAGCCTACAAGTAATCTGTGTAGTTTACTCAAATAATACTTGCTTTCTATTTATTCAGCAGATCAGCCTGGTATGGGATGTTGGTGACAGAAAGTCTTCTCAAAGCAAACAGGATTAATGCATATTAATTACAAGCTTTAGTCTTGTAAAGTGGTTCCAGGGCTGTCAGTAAGGGCCATAAACCAGACTTTAAATTGGCTACTTTGAGCCCAATACTTTGCTATTTTGAGAGGAAACGAAAGGATAATTTATTAAAACATAAACAACTTCCCACCCTTTCAATGTCCTGCTCACTAATTTCATTTACTCTCTAATAACTTGCAATTTCAGTGACAGCCTTGTGCATCTAACTTTTACATCATCAGTTTATGAAAATGATTTGTTATTTGGATTTTTTTGTTAATTTCTTTTTTGTTGAACACTTCTGGGAGTGAAAGGACTAAGTCAAGAAACCATCAATGATATACATGTATTGGGCTTTCAGTCTTTTTATTTCTTATCTAAGATTGTTTAAGCTTTTAATTTGAATTATGCTAAATTATACTAATTTTTTTCATTCTGGAAGAGACCATTTTGACCCACCTTTACATTAATTTGTGTGTTAGAGTTGCTGTTTTTTATCAAAATTTAACTTCATCAGTTTTCTTGTACCTTACATGTAAATACTAATAATTTTTTTTAAAACTATAAAACATCTTAATTTGGTATAATACTAGGTTAAGATGATTTTTTTTTTGATTTTTTGAGAAGACTGTTTTGACCCATTTGAAAAGTTTATATACACTGCATCTTCTTATTTAAACCTTACTAAGGTGTTGGAAAACTTTTCGTTTTTTAAACTTTTAAAGTAATGACAAAGATGCTAACAAAGAAATAAATCATGTTATATTTAGAAAATTCAGTTTTAGAGTATCAGTGTGTTTTGTTTGTTAAAACCTTGTAAGATTACTCTTTTCGGACTACACTTAAAGAATGCGATTCGTATTTGCAGCTTTTGCAGTTACAACAATGTAGCATACCTGGCGATTTTCATGGGATTTGAAATGTAAAAATATAGATAGGCAATTTGAAAATTGGTTATAGTAATGCAAAATTGAAAACGGAAAGGGGCCCTATTTTTTAAGCTACTACTCCTTTGCATGTCCGCTTAACGCGTAAAAGGATTGTCTAAATAAGATCTTTACACCAACTTTACGCTTCAATTACGCTGGTTTAAGTCTCCGCTTTAATGCGCATTTACACCAACTTTACGCAGACCTTAAACTGTCTCTTTACGATACCTTTACGCAAGTGCGTAAAGGTAGCGTAGAGTTCGACTTTACGTGGCGTAAATGGGTCGTAAAGTTACGTAAATGAGAACTTTACGCCAGCTTTACGCCACCATTACGCTCACTTAAATTTCTTTTTTCGTGCTGTGAAAATTGTCGTCCAACACATGGCCTTATATCCATCTATACCTTAAGGATATTGAAAAGTGTTGATCTTCCAAGGGGTGTGAAGCCGGATTCTGTACAATAGGCTTGATACAGCTGGATGAGACGGGACGAAATGACTGTTCTCACCACGTTTGGTATGTCAATTTTCTCTCCGCTTGACAGCTTTAGAGTTTTCGTTCCATATGCAACGTCTTGAAGAAATGAAGGACTGGATACAAAATCTACGAAATGGTCGACTTTAATGGGATCCAGCCTTGTTCTGGTAATGGTTGGCGGCTCTATAGGCTCTCCAGGCTTGGTCTGAAAAGCATGTTTTCTGGCCTCATCAATCCTAAACTTTGTCAGTCCTGGCACAAGCTGCAGCAGTTCTGTCTTGCTGTATTCACCAGCAAAGAGGGAGAGAATCTGTTGCTGGGTGTTCCAGGATCTAGCTTCATTATACAGCGTTACTAGTCTAGAGACCAGGCTGTCTTCCTCGGCAGCACGAGATACAGCGCGCCCGCTTTGGTTCCTTGCGATCACCTGTTGAAGCAGCCATGATGAATTACCCGGTGCAATAGCCTCCAACACAGAATCAACAACTTGCTCTGCCTTTTTCCCATAATAGCGCCGCGTCGATGACGTCATAGTCACAACATCAGACCTGCATTGCGATCTGACTGGACTGATTCGGCCATCAGTTGACTTAAGGAGATAACTGTTGAGGTGCTGCAACTGATGCTCAACTTGGGGTGTTGGTTGCCACTCTCTAAACGTCTCTTCCTCTACCAACGAGCCTTGGGAGGACGATGAGAAGACATCTGAATTCGGATCGCTTTGCTATAATAAAAGGAACAGTTTTTTAGCGAGGTAGGAACCTATGCATTGAATGTGCGCCGAAATAATTAGATGTACATGTTATCCGGTGTCAGAATTGCTTCTGCCTCTTCCATAGGCTTTACAAGGCTAAGTGCAGTTATGCGGAGCACGGATGTTAACTGCAGGCTGCTAGGAGACGAGCATGAAGTACGAGTTTGGAGGTGACGAGAACGAGCTCAGGGTAGGGAACGGGAAATAATGTTAGCCCTTCCGTAGCCCACTATTTCCGTAATTATTTACTACAATATCCACAAAATATGCAACCGCGAGTGAGTGGAAGGACGCGGTTATAATTACTCTTTTACATGAACATATAAACCACGCAGTCGAATTAGGTAAAAAATTAAGTAGAACAAAATATGATAACCTCATTATTAAATATATTATGAATTATTTTTTTGGAGTTTTAAAATTTATTAATTCAAACATATTTAAGAGGCACATCAATCCTACCTCGCTCAAAATCTCATCTTGAAATCGCACTCGCAAACGTGGTAACACAAATTCCTCTTCTTCTGTCTCAGTTGACTCTGTTGCAACGTGCTCTGTTGATGGCGCTGGAGTGTGACCCATAAACTCCTCCTCTTGCGTAGCAGAAATTTGGGATCCCTCAGTTAAGGTAGCTAACACAGAGGGTGGCTCACACTCTTTCATAAAGTCAGAGTGGGCACCTCTACAGTATCTGCATATTCCTAGTAAGTAGGAATTATTTTAGATATAAAGTCTTCATTTTATAGTATACTCGGTGGGTTTTTAGAATAAAAAATCTGTTGGACATGTGCCCTATTAATAAACTGCCAACCCCTTTCCCCTCGCTACCCCCGTTATCCCGGCTACTTAATTTGGGAAAAATTAATTAAATTCGTCCGCGAGTTACTAGAATGATTATCACACCTATGCGCCCGGGTACTGATGAGTAAGCTATTGGCGCCTGCGGTGACACGAATTTCATTTTCACACACTTTTAAAAGTCTTATAGCAGAATTTTCAAAATGGATAGTAAATTAACAGCATATAAGTAAAAAAAAAAAAAAAAAACACAGCTGAAGTAATAATCCTAGCTTGGTAGGTTGCTTAGCACCTTAGAAGTTGTCTCGGTCTAACTCGTCCCCAGTCGACTTCGTAACACACATCATACCCATCAAACCACGCGCGCCTATGCTAGTAGGGAAAGGTTCAACGAGAGACGGCTGGGGACGGATCTGACTAACACACGTTGCCCAAAGCCTCGTGGGAAGGCCTTTCCTTGCCTATCCTCCCCTTTCACGAGTGATCTATGCGCTTCGGGTCACACGGTCCAAATGAGTATGTTTGTCTCTCCGCCTTTCATATCAGTTGCCGTGCGTAAAGGAAGTAAGCAAGTCAGTAACAACACCCTATGCAAAATAAAATCTTTTTAATTACCTGCACCGACTGGAACTACAGTGTTCCACTTTTCCTTGATTTCTTTTGCTGTCGTCAGATTGACTCCTCTGTCACCTTTGCCCTTTCGATTGCCGTGAAGAGGATGCTGGCATTTTTTTGATGGTCGGAATCTTACTTTAAGGACTGCGCGATGTTTGGGACAGATCGTGAAATCGCGGCCGTTATCATCTTCGAACAAACCAACGCGAGCTAAACTGAGCTTTTTCTCGGATACAACGCACGATTGAGATACATTTACATCGCTAAGATGTTCCTTTATGCCATCCGCACAAGAATTTAGTGGTATAAGTTGTTGCCGTCCGGGCCATCGCGAAGAGAAATCGCATTCCGTTCCACAGAAGATCGCAAATGAACAGGAAAGCTGAGACATATTGCAACTTTACAGCACAAACGCGTGGTTGAAAAGAACGCCCCTTGGACGATTAGTCAAATAAATTGGTCTGAAATTTAACAGGCGCGTGCTGTTATAATTTTGCTGATTGCGCAATCTGGCAAGGTCATGATTCTGTCTGATCTTGTCTGGAATTTAAGGTACAAATGTACCTTGGCCGGTACAATCCTGTACAATAAAGCTTAATTTTGCAAAAGAATAGAATTTATTTAAATGAATCAAAGTAATTTACATTATAGTTTTGTATAGAGTCACAGAATCATACCGATTACAAAATAGTACTCAGGTTATTCGCTAATAAAACAAGATAATTCGGTAATCTTTCAAAAGCAACAACAACTTGTTTGCAGGTGAAAATGTGTGGGCTTCGCCATGAAAAGGTAGTAAATTCATAAATGATTTAAGGCAATTTAATTTTTTTGGTATGTTTTGTTTTTTAAAACTTATTCTTCTTCCAGCCCAGACAACCGAAAATTGTTTAGATTTCGGGGTAGGCGGGTAGGCGCGGAAAATTCGCTGAACAAAACATTGCAGGCTCTTTTTTTGGTCACATAATACTTGTGCGTAATATTGATTGAGAGTGATCGAGTGACAGAGTTTCGAACAACTTGTATTTGCCGAAAAATGCCGATAGGAAGAGACAAATATAGTGACAGAGATAAGTAGGCCAATCGGAAAGCCTTGCTTGAAGGCAAAGAAGTTGATTTTGAACAAATATTGTCTGGTCACGCAGCATACATCGACGGGGGTAAGTGAAAATAACACGATACTTCTTTCTAATACTGTTTTTTTCCGAGGTCGTAGCCAAAAGTTAAACGAATTTTTTAAGACCTTAATTTCTTTACCGCTAGAAGGAAGAATTTCTCATCATTTAATGTTGTTTTTAGATGTGCGAGTGGACATTGCTTTATGACTGGTGTGTACTGGCGTGACTCAACGTTTGTCAACAACCGCACGCCATGTGGCCTTGAAATCTCCCCTAGGAAATTAAAAACAGCCTGGTTTTCTCACAGTAAAGACAATAGACAATAAACACTTGAATAAGACGACTTACATATAGTTTAACTCGTAAGAAGAATAATCTCTGATTTTGCGAGAACATCTAAACGAGCTCACAAAGATCACGATTTTGGCTTCGATATTTTGGTGACATGCATTACTAATCAGTGTGAAATCTTTAATTTTCTCGCCAAATCTCGATCGTTTTAAGCATGTATTAAACTCTTCAATTACTAATCTTGTATAATGGGCTAGAAAGTGTCGGTTTTTTTAACTTAAGCAGCCGTTAATCCTTGAATTACAGGAAAGATGAGGTGGAAATAAACCTATTCTAGGTGTAGTTTTCAATTGGCATCTGACGCCAAAAAAAGGCAGAACCCAGAAATTGTCTTTTTGTGTTTGTTATAGACCAAAGGGTTGTTAAGCAGGGAATAACAAAATTATTGTCATAGCATTCTGGCAAGGAGAGATATTCGATCTCAAAATCAGCAAATAATTGAATGGCTAAAAAGGTGGTCCCATATTCAAGGCCGGTGATTGACAAGCTGTCAATCAAATTGACTGAAACTTATATTCTTGCATCTATTAAAGATGTATCAACATATATACAAACCCTCATGGTCAAAGGTTAAAAACAGTTGTCCTGAGAGCTTCCTACTTTTGCCTGTTATTAATGCATGCCTTTTATTGGTAAAAAAATCTAATTAAACTAGTTGGGTGGGCTATCTCCCACCATAAAGATTCAAACTACAAACCAGTTTGTCATTTTGAGTTTTGGGGTAGACCCTTTAAACTGGCCAAGTTTCAGCGAAATCGGAGAGATGGTATGTAGCACACCTGCCTGGTGCACCCATGGACTCAGTCTTAAGGTTTGAAATATATTTTCGTTTTAGTCAAATTCAAACATACAGAATTTTTTACTTCTTTCGGAGATTGTTTGCTAAACACCAAACTTTAAGTTCCTAGTGTTCCTAGTGTTTTCAGTAGCTGGCCTACATCACAAAAAATTCGGCTTTTATCAGTTTCAAAGTTTTTTGTTTATTGTTGTCATAACAATATCGATTTTACTTAAAACTAAATTTTCACAAATTTCAATCCATAGGCAATTACTGGCGATCGGACAAGGAAAAAAACACTTTTAAGGCAATTGAAAAATATAGGCATGGCCTCTGAGAAACTGTATCGAAACACCTTAACTCCCACTCGTTTTTCAAAGTATAATGTGAGTCTTTAGACTGAAGCGCGTAGTACCGCCCTTGGTGATGCCTTTTAAATTGGCATAACAGCCATGCGACAGACCATGGTTTCGGTTCTTCACGCGAACCTCATCATTCAGTCCCCGGGCTGGCTTTCTGCTTAGTTGCTTCTACAAGAGCAATTCATTGCCAATTTATTTGTTCTGTGCCGTTATTTGTTCTGCTCTAATTATTTAAAATTGTTTTGTAATGATTATGTCCAGTGATGATAATAGGTGGCGCGTTTTTGACAGATGTTGACAGATTTCCATGAAAGAGCCAATCAGTGTTTTGCGTTGTGAGAGCAACGCATAAGTTCAAAAGCTTGGGCTTTGTCTGTAGTCCCTCATTTTTCTCTCTCCCTACCGCGTGTCGCCTTTTCTTGCGTGGGGTAATTTTCACGCGCGCTCGCGTTTTGCTTGCTTTACTATCCCTGAGGAAAAATGGTGGACTACTCGTAGTCTAGGGTTAAGTAAAATCACTCTATCATCCCAGTCCCCTTTAGTATCGCTGCAGCCAGTGTGATCGCCTTCTTCTTTGCTGCCGTATTCCTCGGAAATGTTGCTTTTAATGCGACAGGATTTGCAAGGTTAAATGTATTCCTATTCCTAAATCAGCTTGATCCATTAGCATGGCTTGATTATTGTAACATGAGATACGCTGTTTTCAAACAAACACTTGGTTTCGTTGCCATTCTCCCAATCACACTTCAGCGTTCTAATCTAAGAGATAACATTTGTGCCGAGTTACTGGTTGCGTTTGTTCCAATCATGCACATTTGCAGGAACACCGCTTGGTCAATACCTGCAAGATTTCCCTCTGGTGCTGGGCTTTTAAGGTTTTGATTGGCTCCCTGACAATACTAGTTGCAGCATGGCAGATTCATGAATATTGCAAGAAAAGAAGGACAGAAAAGCGACTTGAAAAGAAAAAGAAATACAGAGTGATTGAAGACAACGCTTTGACAGCTCATGTACAGGAAGAGAGACATCCTATTTTCTTCTTGATTGGTAGTAGACGGTCTGGTAACAGCTGGCTTTATGCTAATATCTCGGAAAGCAAAGTCACAGCAAAACCCCACCCTGCTACTCATATCTTGAAAAGTTTTACGCCCATCTTAGACAAGTTTGGCAATCTTTTTGAAGGAGATATATGCGCGCATTAGTTGGTCACGTGTGCGAGTTCGTGGAAAAGAATCCCGTTCCATGGGTGGACGTTAACGAGGAGCGGATCATTTTTGATCGACAGCAAGTCTTTCAGTGTTGTAAAGAAAACACTGTACCGCTTGTTGCAGTATTTGAAGCCGTCCTGGCTGTGTTTACAGTCCGTAACGAGTGTAACATATGGATGTGCAAGTCAATCAACTATGGCAAGTACCATGAACAGCTTTCTATGCACTTTGGATACAGGCTTCGTTATGTTTACTTACATCGTGATCCTAGGGATGTTTGCCTGTCGTTCTCAAAGGCACTTGTCGGTGAAGCACACTATTAAGTCATTGCTGAAACCTGGCGAGATTTACAAGAGGTTGCCACTGATTTACACAATTCCGTGCCGGAGGGAACCATGCACAAGTTGAGCTATGAAGCACTCCTCTCGAACAAACAAGAAACTTTGGATTCCCTTATCCAGTTTCTTGATATCAGAAACAAAGAGCGGGTTTATCGGCAGATAATTAGCAGGGAGGTGTATCGTAGGGCTTCCCAGTCATCCCTTTGGAGAAACCTTGTGCGTGGTAAAATCTTAAGTGAAATACAAAAAGACAAATGGAAAAGATCAGAAGGTTTGACCGATGACGATGTGAAGATAATTGAGGCACAGTGCAGCCATGTCATGAATATTCTAGGATATGAACTTGAGTATACCGATCAACTTCCCAAGTTCAGTGAAGAGGAGATTGCTGAGTTTAGGCGACTTAACGAGGAAGGAAAAGCTGCAAAGAAGGCGTCCCTTCTTGAAACAGACCCAGAGGATCATAAACGTCGCATGTTACAAGCGTCGGAATGTCGTGTTCCCTGAGAAGCGTGAGGCCGATTCATTCTGGCATGAAGTCAAGAATCAGCTATGGCCTCTCCGCTATGTTTTCTTTTGGATGCTTCTGGCTGGCTTTGCAAATGGCTTCTTAGGCGGGTTAATCGGTGTGCGTGGTCCACCGCTTATTATTTTCTTCTTTTTCTTCGAATGTCCTAAGAGTCAGATCAAGGCAAATGGAACCATTGTTGCCACCATCAACGTTGTAATTCGTGTGGTCACTTACATTGTAAGATCAGCACCAGCCTCGTATCCTAGCAAAAACTGGTTCACAGAGGAGGATAAATATTTGTATTTTTTTTTCTCTCTATCATTGGTCTGTTAGGGGCACCGGTTGGGCTTTGGCTGTCGAAACATATCAATCAAACACGCTTCGGGATGATTTTAGCGTGTATCCTAATCATTAATGGCGTTACCATGATTGTAACAGGTTCTTTCGATTTGTAAAGTTTTTCCTTGCTATATACTCTTGATTTAGAAACTTTGTCAATTGACAATAATAAAGAATGTAAACGATAAGACCGAATAGCTTTTTGAAAGAATCACAGATCTTAATCATTTTCTCAAGTATCACACTAATATAACAGTGGTTTTGTTGGTGACGATGTTCTTTATAAAGAAATTTCTGAAGAAAAATCTGCTCAAAGGTGAAGTTGTCGGCTTTTTCCCCCACCAAGAAGCTGAAAACCATAGTTGGAATGCATCGCCACAAAAAGCTCGTGGTACTGTTCTATCTTCGTACGTTTATTCGACTGGCTATATCAGACCACTAACTAATTGAGCACGTCTTCTTCTACTTGTTGTTAACAATATAACGTAAATAAATGAGGTTTTGTTCGTGTTTCATCTTATGTAAGGGAATCCAAGACAGTCTTGGGTTACGGATTCCTCACAGTGGATTCCGGATTCCAGGTACTGGATACAAGATTCTTTGTCAGTGAAACTTGAATCCCGGATGCCAATTGTTAATAAGACTCTGGATTCCTTTAGCTGTTTTCTGGATTTCAGAGTCCAGGGTTCCGGATTCCACAAGCAAAACTTTGCTGGATTCAGGATTCTAGAAGCAAAAATTTCCTGGATTCAGTATTCCACAAGTAAAAATCTCCTGGATTCAGGATTCTGGAAGCAAAAATTTTCCGGATTCCTTTATATGGGGGACGTGTTACATGATTGGCATCATGGCGAGGTCGATGAGGTGTTTCAAGTGTTTGATTGTAAATTACTATAATTATAATAGTGTTTTTTTCAATTTAACATAACCGGGTACCGAGGAGTAGCATCAACAAATACTTAAACGAGGAGATAGAACTGAAGACAAACGGGAGAAAACAGATATGTACAGGAACAGTTAGTTAGAATATTGTGTGTAGTTACCGTTTATCGTTACTTTTTTCTTTCGCTGATGCGTCTGTATCAATTGTCTCCGATTTCAGTCAGTGCGAAAGTAGTTGGAATAAAATGTTAAAAATTTGCATTGCTTTGCTCCGCCCTCAGTCTCAACAGGTCCTCCCCTTTTACCGTAAATGAAAAAGTTCATTTTGACAAAATTGGGAGAACTTAATTGTATTCACGAAGGAAGAAATTATTAAAAGTAACGACAGTCATCCCAAATGATCAGTGTTGTCGGGGTAAGAAAAGCGGCCGTTACATATCAGGTGTGACATCACACAGCGTCGAACGGTTTGGATGGCCTGCCTGTGCTCTGAAAAGTGTGGAGCAAGGTTTTCCCGCATCGATGGTATTTAGGCATCAGATATCCTGTGGAAAATTGCGCTAGTGTAATAATAGATTCTTCAAAAGGCATTAAGATAAATGCATTGAATTAAAAGGTTTTATGTTGGTTTCGAACCGTTCATTATTTCCAAGGTCGAAACGCCAATAGCCAATTTCGATTTGTTTAACGTGAAAGACTGGTAACGAATCTCGGGCGCCAAAGCGAGGCTCCGGGAAACACGGCGCGAAATAATAATAAAAAAAAGACCATCACTGAGAAGAACGCCAGGTGTTTCGGTAATTCCTACAAACCTCAGCGTATTTTTAGCTCTTTCCTGTCGTGGTCAAGTGTTAAGGGCCTGGATGGGGTTAACTGACAACTGATTTTAACTGACAACTGACGAATAGCCTAAAATTTAATTAACTGGCTACTGACATTTGCCTTAGGTTTTACTGACAACTGACAAAGGACCTGATTGTCCCTTATTTTCTATAAAACCCGTTTTTAAGGCCTTAAATATCATTGTTCCACTCATCTTTTCAACAGACAATGTGATCAAATGTGCCTTTTTAGGGGTAATCTTAGCAGCAAGACGCGCGTAAGTGTCATATTTTGTTAGTGATTTACTGCAAAACCCATGTGTGTCATGTACCAGCTGTTGTAAATGACTTATGATCTCAAATTTACGCCCCTCTGAGAACGCGCCAGTATACGATGCTGCTAATGAGGGCGTTAAAAAACAATTGCAAGTTTTTACCGAGATGATTCAGCTACGGTCTTTCTTGGTCTTCTTACGATCTACGTCCCATCATGATACCTGCCAACTTTTTCTGAGTAAAATGCGCGAGATTTTCACCTTGTCCGGAAACGTCCCGGCTACTTCCGAATATTTCCGACGAATTTCCGAAGACTTCCCAATGCACCGAAAATGAAATGTCCGCCGGATGTTCCGGAAGACGTTTGAGCCCCCCCGGAGGTGGGAGGGGTTCTTTATTGAGAGGCTACAGATTTGTTTAATTTTTTTTTTTTTTGTCATTTATTCTTTTGTTTACTTCTTCACCGCCTTGCAATAAATATATATTTTTTGGTTTTAATCTTTTGTTTACTTCTTCACCACCTTGCCGTAAGGATCAGTTTGCCGTTTTATATTTTTCTACAAGTTTAATTGTACTGATCCAGGTCTACAAATGGGAGATTCGGCACCCACTCATTGGTTTGTCGCTGTGGACTTGCTGACATTTTTTGTATATAATGGGAATCTGCCGCTGGATGGGGTCGCATTTTCACGACTGGATTGACTATAATGGGGTCGCATTTCCAATAGAATTACTAGAATGGGGTCGCACATTTTCGGATTTTTTGGGGTAAGACGTTTCTTCATATGTTTACGGTTAACAAACGTACCAGAATGTTTATACTGTAGATGAAAAGTAAAGTTTTCTTCATTCAATCAAAGAAATGGGTCAATTCATAAAAATAGAAAGTGACTTAGTGGATCGCGAAAATTACATACTTGCCCAAAAGTGACTGAGATGGGGTCTATAACTGGCCACAGAATAGACTATAATGGGGTAGGGGCTCTGATAGGCCAGAGGCACATACTCAGCAAAAATTAACCCAAGTACCCCCCTCCCCCCGGGGTTTGAGCACTTCCGAAGCTACTTAAAAAACGACAATTTCAGCGTGCTTTGATTTCGTTAGTCAAGAACACAAAAAAGGACACAAAATCATCATTTGTTAAAGAACAGTTCAGGTGTCTGGATTTGTGAGTCAGGCGTGAGAAATTGTCCTTGATGCGTGAGATCGATGTTTTTAGTCCACAGGAATGCCCGGGAGGCATGATGCGTGTACAGTATTCTGAAGGTATAAATTTTGATTGGCTTAATTGTTGGAAAAGACTTGAGAAATGGAGGGCCACTTGAAACGCTTACAACAGCAAAACTGATAAAAAATTAAGGTGCTATTGCATCAGTTGTCGCATTTAATATTTAATTTACATTATATGTGCCTTTCAAGCTAGATTTCGCATCAAAAATATACAAATAAGTTTCATAGTTAATACTATTTAACTGACAACTCACAAAAAGCTTAAAAATTTAACTGACAACTGACGAATGGTTTTAGTCATTGTATTTTCAAAAATCAACATTAATATAGCCAAAAGCGTAAATTTCGTGTTTATTGGGAATAAATGTTTTTTGTAACATCATTTAATTGGCTTCGAAATTGTTCTAAGTTGCTAGCAAGATGTATATAACTGTAGCCTATATTCACGTTCCCTTTGTCTTTACCAGCATTAATTTCTGCCCAGCAAGATCCAACTTGTTCCGTATTAAATTTAATCTCAGGTCTAAGTATAGCTTTAGGATTGTCGGCTATATATAAAGCAGCTCCGCCCGTGCTTGTTCGCGAATCAGAGTGGTAAAAGTTACAGCCTGTGATATTAATATTGACAATCTATTTATCACCTAATTTAGTTTAACTAATGTTAAAGCAAATTTTTTACACCGTTTTTAACCAAAGTTCGCACTGAAGTCCACTTCTAACGGCTATTTCAATCTTCATGTTGGATGGATATGTACTCATTAGCATTTTCGTGTTGTCGGCAACTACATCCACACCAGGGGTGGCAAACCAGGTAAAAACACTGCTTGAGACAGGAAGACACTTTTCTCCAAGTAGACTTCAAGTAAAGGAATCCCTTAACTAAAAGAACAAGCAAAAAAGTCATCATTAATCAGAATGATGAAGAGCATTGTTGAAAATACATGTAGAAGGTAGAGAAAATTCGCCCCTTGCAGATTCATCTCTTCAAAATCGTGAACTAAAATATAATTGGTATTTCCCAACTCATTTTAAATTAACTCATGAAAAGGAAACAAAGGAAACCACTACATTGAGGATTGGATATCGGTTCTTAATTACCGTATAAAAAAATGTGAACTTTAGCTTTAAATTTCTTCAAGAATCCAAAAATTATTATTCATCTACGAAGCTACATCAAACACTCCACTCAGTGTTTCATCCGATAAATAATCTAGAAATGGGACTTAATTAAACATTATCTTGGTTACACTTCGTTTTTCAACCCACTTCTCGTTATCTGGAAATTGGATGAATTACTGGGTGTCGTGTTTGATTTATTACCCCGAACCAGCTTGTGATGGTGATGGTCCTTATGATGATGGTGATTACACCAAGCCAGAAACTCGAATTTTCTTAAAACATCAGAAGCTGACACCTCGGCAACAATAACACACTGGCTTCCCTAGTTGCTTTTAACTTTTCAACTTTTAAAGCTTTTAAATCACGTATCAATTACAATTGCGTTCGACTTCAGGAGAACGCAACATAAAGTCAATGCGCGAGAAGCCTGGGCACGGAAAGAAACTCGATTTTTGTTAGAATGGGTCAGGTGCCGGAAACGGAAATACGTCATAGGCTTTAGACTTCTCGTTCCCAGAACCCGTCGTTTCCTTTGAAGGAGCCCTTTGGAGAAAAATCATGTTAAGAAATGCTACGGGGGATATTGAGAACCTTCAATTCGGGTAACTTACAGTTGAATAGACAACAAACATCAGCTGGACATACTGTTGGTTTGCAGAACATAGCTCACTTCGGAAAAGAGTGATAGCCTGGGACCCGAACTAGGCGCGCGCGCATTTATGGCATTATTTGGGGGGACGGAAATGTAAACAAACATGGTGGAAAGCGGGGTGGAATGTTTAAGCGGAGTTAAAACAAATTAAAATAACAAAAAGAAAGGTGGAATTGAAAGAAAAAAAAAAAACATGAAAATGTCAAGCTGAAGAAAGATGTGCCTGGGAGATTTTACTTCGAGAAAAACTAGAGGAATGCAAATCCGCGTACTTCAAATTAGCGTTCCGAAACAAAAGTACATATTCTCGCTGGATACGTCTTGTCTTTGGTATTCTATAGAATGCCAGACCAGTGGAGTTCCTGAAGTTACTTGTGCACAGAGGGACACAAAAACTTGCATGCCTCGTCATGACACAAGGTGGCTGCTCATTTTGTCCCCCCAAACAATCCCATAAATACGCACGCACTTAGTTTTGGTCCCAGGCTATCACTCTTTTCCGAAATGGGCTATTACGAATTGGGAACTGTGGGGAAATCTCACATCGTTTATACATGTTATGCCAAAAGAACAATTTCATTACACAGGGTAATAGACTCAATTACCAGCCCTTCTGGGCGCCCTTAAGAACTATTTTGAGTTTCCAAAATGCTGTGTTGTGTTAAGTTCGTTATATATGGGGAAAATAATATTTACATCATTGTTTAATACTAAGAACGTTCTTATATTTCACTCTGGTTGTAGTTATTAAAGATACTTAGCTGATTCTGCGCTGGCACTTTAAACTCGGTTAAAAAAAAAAAAAGAACGTGGCTCTGCCAAACCCATTTCCCCGATTAAACTCGTCGCCATAGTTCACTTAATCGCACAAACTTCTCCACTTTGGTGATATTCATCTGCAACCGCAATTGGGCTATTGCATTTAATACCCGTCCCCCCCCCCCCCCCCCCCCCAGCCCCCACCCGGTAGGACGGGATAGGACCCATATTCTTCAGGGATAAACCAATATTAATGGCAGTCTTCAGGGGTAAATGTAACTTTATTTAATCTTCTGGGGTAAGAAGAAAAGGTAGAACCACAACCGGGGAGGACGGATATTAATACAATAGCCCATTCCGAGGGTAAACATTTGAACGCACGTACCATTCCCTACTTTGAAATAGTGTATTTTGACGCATACGTATCCTTCTGTCTTGCTTTTTTTTTTTCCACAGGACTGATCATTCAGCATTCATAGGAATACTTCTACGAAATATAGAAAAATTTCACTAGTTACATTAAGGAGTCTCTGAAAGGCAGAACTCACCTGCAGCCACGATCAAGACGGAGCTGTTAAGGAGAAGGAACAAAACATTGATGAAAATGGAGTCGTTTTCCACGTGTTTTTTCCTTCCATCAGACTGACCATATAAAGAGCCAAGGCAAACGTTGAAAAATGTTATCCAAAGCACAAACGTTTGGAGACGATCTTCAAACTTTCCTTTAATTGGCCTGAAAAGGGTGTAGGCTATCCCCGAGGCACTTGTTATGACCAAAGTGAAACCAATCTGAGAGTGGCCTTCTGACCCAAACAGAAGAATCAAGGAGATAAGGAGAAGTTTGCGGTACATTTCAAGTGTTTCCCAAAACCAGTATTTCTCCTTGTAATTTTCATAAAACACCTTCAAGCCGAAGGCAATTTCTTTCTCCGTTTCCGCCAGTCGGTATTTATAAATGGGAAGCAGCAGCATTAACGGAAATGCAATAGGATAAAAGGCAAACACTGCAGCAATTTTCCAGAAGATCTTGTGCCGAGGCGTAAAGCAGTGGATGGAGTAATCAGCCCTCAGTAGGGAGACACAATCGCTTTTACTGAAGCACACGTTGACACATACACCAGGCAACGGCAGAATGTCAATGATCTTCTTGCTTGTCACCGGGTAAGACAACAGAAGAAATAAGAATATGTTGCGGTAGCAAGACTTTTTCAGCCTCGATATTTGGATCATCTTTTCGCTCATTGAATCCTCCATATTGTTTATGTGGCGTTTCTTCAGGAAGAGGTAGAGAAGAATAAGAGAAACAACAAATATGTTTATGCCAACAGCGAGAGAAAATTGTAGGAATGGATCCGGGCGCAATTTAGAGTAAATGCAGCTTAAAGGTGCAAACTTCAGTATGTTACCCTCAACAACGTTCAAATATTTTTCCATGGAGATTAGAATAACAGGCCATCGAACATACACAAGCGCAGAAAAAATTCCAGCAATGACTTGATAAAATCCAATAACAATTTTGCAACAAGACATAACGACATCTGCAACCGTACGATTGTTTTCTGTGCCTTTCGAGTCACCCCAAAGAACCACTAAAAACACCGCAACAAATACCAGAACTACGACTACGCATGATATGATTGTGTTAACCATTCTTGGGCATTCCAGGCACGTGTTAAATCGGAGGTAGTGGTTGATAGAGCATGAGGCACATAAAATTCCTTTGAATCTGTCTTGACAGGATGAGTCAACTCCGCCATTACAGGATCTAGGATATGGACATTTTTGGGGCTGGGGTAGCGTTCCCTGAAACCTGGAGAATCTTTTGTCGTATGGAGGCTCCAGTGTGTAAATATTTTCAAGGAAGTTTCTATAAAACCGTTTTTCCTTTTCACTTGGCCATTTCCAATAATAATTTGGTGCTAGAATTGCTGTATCGTTGGCACACTTTATACCGTGAGAAGGGCATTCAGAGCAGGAGCCAAAACGATCCATGCGGTAAAATCCGCGAAGGCATTTGCATGCGCGATGACCAGCACTTTCATTGGAAAGTGTACCTAGCCATATACAAGTAAAACGATTTAGTGCTGAGAAATTTGAAACAAGCTTCAACCACGGAACAAGCAACATCTCAATAACATAGTTTAAAATGGTTCACGTAATTGTTGTATTTATTCAACTGTTTTAGCTTAAATCTATATATCTACCACAGGGTTAGCAAACATTTTGTAATTTCTCTCAACTTCCCCTGTCTTAGCTTGTTTACTGTGTTGTTTGCTTATGTCCTTTTTTTGGTTGTTTTATGGTTAGGGATTTGTGTAGAAGTGGCTGTACACAGATTTTCGCGAATTTCTCTCTAACCCCTCCCCCTCTCTCCCTCCCTCTTATATCATTGCAAATATCAGCGAGGGGGTTCAAAGTGCGCAAAAGCCGGTGTTCAGTTCAGCAGTGAATTAATATATGTTCTACAATTTTCCCAGCACTTTTAAACGACGAAATTAGGAGAACATGAGACGTAGATTAGTCACCTGGTGAGATGTTTGGTGGTCGTAACTCGGTATGTCTCGAAAAACAAAAAAAGTGAATATCAATGAGGCACAGTCGAAACTGCATTCAATAGGACCGAAATTAAAGTCGAATCTTGTGACCGATTTTGATGAAACAAGCGGTTAGGTTTCCCGAGAAGTGCAGTAAACATGTGATGCCGACCAAAAGTCATGAAAAGTTAAAAATTATTAGAGCACTTAAGTTCTGTACAAGATGCGTTACAATGTTAGTCCAAGCAAAAACAAGAACTTCTACAATTTTCCGATAAAAAAACTTTGTATCGCTAAAATACGTAAGGGAACACCTTTCTATTCCAACTGATAACAGCGTGGTAGTCGCCCGCTGATCGTTATTAATCCACTCCCGAAATATGGCTAAATCAGCTATTTACAAATTATTGACAGAAATCCTCTACGGCATTGAGAAACTAATTTTCATCCGATTTATAGACAAACACTAAATAAAGAACATTTTGTTCGATATCTACCCAGCAGCAATGCATTCTACCCCAAACTTTGCGGTTCTTGAAGGGGAATCAAGACTATATAAGTCGAGCGCCAAACAACAACAAGCAGGCATGTTCGTGTCAAAAGACATCCTTGAGAAACTTGCTATTGACCTCGTTCAGCGCATCCGTCTCTATATAAATCACCAGATCTTTACTTATTTTGTACAACGAAGATCTTTCCTAAGTTCCTGCTACCATTTGAATCTCAAGCAAGCTTTCAAAGTGAAGAATTTGGTTCCTATGACTATGCACAACGCTCACTGTCACTGGTCGCGTGCTCTTTACCAAGTTGCGTCCGCGCTTGCTCCTGCAAAAAGACCCTTGTTCCCAAAATTAAGGTGATTTTTTCTTTGTTTATTTCGCACAACGCAAATGTCACGCAACGCTCCTCCATGGCGAAGACAAGGTAGAAACGGCTGCGTGGGGAACTACAGAAGTCGTTAAACAGCGTGAGTTGCCGACCCATGTGATGTACCTTTTTTTTTTCAGTTACAGATAAAACATGTTGATTATTCACTGGTATTATTTTCAAATTTATGGTGTTGGATATTTTCTTTGCTCCGGGGTATTCAGGGGTGTTCTGATGGTGTTCTGGGGGTGTTCCAGGTTGTTCTAGGGATGTTCCGGGGTGTTTTGGGAGTGTTCTGCGGTGTTCCGAGCCTGTTCCTGGTTTTACAGACACTTCATTCTACTGGTTTAAATCCTTAAAATATTTAATCAGCTCAAAATAGTTTCAATAGGCGCCGATTCCGTAATGTTATGTTAAGACGTGCAGTTTGGTTAAGTGCAGCCAGCAAGAAAACAGTGCATGCATTTGAATTGTTTCCAGTTCTCTGATTGGCTAATAGCATTTTTTTTTGCGCTATTGATTGGCCTGATTTACTGGGCTAGTTTGAGCCGTCATCATAGTAATTGAGTACGTTAGGTAATCACAATAAGAGATGTGCGGAAGTATAACGTAACAGTGGATGTTTTGTTGGCTAGGTATTGTGTTTTGGTGTGGATATTGTTCAATGTCGTTTCGATTGTTTGGAGGTATTGCCTCATTTAGTGATAGCTCCACCCCTAGGGTTCGTACATATTTTTGAATCCAAAATTCAAGGCTTCTTCCAGACTTTTTCCCAAAATGATCAACATAAATGATCATGATCAAAATCAAATTAATGATCAAATAGGTGATCAAAGGAGACATTAGAAAACTTAGGAAGCAAAGGTTTTTTCATGATGAGCTGCAAACGTACCGGCGAGATTGAATAAGATTGACCAAAATGAAAAAAAATTCACTTATCAAGAACTTGTTGCTAGCTTTGAAAAAAAAATAAATAAAACTCCTCACTTTTTACCATTTTTCCAGACTTCCTCTCCATTTTCCAAACTTTTTTACAGGTCTGGAAAATTGCTGGGCAAATTTCGAGACTTTTTTTCAAGAATTCAAGGCTCTGTACGAACCCTGCCACCCGCAATACCAAGAAACTTTCCTTCAAAGGAACTTTGCTCTTACCGTACGGACATGCGTGACAGTCAGTCGGAGTTTTGCCAGGATGACGTTCCTCTGAAACGTAAGTGCCTGTGCTACAATTCTTGCAGGAGATCTGTCCCACTTCGCTCTGGTAAAAGCCTCCTAAAATCAATCAGTTTAGTCCGGGTTTGTAAAATTTAAAAACAGTTTGCTAGACTGTTCACAGCAAATATTTTCTCGACCTAAAGAAAGCCGGAAATTAGGGGGAACTTGGTAATTAAGGGACCTTTCCTTTTCAGTTGCTCAGACACAGTCACTTCCTCACAGCTGAAACAGGACACTGTTTAAGCGATTTTTTACATCCATTTCGAAATCACTGGTGATCCTTACAATCCGATTGGCTCTCGTGGTGTATTCACGAGCCTTGCTATTTTGTGCTCTAAATCGCATCTTTTTTTCCAACCAATGAGAATATAACACTAAACCAACAAATCAGATTACAAGGATCATTCAAAGTAGCCAATCAAATTGCAGGAAAATGAAAAAACAAAAAAAAAGGCAATATTGTGCAGCAAACTTTGCCAGTTCTTTGTCCCCAAACTTTATTTTTTCAATGGTAAAAATGGACGAATTTAATTACTTTCAGTTTCTAAATGATGGTAGTGAGCTTCTTGAGGCTAAGCACCTACTTTTAGGGGAGTTTCCAACATTCAGTGTCCAGTTCGATGAATATTTTGATGATTTTTCTCTAACATCCGCTCCGGATCTCTGTGATCCCGAGTCCAGCAACAAAGAAACAACAAATCCAGAGTCAACCCAGGAAGAAGATTCTTCCAGGTTCCCTGTTATCTCAAGTGAAGCGATTGAAGAGCTCAAGGCTGTTTAGGACTGCGCGCTTGATCATTTGAATGAATGAAATTGACTTTTTTTTTTCGTTGACTACGCTCGAATGAATTTGAGTTCTAAATGACATCTGTTACTCTGTTTTGCAGTTGCATGGCATGTAAAAACGTTTCCAGTTCCGCTTGTTTACAACCCGGCTTTACCATGTGGACTAATAAAAGAGATTTGTAAAGAGCTAATCAAATTCAAAATGGATATGATAAAGTGGTAACTGAACTTCGTGTCGTGCAATTTTGGTCCGAAATCATACTTGTGATTTCAAATCAATCTCACGCTGTGTGCTCGTTCGATTTTGAAATCACGCGTACCATTTCAGACCAAATTGCACTCCTCTCAGTTCAATTACCATAATTAATGGGTACATCAACCCCTTAAGATATCCTCATGTTATCTTATTTTAGAATAAAAAAAAGGACCTGCAGGGCATGGAATACAGCTGCCTTCAGGACCAGCATAAGAACCAGCCATACAAAATGTGCAATTCGAACACCCGGATGTAAGTTCTTGTTTGGAACTGCAATCAGTACATGAAAAGCCCGAGCGAAACAGACTACGTCTTTTTGAATCTCCACTACTTTCGAATACTACATGGAAGGATGACGATGGAGTACACTCACTAAGGAAATAAAAATAACATGTTTGTTTATCACACATCGAGGCAAACAAGACAGAGAGGGAGACCCTCAGCTCAGTAAATCTGAGTTAATAAGAGGCTGTTTCAGAAAAAACCGCCCACTCGACTTCGCGTGAAAAATAATTTTGCCTGAAACTCTAGTAAGTGAAAGGCTCTATCGAGAATATAACTAAAATAGGTTTGCTTTGATTCACAATAATTTTCTGTCCGCGCTGGAGGGCGCTGCGTATTTTTTCCCGCCACGGCCAGTTTGCACGTCTTGACAATTGAAAATTAGGCATTTTTTTGCGGCGCTTTCAAATGTTTGATTTGCACCATATACTAATGAATTTTATGTCTATTTATAGTTAAACACCTCTAGTTTTTCCTGAAAGTAATAGTTATTTGCTAAATGCAGTATTGTCAAGAATGTTTTACATTCAAAAGATGCGATAAACTCAAACTCAAATGCACTAGTCACGGAGGTATGTATAGTGCGCATTATTTTGGAAAAATTAGCATAACGTCAAAACAGTGAATGTTGTAACGCAGATTTTTGACAGGTTCGTAAGATAGGTTTGTCTTGAAATTTCAAGGTGTTGTAGCGAATCAATCTTAATGAAAGTTTCAGACATTTTTATAGACATTATGAAGATTAAGTGAAGAGATTTTAAAAAAATTCGTTCGAGTCGTTTCAGAGATATACAAGAAAGCGCTAAAAGTCAAAATTCTGAATGAAGTTGCACTTATACAGGTGGTGAGAAAACGGGTTAGTTTTCAAGATCGCAAGAACGAAAGTACACCAAAATTTCCTAGCATCAAAATATGATATTATTAAGCAGCATTTTGACGCTACTTAAGAATAATTTGAGTCATTTATAACCTTTTTATTAAATAATCTATCACGGCTATTGAAAATTTAAGGTTTGAAATATATTTTCGTTTTAGTCGAATTCAAACGTACAGAATTTTTTACTTCTTAAAGAGATTGTTTGCTAAACTCCAAACTTTAAGTTCCTAGTGTTGGATTTTCAGTAGCAGGTCTAGATCACACAGAATTCGGCTTTTATTAGTTTCAAAGTTTTTTGTTTATTGTTGTTATAGTAATATCGATTTTACTTAAAACTACATTTTCACAAATTTCAATCCATAGCCAATTACTGGTGAAAATTTTATAGCGATCGGACAAGGAAAAAACCACTTTTAAGGCGATTAAAAAATATCGGTATGGCCTCTGAAAAACTGTATCGAAACACCTTAAACAGCAAGCTAAGAAATGTGAGAAAGTTCGAAGTAGACCTCTTGGCATTCAAGAAACTCTCCAAAAAATTATCAAGAAAAGAAAAAACGACAACAACAAAACAGCAAACAAACAGGCAACAAAGACAACAAAATAAACTTTAAATGAGTGTTATTGTTTACTTACATGAGGGCATTGTAGATCCCTGGCGGCATCTGGTGTAAATTTTTACATGTCACAGCCCTATAGAGATATTTGTTCAGATCTTTGACATAATGAAATAAGGACATTATCGAGGAAGGACAACGATGGACGATACTATTTCTGAGTTTCGGGTGTTATACTCCAGAATTAGGCTCGTAATTTTTATAATTCTTTTTTCGTGGTCTTCTAAGTTTTGTCTAATGTTTATGAAATAACGTTTTACAAACACGCTAAGGTTTTTTTTACCGGTAAAACAACAAACAGTTTTTTTTACTAAACAGAACGTCTAAAGAATGTTTGATAAAAAATTTGTATGTGTGAAATGGTGACGAGTGAAATTGGAAAATAATTTCTCTTGCGTTTGTCAATATTCTTCTTAATATCCACAGCCTTTAGGCAAGGTGATTGTTTGAATTTTGACAAAGCCGAAATGAATTCATTTCAGTCCTAATTTCACGAGTATACGGTTTACCTGTTGTAAAATGAAAGCGAGAAACAGAGTAATTTCCGCAGCTCATTTAATAACTTGCTCCATTAAAAAACATGTAAAAGCACCTGATCATGATTTAACTTGTATAGCCTTATATGGCAATGTTCTAAACAATGTCAAAGTAGCCTGAACTGTAACGCAACATTGAGTTCTAACAAAACATCGAGGGCCTTCACTGCATACTATGACATCCCCGCTTTTGTATCAAAAAAGAGAAAAACGAAGAATCAGAGTTGGCCTAATAACGTACAACGAAGGTGAAGGGGAAGCAGAAATAACAAACAACAAATGCAGGCAATTGTCTCGCAATGCCAGTTTAAATATCCCATCATGAGGAGTTGCTTCAGTTTACTTTTTGAATTTGATTGGGACTTGTTTAACACGTCCTGACTTGTAGCTCTTTTGTTGGAAGGGAGCCTTTCCCTTCCTGGTAACAGTCTGAGATGGTGGCTCTGCGAGTTCGCTGGGTTTTTGAGCTGGAACATCTAAGCTGGGTAAAGCTGATACACTCTTCCTTGGACTCATCGCATGAGGTGTGGAAAGTGTGTGGCACTGGCTCTGGTTGCATGTGTTTATCTGCTGCGTCAGGTGATGGAGATCTCTTATAAATTGGTAGCCTAGGCCTTTGCTAAGTAAGTTCAGTTGATTCAGTTGTTTTCCCTAGGAGAGTCAGCTTTCAACGCAAGTCAAGCTATTTTACAAGTTCCCCATAGATGTATAGTCATCGACAACACTTGTGTTAGTCGATCCCGTTTAAGTTTCCCGTTTTCGAATTCTTGTTTTATTTTGTTAATAAACTCGTAAAACTTAGCTTAAATCTGTGGTTCTTGCATCGACCGTTTTGGCCCTCTTGCACATTTGTTGTGATAAATAGCTGCTGATATCAAGGTTGAAAAATTTCGCCCAAAATGGCGAGTTTTGACTTGTTTTATCATTGTATCGAGACCAACCACGCACTGGAAACTTGTAAGCATGCATAAGAAGTTTACGATTTTCTGAATCTTTCGACAAAATACCAGTTGGAATCTATCTTGCTGAATTGTTCTTTTAGGTTTTCTACAGCGACGTTTAATGCCCTGACATCCCATAAGTAATACCATTCAACCAAGATGCCATCTTAATTATTCGCACTGAGATATACTGAGTATTGCCATAGCCTGCTAATACAGTCGCCTCTATCCCTCCCCGTCTCTGGGAGCGTTTCACGAGCGGAGACGTTTGTGATTTATCCCCCAAAACTGCGTACTGATGATGTAAATAGATGTTTACATTACAAATCTGGTAGTCGTGTGGTTCCAGATGTAATAATTAAATCTGGTAGTCATGGGGTTCCAGATTTAATTTTGTACGAGTTTATGTTTCATCTGGTCTATTAGAGCGATCAGTGTTCTTATGACCTTGAAAAATGGTATGGGTAAGTGTTCGTCATTTGTTTTATCAGCCAGTGGATGAAAAGATCAAATAACGTGGACTCCTCGTTTTGCCGCCAAAGAAAACCCTAATGAGGAGAAGGCATTGTTCGATTTGTCAATCGTGTTGCAGTATGACTCCAAAGCGAAGTTTTGCTTGATTTCTAGAAATTTGCTCGGGCTTGAAGATTTTTCAACCGAGCGTTCGCTTAACCAACCAAAGGCTACGCCGGGTTTGTATCCGTTCGGCAAACCAAACAAATCCCTCTATTTCCGTTCGTCTGTTGTTTCTGTTTTGTTCGCACGTTTTCATTTCAAGGTCATGCGAAAATCGCTCTATCGTAAAGTCTTCAGTTTAGTTTAAGTTTTTAGTTTAAAGTTAAAAGTCTTTTGTTTTTGCGAACGAACGGCAGCAAAACTCATCTCCTTTTTTCTAGGGAGGAATATATTCCACGAACAATGACTTTTTTAGCTGATTGATTCGTAAATAGAAGCTTAAAAAAAAAGACTTCTTGTCCGGCTATTCAGTGCAGTCGTTGACCAGTTCAAGCGTGTTCACGGACCCTCTAGTTTCTGTTTAGAGATCGTAGAGCGAGTATAGAAATAAAACCGCGGGTATTTATTGACCGCGCTCTGTCAAATTGTCGAAAAAAAAAAAAAGAAAAAAAAGGAAGAAAAACGTATGTGCACAGGCTAGACCAATCCCGGACTTAAATGGAATTTTGGGTGGTCTCTCTCGCGAAATGTCACTAGAAAAGTGGAACGTTGGGAAGCGGTTGTATTCGCAGGTTAACTACGCCGTGGCAGTTTTGTAAATTTAGATGTTGAATGTTCAAATTTCACCCAAATGAAAGAGTAATTTCTTGCCCATGATATAATAACTAGAAATATGTGAATCGCAGGACTTCGCGAAGGACTTCGGGAGAACGGCAAGAAGTTGAAAGGGAAATAAAGTAATAAGGAAGAAAATTTATAGATTTGGAAAAACTTAAGTAATATAAAGAAATTAAACAAAACTACAATAACTAAAAAGCAGACTAACCGTAAAAGAGGAGGAAAAAAAAGAAGAGAAAAAAAGAAACAGGTTCCACTCGGAATCGAACTCGGGACCTTCAGCACGCCAGGCCATCTCTTTACTACTATGTCACGCATTTAATTAAAAGGCTTTTCCTTAGACCTTCCGCCAGCGCGCCCTGTATAAAGTTTATCGAGCCCTATTAAACACGAATTCAGAGATACTTTTCAGAAGAATGACTGCTGTTTTGACGGTGGAAACCTAACGTAAACTCATTTCATCGCATTTCAAGGACATATGCCCAATTAAGCCGATACGCTATAAACTCGCCTGCGAGCAAAACGTGTTTTGTTACCTTGATTTTCGCTCATACCTTAAGGGTAAGTATCCAAAATCGCTTCCATTTGCTCTTAAAAGTACTTTGCATTCGAAATTCATTGCAAAAGCACTCACAGATCCCTAAAACGACCGCAAAAAAACCAAGCACTTTGGTCATTGTAATGATGAGAAATCGCTTTCAGTCCTGAATGTTGCCAAGAAACAAAAAATGCGCCGTGACGTCAACCTACGCTATGACGTCATGACGGACACCATCGGATATCCTTAAGAATTTTTGCTGCGAGTTTGCAGCTCGCTATAATCCATGCGTGCTCCACGCACTGTTCGCGCGCTTCCAGCCTGTGACGAGATTATAAACTCACTTCACTGTGTACTTCGCGAGGAAAAAGAATCATACTCTAACACAGCTTTTTGTCATACTAGTTGACAATAAGCCCTTCAAATGGAACCAGAAGCTTATATCTCTCGTTATTTACTGGTCATCAAACAAACAGGGCAATGGGCGGCGGAACACTTTCTGCACAAGACAAAAGATATGTTGGCATAGAAACCTGTGCGTGGAACAAGTATCTTTATGGTAGGCCCTAGATGGTTTACCCAACTGACTAGCTGTCCCAAATTTGAATGCATTCAACTTAGCTTGTAGTGTCACGATTAAATATACAATGTATCTGTTACGATTGCGCGTGTCTGTTTTGAAAGGAGAACAGGTAAATCTCTGACTGATTTAATTGCTAAGGGCAAAAGACAGGAAACCCTGCGTTAATCATGCCCTTAGTATGATGGGACCTCGTCTTGCATTTTCTTGAAACTAACCGAGACCTGGTCGCCCAGGCCACCAACAAGCATTCGCCGTCATCATTGTGTTTCTATCTGAAGGATTCAGTACTGTTAAAAAATTTAATCATAAATACAGTTTATACAAGACTATCAAATTGCTCTGCTCCCATAAAAGAAGGGTTGTAAAAAATGCTTGCAGAAAAAAGCATACTTACACTGTTGTATTGGCAGACATTTCCTTGAACACCTTTACTGGTAATATCCCGAAGGGGTTACCAAAAAGTGTCCTGTGAACGGTTATTAAATAAATGAATGTTAAAGTAAATAAATGAATAGGTAAAGAAACGAAACAAGAAAATTGTTATTTTCCATGACAATTGGGTTATGATGTGTATGATTAGGGCCTAACTTAGGTTTGGCCGAGGGAGGCGATGTAAGACTTTTTTCGCTGCGGGGCATGCGGGATGAAAGAAAATTTGAAGGCGAGAAGCGGGATGGTTAAAGGCGGGCGGGAAGCGGAAAGTTCATCATTCTCATGGAGGGACGCGGGAAAGAAAACGGAAAGTCAATTCACTATTATGGGCGTGTTACAGTTAATAATTTGATATTAAGGTAATGTTCAAAAACTAAATGGGCCAATAATGATAAACGTTCATGCAATTGAGATAATTTGGCAACTGAAAACATAAAAAATAATAAAAAACATAATTAAAAAAAAAAAGGATAAATCTACTTAACGAGAAGATTCTTTGTTAGAATATATATAAGAAATACAAATGACAGTGAAGAAAAGAAAATTAATTAACGGTGATCCTCTCTGTTATTCGTATAATGTAGAACAGGAGGGCATTTTGTATGAGCATGCGTCAATATGGTCTGTTGAAGTGCCACAGAGGCATTTTCTGTGAATTGTTTACGTTCACTACCAGCATTTGCAGGCATTTTTCTAGGGCTGAATGCCGTATTTTGGGAGCTACGTTCCACAAATGTGTTCTTTAAGGTATCGAGGTATTTCTCCGATGAAAGTGAGTTTATTGTAGCCTCGCTGTCGCCCTTGAGAGGACTGTCTTTCCTTTCGTAAAACAGTACGTGTCAGAAGATGGCGGCTGAATGTTGTAACGACCTAACATTTCGCGCACATTTTTTGAGCAGCAGGAAAAGGTCAGTATGATAATTTTCAGTTAATATGATCATGCTATAGATATTTAATTCTTCTAAACAGTATAACTCTAAAATCGAACTTAATCGTTTCAGGAATACAGTGTAAATTGAGTGTCCATTTTGCCGTGAAATTGTTTTTCACCCTTTTGCTGACTTGTTTATCTCGAAATCTTGCCTTTCTCTCCACATTAAGTTAATGATTAATGAAACTAAGAATACTTCCGCGAATGAATGGTGCTTTGATGAAAGCTGTGAAAAATCGCCTTCTGCGGTAATTTTAGCTTTCTTCACCGGTACGTCTTCGTTGAGAAATAAAATACACGCACTTCAACAATAAATTTAATTCAATCTAATGATGCCAGTAAGATTGTGTTTTGAAAATAAGAAAATTCTATCATTTAGTTATACAAAGGAAAAAAATTAGAGCAATCAGTGTGAATTCTGATTTTTTTTCCACCTTATTTTGATGGTACACTGTTTGTTTACATTTCATCATGCAAATACACACACACTTTATTATTAGAGTGGTTTTCGTTTGAGTGTCGTAAAACCAAAACCAAAGTAATTACTCTGGCCAATCACATAGGACACAGACAATACATTGAACCAATCAAAACTCGAAGTAATTACATGTGGCTGACGCAAAGCGCGGGAAAATGCATGCGAGCGCGTCACAATTGGCTTTGGTTTTACTTCTGATTGGATGAAAAGGTGGCGCGAATCTTTTAAGCCAATCGCATCGTGTAGAAAGTGCAAAACCAATTACTTTTCGACACTCAAATGAAAACCGCTCTATTAACAATCTACATTTACATAAAGTCCATTTCCAACCGCAAATAGCAGGTGCTAGTCGAGGCGGGCGGAGATAATAGGTACAGCAGCCAGTAGTAAATTACAAATAAATAGATGAATAAATAAATAAATAAATAAATAAACTAGATATATACAAATAAGTGAAATAAAGATTAAACATAGCAAACGAACCATGGTTTTGATTCAGTCTCGATCGGTTAATATAAAAATTGCAGGAGGAGGAGAACCTGGTCTCGTGATTATGCTTTTCATTAGCTTTAATGAAAAGATTACTAATGTTAGTGGGAACAGTTAGACATGAAACGTCGAACATTATTGAGGAAACGGTTTCAACGTATAATACATTTGAAGGAAGGATTTTTGAGGAGGTAAATAAAGGCACCGCATGTGCTCTGGGTTCAGATAAATATACATCAACCGAAGGACACGTTTTTGTAGCACGAAGATTTTTTGTAAATGGGATTTAGCAGCTTGACCCCAAACAGCCAAGCCATAGGATAGGTAGGGTAGTATCAAAGAGCGATAAATACTTAATAAAGTGGTAAAAGGGACGAGGTGCCGAAGACGGGCAATAACTCCAATAATTCTACTTATTTTCAGTGCTACGTTGTCGATGTGGTATTTCCAGCTCAAATGACTATCCAGTAAGACACCTAGATATTTTACATGATCCTTACACTCAAGGAAAGTAAGAATGTGATTACCATTATCAAACATTAGAATATTGACCGAATGGTCCATCTTACGTTGGTGAGGACGAAAGATAACAAAGTTTGATTTTTTAGCATTTAATGTTAGCTTATTTGCATTGAGCCAATCCGAGACTCTGACCAGTTCGTTATTGACCGTTTTTTCAAGAGATTTAAGATTCTTGTCGGCGTACAACAAATTTGTGTCATCTGCAAAAAGGTAAAACGAAAATTTCGCTGAAGAGTTATGAAAATCATTAATATAAATTAGGAATAACAAAGGACCAAGAACAGAGCCTTGTGGGACACCACATGAGATCTTATTAATGGTTGATAAATTAGAATATATTTCAGTCACCTGTGAACGGCCAAGAAGGTACGAAGAACACCAGTTGTTAATTATGCCCCTGATACTATAGTGATTAAGTTTTTTCAGTAAGGCCTTTTTTAAATCCAAGAAATGCAACAAGTAAATAATTTTAGGTCCACCATGTTTTGTATGATATTAACAATGTCAATAACAGCGTGTTGAGTCGAATGCTTTTCACGGAAGCAATATTGTGATTTAAATAGGATATCGTTTTTATCAAGAAAGTTTTTTAGTTGTCAGTACATCAATTTTTCAAATATTCTATTAAAATAGATAATAACGAAATAGGCCGATAATTTCAGGGTTCAGTTTAATCGTCACTTTTGTAGACAGGAATAACTTTCGCTTGCTTTAATTTGGATGGAAAGTCGCCTTCTTGCACAGAGATATTAAAAATGCTGGATACAGGGCCACAAATAATGTGTTTAGCACCGGACAAAATATGGATCGGACAAGAGTAAAGACCGTAAGTTTTATTTCTAGGAATAGACAGTATTTAAATATCTACTGGAGAGACTGCATCAAAAAAGAAGGAGTTGGGATAATTATTGGGTGACAAATACTCAGTAAAACTGCAAGAAGAAGGTGGTACGCGCGACGCTAATTTTTCACCAACGGAAGAGAAGTAATTGTTGTTAATATTAGAAATCTCAACGGAATCAGTTGTTATGCCGTTGTTAAGGCGCTTTAGCGAAGAAATAGCTGAGATTTTTTCTTTTTGTCGTTAATAAGGCTACTTATGCCATTCCAGGTGTTCTTCATGTTATTCAAATTGTCAGCAAAGAATGCGTGATAATAATTCTCTTTACTCAACCTAGTAAGAGCGGAAATTCTGTTTCTATAGAGTTTATATTGTGCGAAATTCCCTGATTGAAAAAGAGAATTTTTCACTTTGACAGATTTTTTGAGGCCAATGGTTATCCACGGCTTAGAAAACTGCTTTAGCTTGCGTTTTGAGAGGGTTTTCAAAGGAGCGTGTTTCTCGACAAGACCAGACAGTGTGTTATAAAAATTAGAAAAAGCAATGTCAATGACGAACTGGTCATCAAAATTGTTTTGGTTTAAGAGTGCCTCTGAGAGTTCAGAGTTAAACCTATTAACGGAGAAACCAGAAAAATCTCTGCGCTTTTGTTTTTTCGACTTCAGCTTCTTAAAGAAAGTGTGGGAGACACAAAACTGTGAAAAATGGTCGCTGATATTAGAGACAATATTGCCACTGATGATTGCCCCCGCAGGGATTTCGCCCAGAAGGCGAAATCCCGAGGAGGCACTCTAGTAACTCGCGTGTGTATTAAGGAAAGTACTTGCAGTTGAAATATACAGTCAGACAGTCAATACAGAAAAAAATCTCGATTTTCTTGAACAGGAGCCGCGAGGAATCGGTTTGTAATGATGACGTTTCTATTGTTTGCGCCCGCAACCTCAGGTAGATTTTGTGACATTTATTGTGCAGTCATACTTCGATACTCTTTTGCGTTATGCAGTGACATTCTGTGGAGCAGTTGTTTTGAAAGTTATGGACCAAAAGACACTCGTTAAGCGCAGATTAGGTTATAAGGTGCGTTTAACTGTGTATATATAAACACTTGGAGAGTTTGCCAGACACGAGTTCACAAATCTTTGATTTATATTGGAAACCTCGCCAGAAACTCTTTCTCTCTCTTTGACCGGAATAAGACTCAGCCCCAAACAAGAAAGACGAGTGAACAACGGCTAGCTTATCACTGGTAGAACGATGGACGATTACAGAAATTCGCCGACAATCAAATTCTGTGTTGACTTATTCCCTGCTCACAGACGTCCTTCCGTTATAAAGTTTCAAATAAGACTAGAATGCGCGAGCGTGAATCGATCAAGCGTCCTTTTAATTTCTAAGGCTTACTTTCCGGCAAATAAAATGAACTGAATGTAAAAAGTGAAGGAGTAATCGCGAAAAATTCAACTTCTAATTAAATCTTTTCTTATGGTTTAGAATAAACTATTCTCGAAACTGAGAATGTTTTGATCAAAGCTGTGTAAATCGAGCTAAAACTGTGCATGGAACCTTGCGTTTGCTGTATTTATCTCACCTATTGTATGGAATATGTGTGAAAATCTTCATTATGAATCGGTATGTTTCAAAGAGCTACATAACGAGCAAGAATACTATTGACCGACAATATACAGAACAGGGGCAGCTGTAGTGTCAACTATTACTAGTATTAGCATCAACTTTGTTAGTCAAAATATTGTCGATTAAGGTGGCAGAGCTGTTATGCACACGTGTTGGTTTATCAATAGTTGGTATAAATGAAAAGCTTTGCAGAGAAAGTAAAAATTCCTGAGCATAACGGGAGCTTTCGGCGTGAAGAAGGTTTATGTTGAAGTCGCCCATAATATAAACTGATTTGTTGAAATATAACATTTCGGCGTTTTAAAGAAAATCTAACCTAACTCTCCAACCCCAAAATAGCACGAAATGAAACGTTATCAATACACCTTTTAAATAAGTCCTGGCTTCTGTTACAAAAAAATTGACTTTATTCCTAAGTGATACCATTTTGTGGATACTACATTTGTTGATATGCCAATTTGTGAAACATTTCATTCACATTCTCCTCTGTATTGAACCACATTCTTGTTAAATGCATCAGTATCTGCTTGATAATTCTTTCTATAGGGTTCTATTAACAACTTACATAAGGGGTGCATCTGGTAACAGTAAAAAGCTCTCATCAGAAACGTTAATAACAGACAAATTCACCGCCATCCATTTGTGTCATGTTTGTAGTCGCCTCCCAACTCATTTGGGTCCTTTAGCACTGGTATTTCTTTTTTGAGGAAACAGCATTATATGCACCCCTTTAACAAACTTCCTGTCTTATGTTTTAACAGGCTTTGAAGGTGAACAAACATCATCAGTTAGATTTATGGAGTGATGGGCATTCTCTGTTCTGAATGGATCACTATTGTCATCAAATATAAATTAAAATAAGAAATCGATTGTGGAACACGTCGGAGAACAAAAGAATCCGCACACCTCCCCTGTCCCCTCCATTCAAAGTTGGGGTGTTTGTTGTTTTCTATAGGTAGCTAGAACAAGGGCACAACATTGCACTGAGGGGATGGGGGAGGAAAGCTATATTTCCTCCTTTTGAAGTTAATAAAACGTAAAAAAGCCCAGTTTTGGGCGAAGTGTCTCAACTCATTTTGTCGCCGATTGTAGATATAAAGTAAAATAATGAGTTTGGAAATCAAACCATAGAAATGCATTGCTTTGCCAGTGAAAATCAGACTTATACAGGAACAGTGATTTTTGGCGTTAAGTCTTTAAAGTCTTTAAAAGGTCAAGAAAACTAACTGCTGAAAAATCGCGCTCATAGAAAACGTCCGTTTTTTGACATGGAGAACATTTTTTGTAGGAAAGTAGGATATTCGAAGCACCAATGAAATGCCTTTTGAAAGGGACTGTAACTTTACTCGAGTTTTAGATTTCCCGCCATCAGATTTGATGCGCCCACGCTATTTTCGTTTAGCGGATGCACGCATGCGCATGCAAAATGCCCTCCTGTTATAATGTAGTACTTGCTGGAGATAGATTTGCGGGGAACTGTGATAGAATTGCATCAAAATGCAAATATTTTGTTTTTTTGTTTTGTAAAACACTGATTAAAGATTCTTTCGACTTACACTAATGTGAGTTTCCTAAGACCAGTGAATGCGTTTCCGTCGACGCGTTTGATAACGTTGCCGTGAAGAAACCTGCACCAATGTAAAGGCTGCAGGTGAGACTGGTTTTCATAAGATCTTTTCGATTGCCGAAAAAGGTTCAGCGGTTGCGGCGAGTATATGGAAAGAAGTCTTCAATAATCGTAGATGATCGATGAGACTTCAGTTCTATTTTTAAGGCCGGTTTCCATATTATAGAACTTTTTTCAGCAATAGTAATTAACCCTGTTCACTCCTGAACGGCCCGTCCAGATCCACGTCCCTTGTACCGCTTGTGACGTCATCAGCTCTGACGGTCATATACAACTTTGACACTTTCCTTGTGCAGAAGTTTTGGTCTGTTTTGGTTCGGTTTGTCCTGATAGCATGAAGGCAGGCAGCTCCCGAGATAAACTATAAGACGGATGTTTTCGCCTTTGATATCTAGCGGCGTCCGTAACCAGTGTTTTCTACTAACCATGGCTCAACGAGTAAAATTACAATAGATTACCCTGATTACCAGAAGTCGAAAGACCTTCGCGGAAGCCTACTGAAGTAAAACCAGCCACCTGAGAGCAATTTTACTTCCGCATTATCTGCTTCTTGACCTTTATACTTTATGCTCGGAGAGTAACTTGCTGTGCACTCTCCTTCCAACGTGATTAAATTCTTACATCCAACTGGACAACATGCACGCTTACGGAATATTCATCAGTCTTTGAACCTCCTAATATATGGTGCAATGGCCGGCCCTTTGCAGGGAAACTGTAACATGGCTCAAACACCTTGCTGGAGGGCAAACAACGCAGTGGGACCTTGAAAAGAAAGGATATTAGCCTTTTGAATGATATTCTCTTTTTGTTTTTCTTGACCCACTGCGCCGTTTACCATCCAGCAAGGTGTTTTTTTCCCATGTGACCGTTTTTATACAAAGGCCCCATTAGTGTTGGACAACGCTGACTCCGTTAACACGGGCCCAAACGTTTTATCTTCTTGTCTTTCTTAAAATTCGAGCTTCATGAAAGTCTAAGATAAACGCCGGACCCCTTTTCAAGCAAATGCAGCATCCATCTTTTACTGCGGACAGAAACCGGAATTATAGTGACTTTTATGGTGTTCTGGCCACAGTAAACCCTTATTGTCTGGTTCTGCCTTATTGTTCTCTAGCAAGTTGCCATGAAGTCAAGCAGAATAAACAAAAGATATTAATACATTTTTCTTCTGCCATCTTATTTATGAGACCAGTTAAACTAGATGTGAGGGGAGGTTACATATTATCTCAAACTTACAAGAGATTCAGGAGAGTGTCAGAAAAGGCATATTGAGGAATGAAAGTCAAACTGTTATGCATCATCATTCTAAGAAAAGAAAAAAAACTTAATTACGATGGTTTATTGTTCTTATTTATTAAAAAGGATCTCTTTGATCTGATTGGTTTCATTCTCTTTGCGGAACGAGAACGGACTGGGAGCAATTACACTGGAAACAAGGCTAACTCAGGGTCATGATTTGTTGTCTCGTGGAAAAAATGCCCCCTAATTAATCAGTCTGTAAGTAGCCGTCATTTTGTGGAGGATAGTTATGGAGCATCGTTTCAAGGACGAAATCCAAGCCAATTTCGAAGGAGTTAAACTTACGTAACTGAAAAGCCTGACAATCTGTATGACCCTTGTTTTGACAGCTTCTAGTGAACCTTTTTTCAAGTTCAAAATCATGTAGGTTCTTTGACGTCTTCCGTTGGGTCTCTTCGGAAATCTGTTCGTTTTTCACATCAAGAAAACTAACGGCCGCCGATGAATAGCATGTTTCAGGATGCAGTAATTGTCTGAGATACTTGCAACTCGGTGTTCGGAGGTTCTGTTTTGGACGAAATAGCACCACTTTTTGAGGGCTTTCTCCTTTATTGAAAACTGTTTGACCAGGAAAATCGAAATGGAAAGAGCTCTGCCTTCACATTAATACGCTGACCTCAACTAGCTTTAACCAAGTCTCAGGCTTAAGGTAACGAGAGCAAATCTTCGTGTTTTGGTTGTCTCTAAACGCCGTTCCTTGATGGAGCCAAAGTTTTTTGAGGCTCATGTCCTCAAGTGAGAAATTTTTTCTCCTGTTTTCAGTGCTATTTGGTACAATTTGGAACACAACAATTTTGCGGGAAACAACAATTGGAGCCCTGTTCCACTATTTTACCAGGCCCAACTAGCTACGTGTCCACGTTTATCGCTCCCAGCACCTAATCATGAAAACAATTTCCGTTAATTTTAGGGTTTCAAGGCGGGGGCTTAAAGGAGAGAGCGTTTATTCTCATATCTGCAGCAAGCTCAGCAAAACTATGCTTCGAAAACTGATTCCCTTAATGTGCAAGTTTGAGGAAAACAAAAACGCGAAGTGGGTCTTGTTATTCCTGAATGCTACCGAGCTTGGACTCGATAGGGCTGGCCGGAAGACAATTGTTTACATTGAGCACACAGATTAAGAAGATCAAAGAACGCTATCCTTACTTTAGACTGCGAGCAGTCTCTCTTTTTCTTCAGATTTAGGGAGGGAGTGCACGCGCGTGAGAGCGTCAAGTGGCGAAGCCGCGAAACGCGCGAAACAAGGGCGGCTTCAGTCACGCGAGTGGTCATTTGCGTGTCTCTCGCGTTTCGCTCGACGGACTAAGAAAAAAGAGAGACTTCTCTTAGTCTATCCTTAGTTTGAACCTTACACTGAACCAGATGCAATGCGCAGACCTTTTTTTGATCAATCAAGAATCCGAATAAATTGAACGACGTTGTTCTATTTCGCCCTTTCATAGTGGGGCGTCAAAAACAAACTTAAAAGAGTAGTGATGGGAGGGGGGAAGTGTGTTTATCAGACAAGAGGCATTTATTTGAGAGGGGACGTCTGTTATTACGGTATGCATGGTATGCAGATCTCTGAGAGTGTTCGGATAACCCCCTCCTTGAACTGCATAATTTTTCCCATCATACTCGGCCTCATCAAAAATTTAAATTGAATCAAAGTTTAATGGACCGTCTACACGAGTATGTTTAATTTAATCTGTAATCGCTTACGAATGTATTGCGGTGCCGACCACTCTCCGCCCTAGAACTCATAAACATAAACTGACTCGTGCATGTATACAGAGCCTAACGCAAGGTTAAACCCCTAAAACCACCATGACGGTCATTTTAATTTACTACAACTACCAGAATCCTTCAGGATGTTTTTGTTACTTAAACCTTTAATGAGTAAGAGAGCAAACAGGCGCGGGTCAGATCTGCGGGTACTTGTAGTCAAATAAAGTCCTTTGAGCACACAAAATCACTACAATTATACAAATATCTACAATATTTTTCTTGTTCTTTAACAGTTACTTCACAAGAAATTAATCAACTTACAGGATACGCAAGTTTGTAAGCCCAGCAAAAGTGCGACTATTAATTTGGGAGATGGAATTGAAGTTTAGGTTCCTGGGGACGAAAAAGAAGAGAAACAGGGAAATCGTTACAGCCTCTCTTGGATACACACTAAGGTGCATATATTTTAGTACGTAACGTTAAGCAACATCATTGTTGATACATTCTTGTTTGGAAGACATTGATATTCTAAAGAAGTAGACATACATAAACTTCACGTAAAATTAAAGTCAAAACTTACAGTTCAATTAAGTTGCTGCAGCTAGAAAATACTTTATCCGGTAATGATTGTAATTTGTTGAAAGACAAATCTCTTCAACAAAACAAAAGACGTTCAGTTTAGTAAGAACATTTACGACTAAAGCATCACTTTAGAATAGTTTAAAAGGGTTATTGCAAGGTAAAAATGAAATCCCATATAGTTTGGTTCCGTCAGAGGGCTCGTTTGTTTGAAGAAGAAGGAAAAACGCAGGAAACAAAAGAAAGATGGCATTTTCGACATTTGCTCTGAGAGAAGGTCGTGAATATTTGGCTTGATGAGTTTCGGCAGTTTTTCAATCTGAACGGTTAACGCTCTAAAAAAAGAGAGCCCTCCCGTCAGAAGTGAGAATGTGCTATCGACTCCAACAGCCAAATTCTTTTAATTAAAACAACACTAAATTGAAAACAGATTTGTACGAAAAGAAGTAAATTCACTCTCTTGTTGGGAAATAAAAAAGGTTGCGCCGTCGACGTGATTTGAAACTAAGACCCTCAAAAGAATAGCCGTTGATTGTTGTCAAGTTACGAAATTGAAATCCGGTAACCACATTGCTGGTGGGATGAAGCAGTTAATGACTAATTCCCACTATACCTTCCGTACTCAATCACCCCGAACGTGGTTAGATTATGGTAAGGAAGCGACTCCTACGGTAACCGCTATCGTAAGCCTTTTTGACCAGATGGCTAACGCCTTGGTACAAAAACGCCAGAAAAAAAAAAAAAAAAAAAAACATGTCTTATTTCTATAACTGAAATAATAAATGCACAAGCCCGACGTTCCCTAAGAGTACGAGGGAGTATACGAACAAATGTAAAACCAGACGATAACAATCAATGAAAATTAATCATTGATTTCAATCAAAATTATCAATAAAAAACTATTGATTAATATTCATTGGGTCGGCCAATCAATAAAAATCTATAATCACTCACTCATGCGTCTAAACATTATTGATTTTCATTGACTGCTATTGATGATCAATAGCTGATTGTGGAATAACAGTAAAGGTCGCAAACACAACAACGCTGTAGGATTTGCTTAAAAGGAGAAGAAAAAAAAAATGTGAACTATAAATAGGTCCCCTTACCAAACCATATGTATTTTGAAACTGATTTTAAAGTATTTAAAATGTATTTTCAGTATTTGAACACTATTTTCCTGTATTTTAATACTATTTGACAAAAAAATTTAAATTTTCGCCCCTGTTTGAAATATATCTTGAGTGTAGTTAAATTGTATTTTCATGTAAAGGAAAACCTCTCTCATCAATTTACAATGTATTTTGTTTAATAAATATGATTAAAATAGAGTATTTAAAATGTATTTTGGGCATAGAACCACTAACACTGTTACAAACAGAGTTCAAATAGACTATTTGAAATATGTTTTAAGGGCTTTTATGCTGACTGTAATTAAGATACTTTTAAATAGGGTACTTTAACTCTGTTTTGAGTTGTATCTAAAAATCTAAAATGTATTTTGAGACGCATCCACTCACAAAGTTACAAACATAGTTCAAATAGACTATCTGAAATATGTTTTAAGAGCCTAAATGCTGACCGTATTTTAAATCCTTTTAAAAAGGGTACTTTAACACTGTTTTGAGTTGTATCTAAAATGTATTTTGAGACGCATCCACTGACAAAGTTACAAACAGAGTTCAAATAGACTATTTGAAATATGTTTTAAAACCTTAAGAACTGACCGCATTTTAAATACTTTCAAATAGGGTACTTAAACACTGTTTTGAGGTCTATTTGAATTGTATTTTGAGCACACAGCACTCTGACTATATATAAAAACAGATTATCCATAAACTATTTGAAGTCTGCTTAAAGTCATCAAATGCTTACCTTATTGTAAATACTTTAAAGTAGTGTACTTATAACTTATTATTACTAGGGTGCAATACTGTAATGTCTTTTGGGAGACTTATACTCAGACTATAAATAAAAGTAACAATTGCACAAAGTTAATTTTTAAGCCTTCATGGTGTCACGAACTCATAAATGACTCAAAACAAGCTGTCACATATTGTGGACCGGATTCTCCTCCCAACAAAGTTCGAAGCTGAGCGAAAAATTAAATCTAAATTAAAAAAAAAAAAAAGAGAAGAAAATTAGGAATAGGTTTTAGCTTTGACTGACAACACGTAACTGTGACAGTGTTCCGATAAAAGATCTATCCGTTCCTCACTGTTCTTTACCTGCAAGCTCTCTACGAAAATCTCCGCGTAGATTTTAGCCGTGATTCAATTAATGCAGTTACGGGACTTTCCATAACTTTTTTAAAAGAAACTTCTTAAAATCGCATTTTAATTTCATATAGAAATTTTTTCACAAACAGCCGAAGCCGCGGGCCGAGAACCGGATGCACGCGGTCAACAGAGGTTTATCTAAAATAAGCCCTTGAAATTACATAATAAATAAATTATCCAAGCTAAGATCTCACCTCATATATATTGCATCAAGAAACAAAGCTCAGATATGAATAAACTCCGACATATGGTTATCTTTTTCTCATAGATTATTGTTATTAAAATTATTATTATTATTAAATTATTGTACCGGCGGTTGCTGTGATGGCGGGTGCGCTTGATTTTACTGTTTGTTACGATCTTACAAAAGTATACATTTCAACTCTGCGGATTGTCTGAACACGTAGATGTTGCATTTATCACGGATCAAAAATGGGTATGACTCCTCAGCGGCTGTTATGTACTTTGAAAGGATCTGGTTCAGTTTCTCTCCGAAGCACGCGGTCTTGTGCTGTCTTGTGTGTTAATCCAAGAGTCTTCTGTTATGTGAGTATTATACACAATATATGCATAACATGTTACTAAGACGCTTAAGTATACGCCATATGAGAAACAAATGAAGGGTAGTAAACATTTATATACTCCCGCCTGTACGGCAATTTTAGTTTTTACAGGGTTCCATGCTCACTCAGCCTCGCTGTTCTCAGTCACTTGATGTCACGTCACCGACCTCTTTCATGCTCGTGTAAATTTTATGGTGTTATTCTTATGTTGTTCTTTATCAGCCAATAATTAAACGTTCAGGCGTAGCCTGCAAGCTTCTGATAATAATTGAGTAAAGCCGTGAATATAATAAAAAATGTAAGTTACATGTATGTAGATTATTATTTACCGGTAACGTAACGTAATACTCTTTTGAAGCGGAAGATTGATAGCCTGTGTACCGACCCCCTTCCCCTCCGATTTTTATTGAGGGGAGGGGGTTTGTACACAGGCTAAAGATTGATTTCAGCATTTCTGAAAAATTCCATAAGAATTTCCCGAGAATTCGTAGGGAAATCAACGTAAAGTAATCGGCTAAGAGATAATTCCGGTGAAATCCTAGCGTAGGACTGTGTGGAGAAATTTCGCAGAAGTAAATCTTGCTTTTTCAGAGTAATTTTCGACGGTTTTGTATTCATTTTATTTCATGAATTTAAATGGTATTTTCATCCTGTTTTTGTACTGTTTTTATGCTCTTTCGACCGATTTTTGTACTGTTTTCAGACAACTCTAAGGCTATTTTCTTACAATTTTATATTGTTTTTGCATTTTTGCATCCTATTTTTGATGTATTTTCACAATATACGCGTGCTATTGCTTTTCTTCCTCTGTGGTATTTTAATACTATTTTCAAAGTATTTTTATTGTATTTGCAAATACGATTATTTTACTAAATTTCGAAACCCATTAAAAAGCTATTAAAATATATTTTGAAGCATAACATTTTAATAGCGTTTTAAACAGGTTAAAACACCTTTAAAATCAGTCGAAAAATATATTAAAAATATATTTTTGGACCTATTTTAGACCTGTTTTTTTTTCAAAATACGTTTAAAATTGCCATTAAAAATAGTTTTAAAATAGTATAGCAAATTAAAATATGTTTCTGAAACTGTTTTTATCCTGTTTTTATTCCGATTTATAAGATATTTAAAAACTATTTTAGACCTGTTTTGAGCCTTGCAAAAGCCCTGGAATTTTTTATATATTTTAAACGAATTTAAAAATACATTAAAAATTCTTTTTTAATAGCGTTTTAAACAGGTTAAAACACCTTTAAAAGCAGTCGAAAAATACATTAAAAATACACTTTTCACCCTATTTAAAACCTATTTCACAAAACAGGTTAAAAACAGTTTTCAAAAATAGCTTAAAAATACATTCAAAACAGTGTTGGATTTGGTAAGGGTCACGGTTAACACCATGCCTGATTTATTACTTTGATGAACAACGGCAATGGAAGCTAATAATGCTAATGCAAATTTTGTTCATTCTGTAGTAATATTTTCCATTTTCCTGGACTTCTTCACTACCTGTTATGTTTGGGAGCTGCTATTTGCCATATTTCCAAATAGCGTTTCAAGTAGTGTAGCTGAATACTTTTTGTATGCGACGTTGAAGGCACACCCTATTTTTCTTATTATTATAGTTATTTTATCCCTTTCAGTGTCACGGGTAAACGTTGGCCATCTCAGTGCGTGTATAGTTTGGCTATTCAAATTATTCACGAGAGTTTATGAGGGATTAAGCATGACGTGTGTTTTTCTCGTGTACCCTACAATTTTTTTGGGCATGTTTGCGTATGTCGTTGATGTGTGACTTTTTTAAAGATTTTTCTGATATATTCAGCTAAGAATTCGATAAATGTACTAAACAAAATTAAAGGCAGGCTCGAGGACATGTTTAACGTTAAGAGACATAAAAACATAAGAGACGGGACGTATAAATCTATTTAAAGTAAATTTCAGTTACGCTTTTTGCCTCTTGTCAATACAGGAAGATAACTTGAACTGGTATTTGTACTGTTGTTTCTGTTCTACCTTTTTTAGTTTCTTAATTTATCATAGATTGGACTATGAAAACCTAATTGGGTTTATTTTCTAAGCCCTCACAGTGACGTGTTTAAACATAAAGAAAGCACATTTTAGTTTTCAATAAATATCAATGAAGTTAATGTAAATCAATGAAAATCAATGAAAATCGAAAATCTCTCAAGACTGCGGCTTTGATTTTTATTGATCTTCAATATCAATCAATTAATTGCTATTGACTATTATTGATGTCATTAATTATTAATTTTGATTTAATTGTATCGTCTGGCGTAAAAACATCCTGCTAATCGACTTTATAACGTAACACAAAAAGGCTCAGCTATTTTGTGTGAAAACATCCCAATTAGACAGGGGATGAAAAAACAAAAAGGGATATTTAACTCTTCCTTAAAACTGTGCGTACATCTCACTACTGAAAAAAAAGGGGATGAAATCAGCCCTTAAAGTACCTTGAAACTGAAGAAAAATAAGACACTTTGACAGACGCAACAGGATATATTTGCCCGGCTTTGAACGCCCGCCGTCCTTGGAACGGAACTCATAAACCCCTTCCACCCCTTTTTCGCTCGTGTCAATCAAACTGGACAGACACCAACCTGCTAAGATCAAACGTTAAGGCAAGTTTTTGGTATTCTAATTTAGGTTTCGACAAAAAATTCGAAAAGAAGGGTAAGCAAACAAAAAAGGACTGGGAAAGGTAGAACAGACCGCAAGACATGACGAGTGCTTCCATTGCTAGCATCAGCTAAAACCGTGGTGGACTATTCTTCGACAATTTAAACAGGATATCATGTCGCTGTGCTAAACTTACATCGTATAAAACACCTCTAAATTCCTTAAAATGTTGACCGAAAGATGCTCAATCTCATTCTCTGCTAATGACCTGAAAAGCAATATAATATGAATTTAAGAAAGTCAGTAGTCACGTACGTTCACTACTTTTTACGAGAAATCATTTGGTAAAGCGCAAAGTAGTTTTGATAGATTTTTAGATTTCAAAACATAGACTGAGCTCGCCTTTTAACTGTTTTGCACCTTTTTTACTTGACTACATTCCTTTACTACAAGCTTTTTGAAAACAAACAAACAAAAACAAGAGGCAAGCCAGCACGAGGCAGTTTTTCAAGAATTGGCAATATGTAGGAAGAAAAGATTTTCTTTCCAATTACCCAGTCGATTTGACTTTTTTCGAGTTTAACTCTGGCCCGTTCGTCGGAATAGTTCTCAATTTGACATTGTTTGGATTGGAGTTTACTATACTTGCCAACCCGCTTACTAAATAGTCTTTCCTTGAAATAATATAAAACAACGTCCTAGTCCGTGCTAAGGCAAAACAGCATAATCATGTTGATTACATGCAGTATGACTTGTGCAATTTCCTGTTGGGGATATTAACCTTATCTCAATTACTTCCCCCACAAAAGACCCAGGATTAACCACTGACAATGGGCGGGAAAAGGAATAAATTGTTATTTTCAGGCATACAATTTATCCTTGCTACTCATACTTACAATGTCAATACGGATGAAATGTTGGATTTTCCTAGCCGCGAAATATCTTCGATGTGGTTGCTATGTAGCATCCTGAAACAAGTGGAATCTATTAGCAGACCCCTTCTTGACTGACTTGGATGAACAGGAAAAAACATTGCAGCGTACCAGTATAATTGTTTTGTTTAATTAAACATGGGACAATTTAGTGTAAAATTGCTTTTCGCTTGATCGTTCTCCTCCTTTTCCAAGCGCAATCGTCAGTAACATAATGACAACGTGACGTTACAATTATGATAGATTAAGCAGAACAAATTTATGTACACTTACAAAAATTGCAGGTTATCAAGACCTGTCAAATCAGGCACCGAGTGTAACTGATTTGAGCCCAAAGTCCTGAAAGAAACATATGTCTTTCAGTTAAAATTTAGAAAGTAGAGATTTTAGAGTTGTGCTTCACTCTTTTTTAAATTTCATCTGGAGAGTGAAAATGAAGTTGAGTTTCTATGTGCGCTTCCTTCTCGTAACGACCACCTATCTAAATCATCGATATTTTCTCCTCAAAGATACTATACATGAAGACCCTCGAAAGACGACCACCTCTTGTAATCGACAACGAACCCATTTTTAGGATGACAAGTTAGATATCTTTCATTCTTATTTAAACGTTTCGTGAGCGAAAACTTCATGCATGGAGAGGTGTCATCTTCATCGATCAGTGCAAAGTGGTTATTGCGACGTAGTTCGAATTCCTACATTACAAAATTTTATTTTCGATATCAAATCCTGTCTATCTATTCATAGCCTCCTCGCCATTACTCTCATTTTTTTATCTTTTCGTTCTTATAATCATTTATCCGTGTGGTAAATAAATAGAATACAAATACAAATATGTAACTCAAAGTATACGAGGTAAGCTGTAACTTTCTTTGCAGGCGAACTCGATTGAACAAGTCGAGTGTCGTGGAATAAAGTAAGCACAAAGGAGTTTGTTTCCTGAAAAACACTCCTTTCGAGCCTGCAAACATTTTGGCGACCCTGCAGGACAGCTCATAGGTATAATCAAAGATCTAACACACTGCTCGTTTCACTTCGAATATTGCCGTAATCACGACAAGCATTTTGGTTCTACGTTTCTGCGCCAAGATGGGTTTTATGGAATGAGACGTAACGAGATGCTTGGTAGTGACAGTTATATAATCTCTGTTGTCTGATCGCCCTCGTGAACCGTTATGGTGACCCGTTAATTCGTGTCACCATCGCTACACGGCCATAAATGCGGACCGAAGATAAATTAATGCAAAATAACGCGCGCATTTGGAACTGATCTGTTGATATTACTAATACCCAATACGTATAAAGCTTTCTTAAAACCTTGGAATGTTGTTAAATGAAAGGAAAAAATTAATTTGCTGTATTGGTTTTCTCTTCTCCTTGAAATCCTTAATTTTCGCCCGGAAAAATCACTAGGAAATGTGCATATACGTGTCCAGCGATTTCCCGCCACTAGAACCATTAAGGGGTCCCATACCTAGAATTCCTGTTTAAATAGTCTAAGTCAAAATTGTTGGCACACTTTACTGTCTTCTTACCAACCCAATGTTGGTGTGCAAGATTGGGTGAGTTAACTGCGATAAACAACATTGAAAGGACAAGAAGACGGGCCAGAAGTGAAAAAAAAAAAACAAAACAAAACAAAACAAAATAGCGTTGGGTGGAAGAGTCCCAGCTATTTTTGTCTGACACTGTAGCTCTCAAATTGTGTGGTAGTTTGCCTCATATCTTGAAAGTCGGTATCAAGTTACACCTGTTGAAAACTGCCAGTCTCTTCAACAACAGGTTTCTGTTTGGAGTACCCCAAGGAAACATCCTTGGACCTCCTCTTTGTTTCATATACGTTAACGACCTTCCCAACTGTTTAGAGTACTGCCAAGTAGACATGTACGCAGACGACACAGTGATTTACTTCAGTGCAAACTGCTGTCAAAATATTGAATACCACCTGAATGCCGACCTTACTAATGTTGCCGAATGGATGAACAACAACTATCAGATCTTATACACCAAACTCGAAGTTCGTGTTGTTTGGTGGTGACAGCAGGTTGAAAACTTGCCAAGGTATGAAGCCTGTCATTGATCACGAAAAAAAATTTCCTGCGTTTGCACGGACCTGGGGTTTCGAAAAGGTGACATCATCGCCTAAATTGCCGAAAGTATCCAGGGAGTATCCAGCGCTACTTGAATTGCGCAGAACAACAACGGAGGCAATCCCATGAAGCCGATCATACCCGGCCAGACACTTCTTACAAAAATTTCTGGAAAGACTACCTGGCGTCGATGTACCTGCACTGGAAGCCTTGGCAGCAGGTGCTTCGGCATGGTGAAATTTGGTAGTAGGTTGTACAGGCGGAACTGGAGAGACATCCAAAGACCGACAAACTCCTCCTGGATGCAGTTGAGGGAAAGCCTACATCTCCTGAGAACAGCCCGATAGCGAGCTCTTGCGCAACCAGCAAAGAGTTCGCACACCACACAACCTAACAACATAGGTCTGCGTAGGTCAACCCGCACAAAACCAGTTTGGCACAATGTTTTTGTTATGTAATGTCACTTAAACTAGGGCATTCGCCCACACTCATCGTTGCTAAAACTGCCAAACATTTAGGCTCTATCAATATACTTTTTGTTTGTTAAAAAGGAAAGATGTAACGAGATACTTCGCTCATGACAGTTATATAATCCCGGGTGTCTGATAGTTCTCGTGGTTCTTGTACAGTAAGTAATGCATTTTTTAAGCCGCGTGCCCTTTGAGTGAATTGAAAGTTAGAATAGCACAACACTGTTAAGTCGCCACTCTAACATATCTTTAGACATGACAGATCGAGAGGTGGACGAACTTCATCTGGGAATCGAGGGAAGAATTTGTAAGCTCTAGTTGACATAAATGGAACAACTAGTGGACCACGTTGGGTTAGAATACAATAAAAGAAACTAAGCTTGTCATGTCACGGATTAATCGCTTCTGGGTTACGTTACCATGTTAAGATGTGATGAACCTGTCGAAGAACTATGTCAGGAGGTATCCTAGAGAATAGCAGTGCTCATAAATATAAGAAGACTCATTACTGCTGGGAAAAAGCAAAGAAAGATCAAATATTTTAAAGCAAGTCGAAATTTTATATCAGCAATACCACTGCCACTTGCCCTGAAAATTAAAAAGATCTGTTTCAGCTCTAAAGTGTCATTCAGCTCTGCAGGTAAAAGTCTGATTCAGCCCTTCCTGGGACCATTTGAGCACAATTTAGGCCAAAAAAGCTCAATCAAAAGGCTATTCCAGCCCACGCTAGGACTCATTTCAGCCTTTGGGACCAAATCAGCCCTAGCTAAATGGACTGTATTGGCCCTGATTTAAGGGAGCCAAATTAGACTCAAAAATAGGACTGTATTCTACTCCCCGAAACGGCCCCATTTTTAGGCCTAAAACAGGTCTTTCTGATGTACAGTTTGGGGAATTTGAAAGTGTGGATCAAACTGAAGAGGCGGTGAAAGCAAAAGTAAAGCACGAAGCACTGAATAAACAATTCAAGGAAACATTCGACTCGTTCAAGGAAAGATGGAAGAGGCCTCCATCAAACTCGAGAGCGTAAAGTCACCTACGACGCCGGCTACATCGTCAAAACACCAAGGGGTTATTATTATTATTATTATTTTTTTCACTTTTTGGTATTAAAAACGTTTTTCGGAGAGACGAAGGGACTTTAAGATGATTGGTGTAAATTGGATCGAACGAGGGGAGCAGAAGAACTTAATCTCCTTTGTTAGTTTAATTCGCCATTTTATACAGGGCTTAAGAAAGGATTCGACGAACGGGGGATTATTGATGTATTTATTCCTGCAGCCAGCCCTAGCTTAAACCTAAGATCGCATTTTTTAACTACCTTGAAACTTACCTTGCGAAAATGGAGACAAATGTAACGCCCGCGCACTGTAACCTGCAGTCTGGGACCAAATGCCATCAGGAACTAACAGCCATATGCCAATCGCCAAAGGATACTTCACGAGACTTCCTTGATTTCCTTGATTTCAGGCAACAGGTCCTCTTTGCATCTTAAGCTGCACGTGGTGTGGTAAAATTATTTGAACCTTCGCTGGTTCACTCGTAAACTTTCATTTATTTGAAACGTGCTTACGGGATGAGGTTGTAAGTAGTAAACTGCGACAATTGCTTCAAAATACAAATGTCATGGATGAAGAGCTGATAGAACAGATAAGCATTGCGGTTTCGAAAGAATCTGAGCGACAGTGAAAATTTGGTGCTGCCTATCAGAGAAACTTGCGCCCAGGAGGTCAAATACACTCAAAGAAAACTGGTGCAAAGGAAGAATCAATTCCCGACAGTCATTAATAGCTCATGGTTACAGTGGAGGCCGTTCAATCAGATATTGCTGTCTTGAAACAAGCTTTAAATCCCTGGAGGGAAGATAAAAGCACTAGTGCAGGCGACCGTTTCCAAGTTTGTGAACAGGCGAACCAATAGTTTTGTGAGCGTTGTTTCCAGGGTGGCTCAGATGATCATAATGGTCGGGGATGTTAATTGTAGAGGTTCCACTGATCCTAAGATTCAGAGGGAAAAAAGGTTCTCATGTTTGTTAACGGTGGTTAACGTAATGAGCTTGAGCCCTCCTGATGCCTCACAGGGGAGTGCTGCAAAGACCTTGATCAAATTCATTAGGACATCATGACCAATTGCACTGTGTAGCGTAAAACTAACAATGAGCAACGTGTTAATTCTAAAGAATGAGACAGTGGTAGTGACTTGCGCTGTAAGTACTGGTCCAATTGAATCAAGACCTCCGATGCTGTTGAACCAGACATTAAATGACCTTATCCGAGATAGGTTGGTATCCCAGAAACATCAGTGACTCTCAGAAGTCACTATTAGCTTTTTATCACTTGTGGTATGCGTGCGGAAAAGGAATGGTTCTCTAAGACTGCGTCGACTTTTTGTGAGCTGCACGAGAGGACAGTACCTGACCGCCATCATCTTCCTGGTGTTCACACAACTGTTGCGAGTTTTGGGAGCAATGAATGGCTGTCACTTTTGGAATAAAGAAAAGCCTATCACTAGGAAAGGTTTCTTGTACATGGAATTAAAATGAAAACAAGATTTGCAATGCAAGTTATTAACAAGGGAAGTCAATTATATGAAGAGAATTGTCTCTACTAATGGTTATCGAAAGGAGAAATCAATCACCCAGGTTGTGTTAGCACTTTAAGACACTAAACCGAGAACTGTGGTTGATGTCAGGATACGCCAGGGCTTGAAAAAATACAACTGTAACATTCTTTGACACAGGAACATCAAATAGTTTTGGAAAGACTCCTACACTGTCTTGTTAAACGTCAACCTTGGGTTTCCCAGACTTTAGTCTGCTATTTGTACAGCACACAAACGCTTCAAAGGAAATAAGAGGGAATGTGCTGTAACAATTAATTTAATTAATGAATTTTAATTAAAAGATTAATTAGAACAATTAATTAGTTTATTTTGAGATCAAAAGTGAAATTTTACAAACTGCTCTACCCGCAAATAGCAGGGCTAATCTAGGCGGATAGAGCACGTCAGAATAATGAAAGTAAAGAATTTGTTACTACAGCAACAATCTAGGGTACCAGTCCAGGACACTTACCCCAAGGGAGATAAACTAGAATTTTTAGCCCTCAAATGAGCAATCTGCAAAGAAGGCAGGGGTTGCTTGTACTACGCGCCATCATTTACTGCGTACACCGGCAATAATCCCCTGGTTTCAATTTCTGTGTTATCTTTTTCTAGGTTGCAGAACTTACGGATTTCAACTTTGACATAAGATATAGAACTTGTAAAGTGGACAAAGACGCTGATACATTGTCAAGAATTTCTCTAAAAATCGCAATACGTGATCAGTACAACTTTGTCTGGCTTAATAACAATTGAGAATGGTGATGCCGTCTGCATAGATTACGAATGAAAGTGGGGCAACAAAAACTATGAACTTTGATTTTCACTTCACTGACTCAAGAAAGACCTCGTGTTGAACTGGCGTCCCAGAAACTAGATACAAGTATTAGCATAGAAATAGAATACAAAAGAGATGGCGGCAAACCGGCTATCCATAAAATCAGTAGGGTATCCCTTACACGAGAAAACTGCTGCGTGAATGGGCAAAGTAGAAGGGTGGAGGTGATGGATTTTAAAGAGAAAGGTGTGAAAAGAAAACTTGCAGTTGGTTCTGCCGTAGCAGTTCACTATCTGGCCAATAAAGAGCTATACACCAGGAGATGGTCCTCTCAATTAGGATCGGAGAGAATACTGCAGTTAGCCCCAGAACGTTTTACTGGCCCTACATGCAACGTGACATCACTTTGTTTCTATCCAAGAAGCGCAGCTGCTTAAAGAAGCCCAAATATTTCCACACTTGCCCGTATCTCGTGTATTCTAATGACAGCACCGTTTGAGTTAATATCCATTGACCACCAACACTTGAAAAAAAGCTATGATATGATATGATATGATATGATATAAGAAGAAGAAGAAGAAGAAGAAGAAGAAGAAGAAGTTTTGTTTAACGAAGGTAGAAACATTATTACCGGTTACCTAATAGTTTTCATAATGGCCCTCTACATATAAAAACAAAAGCTATAAGTTAAAAAGAAAAAACAAAGAAAATAATTCTATTATTTTTTATAAATATTTAAAAAGTTCTGCAAATCTTCAAATGTTCTAACGAGGCGTTGTCGTTGGTCAACTTATCCTGAAGTGTTTTTTTGAACATCGTATGGGAAACTATGTCTCTATACGAGTGGCCTAATTTGTTCCATAGACGACAAGCACTTAAATAAAACGTCCCAAGTCCTGAGGTTTGTTTTACAGGAAGGTGTCAGAACGTTGTTATGGGTGGTACGTCTAATTCTATGACCATGTGAAGAATGGACATGAAATATTCAGGACAGAGATTTTGATTCACTTTGTGTAGCATGAGAAGGTTTCTTACGCGCACGATGTCATCTATTGGCAGCCAAACTAATTTATCAAAGAGTTTTACAGAGCTGTCGTTTATGTGGCATCCAAAATTAATCTCGCACACAGTTTCTGTTGTCTCAAGAGCCTTTCGAGGTTTTCGACAGAGTACTTTCCCCATACGGTACAACAGTATTCTAGAATTGGCTTTACGTGGACATTATAAATCATTTTTCTACATTTAATAGATAAGTGGGTCTTTGCTCTCTTAAGGAGGCATATTCTAGAGTCAGCTTTTAAATAAGGTAATCAATTTGTAAGTCTCATGAGGGGTTGGCATCGATGACGACACCAAGAAGCTTTTCACCTAATAATTCTTCTAGCCTTGCGTTGTCAATGGAAAATTCTAAAGCAGTCTTTTCACAATTACTGGGATTTTTAGCAATACCAATAAGTAGATGCTTGGTCTTTTCAGTGTTAGGTTTCACTTCGTTGAGTTTAAACCACCTGTTAGCTTCTCCTAGATTCCTATTCAGAGTTTGCTGTATTTTAGTATAATTGGTTCCACTTGACCAAATAGTTGTGTCGTCAGCATAGATGTCCACTTCAGTTTCCTTCAAAATAAAAGGGAGATCGTTCATGTAGACAGAGGAGAGAAGATGGCCTAAAATCGAGCCCTGTGGGACGCCTCTGTCTAGGCTTGCTGGACTGGAAAGCACACCATATACTGAGCAGACGTGTTTACATTCGGACAAGTAGGACCTGAACCAGTTAATTGCAGTTGAGCTAGTGTGATACTTGGATAGCTCAGCTATCAGGATATCATGACTCACGAGGTCAAAAGCCTAACTGACGTCAACAATAACTGTTCCTACGAGTTCACTGTTGTCCATAGCCTTAAGCCATCTGCCAGTGATGTTTAGTGGTGCAGTTTTGTAGGAATGAAAGGGCCGGTTGGTAGACTGGTTCTTGTAGTGTAGCTTGTTCGTAGTTAGGTGTCGGGGATAGGCTGATGCTACATGTCATTCCAAAGGTTTAAACAAAATAGGCAAGACAGATCTTGGGCGATAATTGCCTCTTTCGTTCGTTGATTTATGTTCTTTGTTTTTGTGAAGTGGTATTACCCTGGCTTCTTTGAATGTCGCAGGAAAGACACCTTGACTGATGCTTGCTTTGTAAATATGCTCAAGACTCGGGGATATTGCTGGTAAAGCCTCCTTTATTACACGGATACTGCAGGGGCACCCAGCGATGGTTTCCTCTTAAATGCATTGAAAACACTTTTTAGGTTATCCAGAGTACTTTTAGGTCTCTAGAAATGGATTCTAAGCGGCGCTATAAAATTTGTATCTGTTCGGTCATCCTAGAGGAACTTGAGTCTTTTTTGAATTACAAGGGCTGGAGTAATATTTTTCTGAAAATTTAGACGAAAATTGAACGTATTACGAAAGTGAGACATTTTCTGATACCAAACGCCATCACATTTTTGAATCCGCAAATTTAAGGTTCCTTTTTTCTTCGAAAAATAGCCTAACATGGGAAGTAAGATGTGAAAATTAAACTTCTGAAATCAGAAAATCGTAGGGAATTTATAAGATAAGCTCCGAAAATTGTAGATGAATGGAACGGTCATCTAGAAATTTTTTAGCTGTCCTCAAGTAATAGAAAATTCTAAGCAATAATTGCTTCTCCGAACAGATATTTTACAGAAAACAGTCGTTGGGTGCCCCTGATACTGATGCCATCAAGTCCGGTTTGTTTGATGGTATTTTTCTCACATCTGCTTCTACAATTTCCCTAATAATAGGCTGAACGGAGAATTAAACTTTATCAGTTATTTGAGTATTGACAAAGTTTAATAGAAGAGCATCAAGCTCAGATTCTGCGGTTACCAGATCTTCTGATGGTTTGGGTGTTACATTCAACGAGGTAAAATATATTTCATTAAAACCATCTGAAATTTTCTCTGGGTCTGTGATGTGTTCATCGGTAACTTTAATAGCGACTGGCGCTTTGGAAGAAGGTTTAGTTGGCACAGTTTGTTTAGCAGTTTCCAAAGATTTCTTGTATTGTGTTGTTTTATTTTCTAGGATTTTATCTTTGAAATACTTTGACTTTGCATTGGAAATCCGTACAACTGCAGTGTTTCTGGCTCTTTGTACATTGTCTTGGCTAGTATGTTATTCTTGGCACGTACTTTAAACTTGTCCCTGACACATATTTGCTGAAGAATGTCTTGAGTCATCTATCCCGGCAGTTGTTTGTTTTTCACCCTACAAGTGACATGTGGTAAGTGCTCGTTCATCACATTCATAAACAGGGTATTCCAAATTGTAAGTTTGTCCTCAACATCTGAAGAAGCATCGAGTACTGACCATGGAATAGTATGCAGATCATTAAAGAATTCTTTGTTAGAGAAATTCTTAAAGTAAAGCTTCTGCAGACCGTCACGTCGTGATGATGTTTGAGGTGTTTATCTCTGCTAAATTTATGCGTAAAGCAGGTGGGGTAATGATCACTTAGTCCGTACACAGGAACTAGGAATTCTTTGATTCTGTCCTCGTGTGTAGCGTTATAGGTGATCTAATGACTCACGAGTAGCAGTGTTGACTATATAACTGTCTCAACTAAGCCTGCATCACTACGTATCTTCATTTGCTTGCAGTTATCGTTGGTTGTGTTAAGGACATTTATATCAGCTTTACAATATAATTATGACTCTGCTGTTGAGTTTGGAGTACGATAGAATACAATAAATAATAATTTTGATCCTGCAGTGTGTTGTTGTTTTTTTTTTCTCTAGACACAAATTCAGCATTTCGTTTCCTATATAAGGAGCTGTATCCGTCGACGTACGTGTATAAGCGAGTCCTTAGCGTAAATCGCTCTTCCTCCCTCTTTGGAGACAGTTCTGTCACATCGGGGGTTGTATAGCCGTCGATCGCTAATTTAGGGTCACGCCAAGTGTGATTGCGCCAAGTTGCTATCCTTGCGAACACATCGAACTTGCTGAAGAGCATCAGTGCCATAATTTCTTTGAAATGGCCGGGAAGAGATCGGACCTTTAAATAGCATATTTTCAGACTGTTCTCTTTCAAAATAAAGCATGTATGATCTGTACTCTGTCTAGTTTCTTCATCTGGCCTTGGATTAGGAGAAATGTTACCAGAAAGCTGGAGTCTTGATAACTGAAAATAGGACGACCAGTTTGAATACCTCGCAATTCTTGTCTTGAAGTAGCCATTGAACTTCAGTTTGAATGTAGGAAAATTGCTTTGGGATAGATTTGCCTTACATCGATTAAAGCTGAGCGCTACGTTCGTCCTCGTAGTATTAGATAGTATGTCGGTATGAAATCGAATTGAAAGCATCACCACGTATGAAAAAAAAAAGGGAGCCTGTGAAAAAGCGTCCTCAGTCCCCATGATATGCAAATGACATATATGATATGATATGATATGATATGATATGATATGATATGACATGATATAATATGATATGATATCATGTGACATGACATGATATGACGTGATATCATATCATATCAAGAGATATGATGTGATATGATATAATATGATATGATATTGCTTTGCATTTCCAGCTCGCATCTTACACGACGTGTTAAAAACAAGTTTGAGAACAAACTGTTTCTTCTATAACACCACTGGAATGGAATGGTCCGTTCCAAACCTATACCATACCATCCATAGTACACTGGAAAGGACTATACAATTAACAAGACCCTTCTGGTATTGCCAAGAACTCTACCCGAAGAACAGTATGGTAACACATAAACATGCAAAAGGCGCGAATCAACAGCCTGCTCTCCATTACTTCTTTTGTTGGGACGAACACCACTTTTACTCGTTGACATTCGTCACCAGGGTCAGTGAAGGACAGTCACACCGTTTATGTCAAGGAAATGCAAAGCTGTTCCTCGTGTTCCGTTGGAAGCAGAAAAGGGTCGCTCTTTAGCTCTCAAGGAAAATTCATTTCAAAACCTTAAAACCTGGGGAAATAGTATTTGTGAGGAATCTTTCGGATCGTGGGGGGCCGGGTAAACGTCAGGCATACTGGGAAGAACAGATTCACGTGATGGTGGAAAGGGGAGAGCCCGTCTACGAGGTATATCCGGCGGGAAACGACCGCGAGAAGCGTGTTCTTCACAAAAATCTGCTCTTACCATATGCATTTCTCCCCATAACGCAAACAGCAGAACAGTCGGGCGGGTTACAGAACTTGGAGCACTGCCAAGATTTCAGTGAAAGCGCACAGAGTATCACAGATCAGCAGTGACAGCAAAAGCGATTATTCTAAAATCCCAACCTGCTAACCAAAGCCGGCTGAGTGGCCTGACCAATTTCTACTACGGAAGGCCATGTACAGTTTAACTCTGTTGATTTTGATGACAACGAATCAAAAGGGTCCCAGCACTGTGATTTCACCATTTGGCAGCAACAAGGTCCAACATTTCTCAGGAGATGCTATCTGAGGAAAGCAAACACAGACCACGAGCTGCAATAGCAACCACACCTACTAAAAGAGCATCATCACGGCCACAATTGAAACCAGAACCCGAACCACAGTCGAAATAACAACGCTTTAATACAATATGTTCGACACTTACCATTGATGTTTACATGCCACAGATTAGGACAGCCAGCTATTTGTAATACCCAGGCCGTTGTGAACCCTAACACTGGCTGGTATTACCCACCTCATCCGCAAGAGATGATCCCAACGTACCCTTTTTGCCCACCACCGTCTTATGGTTCTTCGGCACAATGGCCTATGCAGATGATGCCAGTGTAACGTGTGGATTTATGAACTATTTTCATCGATCTTGTTTTAAACATGCAAAAAATAATATATAGATTTAGCCAGGACTAAAAGCGAAGCTCTCGGTAATATTTATAGTTTTCCCAAACTAAATATAAAATCGTGTAAAGCTAGTGTAAAGCTAAGGGGCGAAGGCAACTAGAACTGTGAAAAAACAACAATAGGTCTCATAAGCACAAAAAAAACAACATTGCCCATGCAGAACACTTCTTTTTTTTGTACATTTCTCTGCCGTTGTTTTGCACGACTACAACGTGAAACGTCCAGAAACTTCCTGGCTACGCATTTTATTGAAGAAATGTTGTACATGTTCTTGCTCACTTTTTCACTGCCGCTCATTTTTTCTTTGGTGACCGCTAGCATTTTCTCATTTTCTCACCGCCGCTACAAATTCATGTTGCTCTACCAACAAAAAATGGCTCCTTATCTCTCGCTCTTGCTCTCCGTCGCTCTTTTTCTCGTTGAGCCTCGCTGGCCCTTCGCCTATTTTCTCTTTTTCTCTGTCTTTCTGTTTCTCTATATTCCAAATTTGTGGACATGACAATTAATCTAAGCTTAATACTTTAGACAACATGGATACAGAAACAATTTCCGCTTTCCGTTTTCGTCTTTATTGACTCTTTAGTTGTCTCAGCCTCACAAGACGCGGATGGCTATGCGATTTCAAGCCAAAACAAGATTGAGTTGCATTTGGGTTGCCACACCTGTTAAGTGAGTTATTTTACATTGGTATGCCTGTGGTGCGGACTCACGGCGGGCGGACAAGCGGACGGGCGTACGATCACGTGATTACCAAAAATTCTTGAGTGGGTAGATTACCACATTTTGCTAGGTATGGGGCTACGTTCGCGCGCGTGCCGAGCTCCGCTATGAAAATATGTATCGGACGACATTTCTTTAAAGTCGGGAAATGTGTGAGATGACGTAATTGCTAATCAAGTGACAGTGAAAAACTTTGTGCGGGCTGTGAGGTTTTTTCCTAGGCAAGTTGATTATAAAAGTCGAATGTCTAGGGATAAAGAAAGCAAAAGAAGTCTGTCTCAGTGGAAATTACTTTTTTCGACTCTTGTAACATATTCCTTATGACTTATTACTAAAATGAGGTCAGTCCTAAAATAGGTTTCCACAAATCGTTTCCTGGTAGTACTTACAATGTACCGAGACCACTGAAATGCACGAAAGTGCCATCAGGTATGCTAAAAAGTTCATTCGTAGACAGGTCTCTGTTAGAAAAGGAACAGCAAAAATAGTAATGATTAAAATGTTCCAGAGAAAAAATGAATGAAAATTTTGATTTCTCGAGTTCAACTTCTATTCCACCCTTCAATAAAGACTAATTTACTTGTGCAACGTAAGCATAAAAACAAGTAAAAGACGCTGACGCGTTAACTTCTTTTAAAACACCTTACAAATGATCAGGACGACGCTACTAAGCCGACAGTGTTTGTTGCTTGTGCCTATAAATCCCGTCTACGTTTCGCTGGTCTTGCATCTCTCACTGCGAGCCGCAAGATGATGGCCGCCGTTATTCGAAGACAAGGTCGACTAAAGACAGTCGTTAGTGAAATTTTCGATGGTAGTTTTTTTTCTGGCCGATGCGAGTCTTAAATATATGTGACAGTTATGATAGGAGTGTCAGGTGAAAAAATAGGTCCGCCCTATAGGCATACATGTGGTGAGTGTGCAATAGTCGAGTGGCAAAAAGAACTTTATTACTTAAAAGGTTAGGTCGTCCTCGGTTGGGATGATCCAGTTTTGGTTTATTTGCTTGAAGTGCAGAATATAAATTATCTTTCTGTTGTGGTTCGTTGCTCATTTCTTATGTTGCTGGGTAACCCGTGGTCAAGGTAATAAACAGTTTTAAGAGGGTTTCGATGATATAACCGTTAGCCATAAAACAGCCAAAAATCTTACTCGTTAGGGGTAAAAAATGGAAGTTTTCAATCGTGCACTAGTCGCCAATAATGCTTTTTACGCGTGTCAATTGCGTGTCTTGTCTCGTTGTTAATGGACTCTATTTCGATCAGCCTTTTTTTTTTTCCTACCCCGGAAAGATCGTTAGAGGCTCAAACCGATGTAAACTATTGAACTTTTTTAAAACAACAGATTTTTCTTTTTTAAATTTCTGTTAAACGTCACGGAGAGAAAAATAGAGAGGAAGAGGGAGGGCTAGAGGTGATCTTGTTGTTTTCACTTTTCTCAGACAGGTCGAGCTCAGACTGGCGAGAGAGCTAGATCCCAGGGTATCTCATATCTTTGTTACTTATTATAAGGCTAAAACGTGTCACCGATAAGTTCCAAAATCTGTTTATATACTTAAATAACATGTATCCTTTCCAACTAGCATTTTTAATCGAAACGTTCATGATCAGGCAAGCAAGGGTCCCACTTATCCAGTCCCTGAGATAAAAGGCTATTAAAATTAACGTGAAGATGTAATTTAACGAAGAGATGTTAATTGTCGATAAAAGGATTTGTCTTTTCCCGCCTAATAGGGTCGCACTACCATATTTCCTTAAGATAAATCGGCAAAGAGAACGGGCTTCATTTGATTAAGCCGTGATATATAGTATATCGAAGCACTATCTTCCCCACTGCATATGCATAAATACATACATATGTACTTTATTCGGCCCAGGAGGGCTTTTCAGAATAAAGGTAAAATTAATAGTTAATGTCTAATACAAGCAGAGCCTATGAACAAGAAAAGTTGGTGACTGAAACTATTAAAAACTGTGTGCATTGATAACTTGGTAAAAATGAGTGAATAATGTCCTAGTCACTTAAAAAAATTGAGATTAAGTTTTTCTTTAGACAACGCTTAAATTCCTTTAAGGTCGGTTTGAACTTAAGAGCAGGGTCCAGTGAGTTCCAAAGTTTAATGTTCTGAAATAGAAGGTTCTTTGTCCTGTGGCGGTTTTGCGCAGCTTCGATCCTATTCAAGTTGTGCTCTGAGGTGCTGCTCCAGACATTTACAACAGTAACATAGCTTGCTGAAAACTAAGGAGTGATAAACTCGGTGGATCTTTCCTAACCATGCCATGCAGCTGGACACCGTCGAAGCAACGTGATCTCCGAGGAAAAAGGATAAAACGTTCGGACCTCCGGGTATTTAAGCTTGGTGTCACGAAATTGGTTGGCAGCTTTATCAAATGTAAAACCGTTGTTTTAGCTCTGAGTCACTGTGAGTCACCGTAAGTCAGGGCCACCCGGTCCTCTTATGATATTAATTTTTTACTTTATTCATCTGTCAGTTGCCTAACTCATCTCCAGATGGTGATTTCTGCTTTTGTGATATAAGTGTACAGTGTCAAGGTGACTGTGTGAGCAGGGGCTATTCAGCCACCTCACTGATTTTCACTTGAATCAGTTACATCAATGAGCTATTTCAGACTTTTGATAAGTTTCAGGGTGACTGTGTGTGAGCAAGGGCCATACAGTCATCTCACAGATTTTCTAATTTAATCAGTTCATTACGTCACTGAGCTATGACAAGACCTTGTTATAACTTAAATTTAAGGTAAGTGTGTAGGCAGGGGCCATAGAGCCATCTCAACGATTTTCACATTTAATCAGTTCTATTACGGGTCCATGCAGTTGTTTGAATGCCAAAAATCGCTAATCCAGGATTAAACTTTAATTCGGATTATTTTTTCTTTCGTTCAAACATATTTTCACTGTCAATTATTAATTGTTAGTTGTTAAGAGTGTCCACTCATCAAATTGTAGGCAAAAAGAATTTACATTTGTACAGGCATTTGCTTGGTAAGCATTCAGATGTTAATTTAATTTTGTGCTTATCCTTTTTTATCTTAGTCCTGCCTCAAACAACTCATAGCTATGGCAATTCAGACCTTATGATAATTATATTCCAATATGACTGTGTGTAAAGGGGCCACACAGCCATCTCATTGATTTAACCTTGTACATTTCCTTTGAAAACATTGATCCATCTTCATAGATAGGGTTTAGTCCTAAGTATAATCCCAGGTGACTGTGTTAACAAGAGCATGTTGCCATCTCATTTATTCGACCTCGTGCACTGTAAATTCCTTTTGTAAACATTGATCAATCTTCATAACTAGGCAGGTTGACTAAGATTTTGTGCCAAGTATAATCCAAGCTGACCATGTTAGCAGGGGCCATCCTGCCATTTCTTTCATTCGAACTTGACGAACTTGTACTTTCTTTTTGAAAACATTGATCCATTTTGGTAACTAGGATTTAGTGCTAAGTCTAATCCAACGTGACTGTGTGAGCAAGGGCCATACAGCCACCTCATTCGTTGATTTGCCCTTGTACATCCTTCTTGGTAACACTGATCCATCTTGGTAACTAGGATTTTGTGTAAATCTTATCAAATGTGACTGTCTGAGCATGCAGAGGCTTAATTTCATCACTTTACTCTAGTGACTCAGAGTTGGTGTTTGGTAAAATGTATTGTGGCTGTGAAAGCAGGGCTCCTTCAATAGTATTTGTACATTTTGGTTTCAGAGTACTAAGGTTTTCTATTGGCGGTTCTCTTGCTTTGGCCTGTGGTGGGGCAGCCCTGTCACTCGTTCCTTGCTCCGGGCTGTGGCGGGTATGCCCTCACCTTTGCTGGGATAATCTTCTTGTGTATCCGGATTTCCCTAGCTTTATATGTTTAAATTAAATAAACGGCCACTTTTGTGGCCAAATTTATCCCAAACTCGAATTGTCATTATCTGGTATCCCAGCAAACAGAGCTCACCCAAGCGATACTCCAAAAGCAATAACTGACTCAATAATTACTATCTAAAGGAACGAGAAGCATAAATATCGATTGGTTACACAAGTTGGTTTACCTTCTCAAAATTACTTCATGTAATGCGTCACGAAACAACGACTGAAGGGAAAGGTCCGCGCATAACGAAATATCTGAAGACTGTATGAAGAACTCATCGAGCCCTCCCCCGCTATTCCATCGCAGCGAGTATGCATATATTATATGCACACCCGCCACAAGTCGCTCGTCTCTTTCGGTCTGCATGTTATAACAAAATTGATCGATATTTTGGGGGCGTTCTTAATAAAACAATTATTACACTCGCGTTTGTTGGATATGAGATAATTATAGTCAACTCATATCCGACGCCCGTACGCAGAATAATTGTTAAATATAGACTATAGAAAAGAGGCCAAAATTTTCAACTTTTGACCTGCATTTCTGATGGACTTTTTTTGCAAAATCGCGTGCAAGAGACAGACCAAAAGAAATTTTGCCATCATTTTAATGTCCAAATATCGACGCAAATAAGTCGAAATATACTTTGAAATCAAAGATCGATGAGACAAATATAACTAAACTTAGAGTTAAATCAAATTTCTTTGTAAAATGCAGACGAGTCAAATACTAATTTACCAAACAAAATCAAACAGTTTATGCCATCAGACAGTGTGCAGTCGGCCAGTAACCTTCCAGAATTCTACGCAAGAAATGTAATCAATAAATACAGATAGTGTATGCTTGTGCAAATAACCCGTTTATGATTTTTATAAAGTGAGAGTCAACTTACAAAGTTGAAAGCTTGTATCCTGGACCCTCCAATAAATCTGCACTTACCGTTTTTAACTTATTACATCGCAAATCGCTGCAAAATGATAAAATTGAAATGCATTAATGTACGTCTTGTAAAAACTTAAGAGCATTAATAGATAAGTAAATAAAAGCTTTATAAAACACTAATGCGAAGATAACGTCATTTGCAAGGATAACAGCGATGGAAGAAGAAATTGTCAGGCGCACGATTCATTGCCTTCCAGTTTTCATGTAAAACACCTTATATAGAAAACAAACAGAATAAATTGCAGTGGAAGGAAAAAAACCCTCACTTTAAGTCAAGGACTTTCAAAAGACAAACTTGCCAATAGCGGACTTGATACTTCTGGGCTCATAAAACAGTAAGGAATATCTCTGAATTTGAGGATCTTCAAAGGAGGGCTTCCAAATAAGTTTTTAATTTGGACTGGAAAGAATCCTACTAAACTGAACCTACAGCTTATTTCTTACATGTATCTCCTCGAAATTAACGATGTTTACTTCAAATGGCCATCAGATCATTACAATTCAGCAGAAGAATATCTCTAACTAAAGTCTAATGTAGTCCTCTGTGCCCGCTAGTCCGAAATTATTTCAGTCAGTGACTAAATCATAGGGATACCTCCTTCTTACGAGTCTTTGCCTTTCTGAGGTCTCCTTTGATCTTAACTGTATTACGTGCATTACGTATCTCATCTTTTAAATTGTATTACAATTCGAGATTAAGGTATGTTGTATTTTAATTATGGTATCACGATGAGTTTATCCTAAACTGAGGGGCTGTTTACATGGAGGGAGGAAGATCCTAGTACCAGGAAGATCCTAGAAGGCGGATCATCCTAGCGTTATATGTTTTCTGTATTCAGTTAACATGCAAAGGGTTGTACTTGTCCCTAGCGCTAGGATCTTCCTAGTACTAGGATCTTCCTGGCTGAGAGGTAGGAAGATCCTAGCACCGTGTAAACTGCTTTCGCTGGGAAGATCCTAGTACTAGGGACAAGCGACAAAAATGTCGGCGGGTCGTTCAGTGGCTAATTACGGCAATAAAGGCCGACCATTTCGTTTGGAGTAATCCACGAGCTGATTATTGTGTTAATTCAGCTGAAAGGTAGTGGTTTACGCCAGTAAAGAGAGCAGTAGGACCCAAATTGCATTTTTGATTTTGTCGTCCGCCATTTTTAATTCCTTCTCTAACCTCTACTTGGACAACTCACGGGCCGAAATTTCTGCATGTAAACCCAACGTAAAGTTATTCCATCTTCTAGGATCTTCCTGGTACCAGGATTTTCCTCCCTCCATGTAAACACCCCCTGATCGTAATGATGAAGTGGTGGTGGCCAGAAAAATAAATAAATAATTCTCGTTTTGTTTTTATTTTTCTTCAAACAATGCAGCCCAGGTGCGATTACATGGTTAGAGGTATCTTTGACGGATGTGACATCCTGCTGTCCTGCTTAAAACTTACAGAATTTTCAGATTTTTCATGGCTCGGAAGGTTCCACTTTGGATGTACTTCAGGCTGCAATTGGAGATATATCTGAAACATAGTCAGTAGCAAAAGGGATCACTTTCGCCGGTAGCAAATCAGCGTTGAATATTTTGTACCATTTTGACATAAATGGACCAATCAGCATGTCAATCTTTTTCTTTTACTACCATAGTTTATCAGACCTGTTAAGGTGTCGAACTTCTCACTAGGTTTGGCTAATTTGAAGTTCAACTTGTACTTGAACAGAACTCAAATTGTTTTGTTGAGTTTACCTCTTTGACATTTAACTGCAATCTTAGATTAGCTGTATTTTAATTCATAACTTGTTATTCAATCGTCGTGTTATGTTTATGTAGACACGCCCACAGAAACAATAAACTAGCACCTCCAGGACTACCACCAGAAGAAGGATGAGTGATTTATTTTAGCAGGTTTTTGTTATAGAAGGTTGGATATTTTGTTTACTAATCTTTCAGTCTTTGATTACTGTTGTGATGATTCGTCTTTGACCAATGCACTTTACTGTCTCTAGTGTGAACATTTTGCAAAAACAACATTTCGATTACGGCCGGTATCAGATTTTGTTTTAACCCTCGGACGTACAAAGGGGGGGGGGGCGGATGCCCCCCCCCCCCCCACCCCGAAGGTTTTTTTGAGTTTTTTCCTAGAGGATTAGAGGAAAAAAACATCAGCACCTGACGTTTTCAGCAGCTGTTTGTTCATCCCTCGCGCACATTTTGAGACAAGTTCAGTGACGATCAGTTGCTATGGTTACGAGATATGACGTCATAAGTAGCAGGTGGTCAAGCCATAGTAGATAAACAGCTACTTTTCTACTACATAATCTGGAAAATTATTTGCCTATTATATTGTTTTTGCTTAGCAATGCTTCAGTTTTTTTGCCATTTTGATGTGGATCAATGACAATGGCATTTTTAGACCCTTAAGTTTTTTCTTTTAAATTGCTGCTAACAACTTACAGCTCTCTCATCATTTGAAGACCGACAAAAGTATCAGCTGTCAAGTTCGGCCCTATTGGATTTCCAAATAAATTTCTGCAAAGTTAAATGTAACTACAGTGAATATAATCTCTGAAATTTCACATATTTTCAATGTGGGAGAAAACATCTTGGTTCAACAGGTGACGTGCAAGGTAATCGGTGTTCCCTAGGCAACCCTGCAGTTGCAAAAAGAAAGCCTGAAATAAAAATCCGGGCTTGAAAGGGATTTGAAACCTTGACTTCTGCGATACCATTGCAATGGCGTTATCTACCGAGTTATATATGAAATTTCGTAGATTCACTTTTATAATGTGAAGGTAAAGATATTATCTTTACCTTCCGACGGGTAATTCACGAACCCACAAGCAGGGTGTCCAGTGGCATGATTGCTCAAGAAAATAGGAAAATAGGAAACTCAGGATTGAGAAAATAGGAAAAATAGGAAACTTTGTATTAAAAAAATAGGAGAAAAATAGGAAAATCAATTGTACTTTCGTCGACAAAGATAGCCTCCCTGCATGTCATCAGGGTTATAATAAAGGCTACGAGTCCTCAGCTTGTACGTTCGCAGCATTTAAATCAACTTTCGTGGCTTAGAAGCTGTTAAAATGATCAGTAACGTTTAGTTCATTGGCTCAGTTACGCTGTAGTAAGAATGATACGCTTGACTACAGGTCGAGCGTGGTTATATAATCAAAGCTGATCATATGCAAGTTCCCTTCAAGTTGGTGGGCAATCTTTGAAAAGCTTCGAAAAATGAAATTTCTCAGGATAGAAATTTCTTACAATTGCGTTGTCATTGAACGATATCAAACTAGGACTAAAAAGTCCTACTGAGAGCTTTCCTTTCATTAATCTGCAATCGGTTGCTGGTTGAGAATATGCTTGTTTGAGTCAAAAGACCGCATAGTTTTAAGTACGGAACCACGCTTTCCACGGTGTACGCAAAATGACACTGATCTACTTGGTACCAGATTGTAAGTGTGTCATGTGTTCTAAGAAGAACGTTACTCTCTGCTTAGCTATGACTGCAAGACCGGTTTTGCAACCAAAATATTGGATCCTTCGTCAGCTGCTTAGGTACACCTGTTAACAAGGGTCACCAAGAGAGGTAGTGCCGTAAACTAAAATTGAGCCTGTTCTTTTCATGTAGCATCCAGAATCCAGCTAGTGATTGTTTTTTTTTTTTTAAACAAGAAGCTGATTGGTGATTTATCTCACCTGTGTTATGAGAGGACAACTTGATCCTGTTTTCAGTTTCGAAGATGAACATAAAAGCGAGCAAGACTTTAAAATAAAATATAACGTGTACAGATACTGTAACGCAGTTTTAGTGAGTTATGCACGATATTCGATATTGTTCAGTAGTCATGAGAACTACAACACTACATACAATACATGTGGTTGCACTAGAAAATTATGCAAAAAGTAACACTATACCAATTGCTAATAGAACTCTACATTGTAATAAGCAATAGAGGTCCTGGAAAGAACAAATTGATGCAACTATTATTTTAGCTAATATTAGAACATCAAAGTCAACATACTACTTGCTTTATGGTAAATCTCACTCCAAAACAGATACAACTATAATAATTTATGTTCCGTTTTCGATTTTGTTATAAATTTTTTCCTTCACCAGCTAAAAAAATAGGAAAAATAGGAGGTTTTAGTTTAAAAATAGGAGAAAATAGCAATAGGCCAAAAAAATTGGAAAAAATAGGAACAGGACACCCTGCATAAGGTGACCAGTTCGAGAGTTCCGTGTAGGATCTATAGCTTAGCTGATAAAAGCAATGCACCAGCTAAAAGGCAGCTTTGTAGCTCAAAGGTCATAGGTCCGAATTCCGTTTCCTTTGAACCCAACTACTTAAGTTGTGTACACAACTGCAATGGTTTCCCACATAACTGATTGCTTATATTTACTGCGATGGTGTATGATCAGAACTAAAAAGAAAAAAAAAATTAAGACAATCAGATGTCGACCTTGATTGATTTAGCTATGACTATTAAATTCCTAAAAATGCTACTCCACTATTTTTAGTCAAAAATGGCCGTAGGGATAATTTCTGTCGAAGCATTAAATTTGGCACAGAGAGAGATAATCTCTACCCGGTCAATTCCATCCAATTCCTAAGACTGTAATATACATCGAAACAGCCAGGTGACCCATACTTACAAGAAGTTGACCCGTTTGGAATTAGAAAGAATTGTTTTCAAGGCTCCTACGGATAGCCTATTGTCGTTTATCGTGCTGAAAAGAAAGCAAATACATGTCGTTTCAGTTACAGAACACCTTTTTATAGCGGAGCTCCACACGCGCGTTAGTGGAGCCCTATAGCTAAGAAAATCTGGTTATCTATCCATGCGAGAAATTTGGGTGGTCACGTGACTGTACGTCAGTCCGTCCGTCCTCACCACAGGGCAACCAATGTGAAAGGTCAAACTTTCTATCTTGTGTGGGAGCCTGTAACCTGATATTGTACATCTACTCTGTGGTCAATTGTCAGCTCTCAAAACAGAGTACCCACTGACCAGTATGACCTGACCGTATCGCGAGCTCATGTGTGATCTATCGGGGTTGTGTGTTTTTTATGTGTTCTCGGTTGACAAGTTACCAGTTTTCAACTGATCGAGGGCTCAATTCCAAGTGGATTTCGTTGCAATAGCTGCACATTTATTGTTTGAAGTAAACTATGAATTTATGAACGGGAGCTCTCGCTTTCAGCCTTGCCTAAATCCATATATTAGTAGATATATTCTTCTACGTGAGGAGGCAAGAGAAAAAAAAATCTCGCTTAATTTTACCTAGCCTGGCAAGGTCATTTTCACCTCAGGATTTACTGTGGAAAATACCTTGGCAAGGTTTCATATATGAAGCAATAAAGATTCCGAGATGCTCTTTACGAGATGCGAGAATTTGTGACGTCATCTAATATGGGTGCCAAGATGGCCGCCATTCTTATTGTAAATTCACGGAACAAAAAAGTAAATTGGAAACCGTCCAGTGGAAGAAGACGAGAAAATGAAATATTATAAAAGACTAACTTACAAACAAATTTGTCCAAGTCTCAGGTCTTTGTGGGTCACAGTTTCTGTTTTATTTGCCGAAATGTTTCACGCACCTTTGTATAGCTTTGTACGGAGACGCCATTTTGGTGTACCATTTTGGTGCACCAATATGGCCGCCAGAAATCAGCAAAAACATCTGGAGTTCACTTTTTCTTTTATAAGCTCTTTCTTTTCACTCGAAAACTAGCATACGTCCGCATAAACATATCTTCTAATACTTAAAATAGTTATACTGCTGAAAATCAGGAGGAGAGACTTTTTTCAACGAGAAAATATTCCTATTTTGGTGTGTTACGAGTTTGTTTTGTGAGCGGCGGATAGTTCGTAGTCTATAACAGAACGCAGGGTTGTCGGAACAGCAAGGTTATTTATTCCAAACGACAGAAGTAAATTCCACACGAAACTTCACAACAAGCACACGCTAGGCTTGTAAATTACAGTTCGACCTCCGTCACACTTGATTAAACACGGCCTCTGCCAAATATACACGCGACCTCTGTCACACTTCAATAAACACGGCCTCTGCCAAACTTTACACGCGACCTTTGTCATACTACAGTAAGCACGTACTCTCTTCTCAAAACAACCTTTTGAAATGCTAAACCGATTTGCTTATATACTTATGAGCGTAAGACTCTACAACTCTCCGGCTCATCTAAATAAAGTAACATTACGACATAAAACTATTTACAGCATCATACGTAAACGGCTTGGGAAATTGCTTAGTCACTGTGATGCAAAACTAATTAAATATGCAAGAATATTCTAGACTAAATTAGCATACAGTCACGCAACAATTTTTCGTAACATGGAGTCACTCACTGTGAAAACTCGATAGCTCAAATTGCTGTATTTTCGAAATGAAACATGCTACGGGAATGGAAACTTGTACAAAGATTTACTTTTTGTTTATCTTCAATCTAATGTAAATTAGAATTTGTAAAACCTCGCTATTTTGACTTTACAATTCGAGGACGTCACTGTGAAAACCATCTATACGTCAGTAGATTCCATCGCATTTTATGATAAGATGAAGACAAATTGTATGGCGTCATCGGGGGCTAATGTATTCCTCCGCAACTGATAATGAGATTCCGCCGCAAAAAAGGGGTCTAAAAAAATCCTTATTAAATTACGTGAGCTATTCAAAAATGTAGATGCAAACGATTGTTTCTTTCGAGGTGTTAACAGCGTACTGATTTTGGTAGTAATCAGTTGATATCCTGCCTGTGCCCGAGACGTCTGGGAAATAAAAGAAGTCTGCGCGCATACAGGCTATCTGTTGAATACAATTCCTAAAAATTAAAAAGTTTCCATTATTTGAACCCGGTGTCTTCTTCTTGTACGTTTAGCAAGCTTATTAAAATGGCTTTCTCTCCGTTTGTGTTCACCGTAAACTAATAAAAAAATTTCCTGACTGATTTGTCCCCCGACAGGGACAAGCCAGTTTCAAAGATTTAAGCTTGTTGTCCCAGTTATGTTAAGGAGACACCCACATAACCCCCGCCAGTGTCAGCGCGTCCTCCCCATATAGGTGTCGATTTGCGGAAAATATGGTCAGGGGTAATACTTACAGACCATAGTGTCTACATATTACATAGGGTCATGTTAATTCAGGTTGCTGGGATCATAGTAATAGTACAAGTTAAGCAACTAAAGCTTACATTTTTGTTATTGTCTTTGGGAGATAGAATCCACCTTCGATTTTGTTGTCATCGAGATTTCTAAAAGAGCAAAATAGAGGCAGTTTGATTCTAAAATCACATGCAACTACAATGGAACTTGCTCAGCTGTGTTTTTTCCGGGGTTTTCTAAATGATGTCTGTTATGTTAACCCAAATGCATGCTAGCTTTGCACCTGCTTGACTCGTCCTAGGTTTTTGTACTGTGATTGTCGACTTCGTCATTGGTAAATGGCATATTCAAAATCCAGGATAAAAGATATCTTCCGATTAAAAGAGTCGATTTATCGAAACTTGATGACTATAAAAAGAAATATAATCATGCATGCCGTGAGATTACCAACACTCTTGGTGCCAGTCTTTTTTTACCTCTACTCCTAAATTTACAATTTATGACTTTTCAATGTAAAAAAAACGTTATTTTTGGTAAAATTATTGCAGTGGGGCGTATCTTGTCGAACAGAGAAATAGGAAGTATCACAATCTGGATAAGAGAGCGCTGGAACTAGGAGTGTTGCCATACCAAAATTTAAATATTACATGTAATTATATTCTACAATATTCCCCACTTTGTATGTCATTTCTGGTTGCAAACGACGGGTGACGTCATCAGGTACCTAATTACCATAACACAAATGCCTCAATATCTCTTGAACGAAAAGATCTCTTATGACAAAGAAAGCACCATCCTTATTTTGAAAAGGCTACCAAATAAAGCTGCATTTCGTTCCCTTTATAAGCACTGCATCTAATAATACTTACATTATCTTTAGGAAGAATAGATTCCTGAAGATGTCTTTTGGAATAATCTGTAAATCGTTTCTTGAAAGATCACTATTATAATGAAAAAGTAGGTTTAAGGTGAGAAGATTATTTTCCATTAAAGAAATAATAATAATAATAATAATAATAATAATAATAATAATAATAATAATAGTAATCATGAAAGTAAATTATAATTATCATAAAAATTATCCAGAATTATATGTAAACTTTATACCAAAAAACGACCGAACGGCAAACTTACGTGATGTGAACCCGCTAGAGACCATCTCGATTATCGTTGACGAGACAACATACGAAGATCTAGCCCCCAAAACACTAGAACAGCTAAGACATTGACTACGCTGCGCCTGGAAAAATGCGAATTTTGACACGCTTTGGAAGCTCGTACATTCTATACCTCACTGCTTGGAAAATGTCAGAAAACATAAAGGAGGACATTCTGGTTGATAATATTTTAGTTATTCAAAGTTAAATGAATAATGAATAACATACTTAGTTTTACAAAAGGTTTTTTTTTTTCATAATCAGTGAAATTTAAGCGAATAAAAAATCGGAACGAACTTTTGAAACACGCTGTATTTTGTTTTTGGCGGCCATATTGTTTTTCTTCATTCCGGGGAGAGAGGTCATATAGCAGTTCTTAGTAACCCTTAAAGCCATATGGGTTGCTACCCTAACCTAAAACAGTGGAAATAATGATGAACAATGTTGTGTTAATGTTTTCCCTGACCGATGAAAAGACACCTTACGAGCAGGGAGATTATTGTACGGTCATACGGTTCAGTCAGTAGCCGCTCGACCGATAGCTCATAAGTTTCTTAACGTTCCCCAGCATGGACCAAGCCTGAAAGAGTATAAATGGGTTTATTGAGAGCTTTACGTCTAGCTTCGATCAGTGAAAGATTTAATTCTACAGGGAAATTAAAAAAAAAAAAAACGAAAAAGTCGTCCTTGAAAACTGTCAATCACCATAGAGATGGAATATATACCTCTTTTAGACTCGCATTGGCAGCGTTTACAGAGGTGATTGATTTTTTATTTCTAACTGATTCTGAGGGCCCGGGTTCGAATCCCCTAAAAGCAAATTTTTCGTAGCCTTGTTTTTTTTCTTTTTTTTTAAGTCTCTTTTTTCCTTTCTTTTTTACCTGTATGGTGCATACAGCTAGTAACATAATGTGGTAAATTGAAAACAAAGTTTACAGGACTATAAAAAATGCCGTATGTATATCATCCATCCATATCAATAAAAGCAAACTGAATAACTTCTCACTATAGCGGTCAACCTCGAACCGTGACTTCGTCGTATGAATATGGGGTACCGAAGAAAGACGAAAAAGCTAACTGTTTTTTATCAAATTATTTTAAGGGTTAAACTCGAAGCTTTATATAGTGTAAAATAATTATAATTTACTTTTACCGGTATCAGTTGTAATAATAATGATAATAATAATAATAACAACAGCAACAACAACAACAACGAGAACAATAAACCTTACAGCATTGAAGTAGCGAGTGGCAACCCTCTTGGTATTTGCTTTATTCCCTTGCATTTAACGAAAACTTTGCTACCAAACGGAGAACAGACACATTTCTTTAGCCAGCGGCAATGTTGAGCACAGTTGACAGGGGACCACAAGATCGCCGTAAACAGGAACAGACAGATGCACAAAAAAACCTTCGTTGCAGATTTTATTTCCATCTATTGAAACGAAAAGTAAATAGACGCTATTAAAGTCGAATAAATGTTGATAAAAACGGTATACATATAACCAGTATTATCATTCGATGCAAATGTTTCTTCCTTTCCATTGGCCGAGAGCCCACCACGTGACCTGCAAATAACTGCCTACAAATAATGGTATGCTCATGCGCAATGTTGTTCAACTGTTTTTGGCTGCAAATACTATTCTGCTCATGCGATCGCTCTTGCGTGAAAATGGCAGATCGCTTCGCTTCCCGATATATATAGATATTTTTCCGATAGATATTTCTTAAAAAACAAACTCGGTCACCGAATGATAAAACAATTATTGAACTCGGTTATCGCAAAATATCGTGATTTGTCAGTGTCTCGCAGATCAATTATTTGCCTCAGCCTTCGGCTTTTGCAAATAATTGATCTGCTCGCCACTGACAAATCACGATATTTTGCTCAACCTCTTCCAATAATTGCTAATTATAACATAGTGCGCGTGCTTGGCCTATTTAAAGAGTCCTATAAGTCGCTATGGTAAAATAATTTAAAGACTTCAAGTAAAATAAAGCTTCACACACAGCCGTTGCTTTTTTTTTTTCAAGTTAACTTAAGATTATTTTTCAACGCAATATAATTAAGATTGATTGTTAAGATTGATTTGTCTTTTTCAAAGCTCAAGAAACAACAAGTTCGCTAAGTTGGTTTTAAGGATCGTTATTAAGTCACTTGAAACTTTTCTCGAACTGTTTCAGCTTTCCGACGTTAATGAGATGCAGGGTAAAATGACTTGAGATTCTACTTAGGCCTTCACACACGTATCTCTGGTTAAGTAAAACTTAGCAGCTCTTAAGTCTTACTTAACGGCCTAGTATAAAGACTACCATATGACGCGTTCAGTTGCGTTTATTAAGCTTGGGGTTTTGTTAATGATGAACTTATAGCATTCTTGGAATTGAGCTTAGCCACCCGAAGTAACACCAAAAGCAGTGAAAACGTTTCGCAAATTACTAGAGCCCGAGTTGTAGAAAACTCTGATAGAAAGACTGACATTGAGCTGGGAATAAAGCTCAAAAATTGGTCTGTGTCGGGGAACTTCCAATGGAAAAGTTTCCCCTTTTTTACTTTTGTTTATCTTTATGAAAACAAGTAAATTATACAGTAATAGTAAGACATTATGCACATTCGCTGTAATCGAACAATCCGAGGCGGGAAAATTACTCTTGCAATAAGAAGACAAGTTACACAACAACAGAGACAGGACATAAATTTATTACAAAAAAAATTCAGCGAGGTCCCTCAAAAAGCCCTGTGATCTGTACATCTAAGACTCTTACCACTGTTCGCAAAGAAACCTAACTTAACAGAAACGTGACAGATGACAGTCGTTTTCGCAAAACAACAAGTTCCTGGATTTCGCCGAGCAGAATGTGAACATCGTTTAACGAATCCAAACCATACTCCAGGCCTTCTTATAGAAACATTTTAGAATTTATGTGGGCTTGAAACTCTTTTTCCTTTGTTTCCATAAATTGTTAACGAATAATTAAGCAAATTTTAACTGTCAGTTTAAGAAGAAGCATTTTCTTTCAAGCTAAATGATTGTGTTTGTTACCAGCCAATAAAATTGTTTTTGTGCCGTACGTTAAGAGGATTTTTCAGAAATCAATCGTTTTTTGTGAAACTATGTTATAAAAGAATTGGTTCGTGCTTTTAGCTGTGCGTTTATCGAGTCATGGATACACTTGGAAAGTTTCGAGAGCATTCAAGAAGCTAGAGTTGGAGCAACTCTTACGCTTGTTGTGCCCTCCAAACTTCCCGCTCTCATCCAAAGCTCGATATAGAGTGTTTTCACTAACGTGGCCAGCATCTTTGCAAATTTTATTGGAACAAAAGATAGCTTTTACATAAGAAAAGAGTTCAACTCCCACGGAATTGGCTTGGAACACCAACATGGCCGCCGTTTCATTGTTTGGAACAAAATATTGCGGCCGTAGCGCGACGTCATGTGAAAGCGTTCTTAAATTCATCGTACAAGAAAAATCGTACGTTTGCAACTTCAAACGAGAGCCCTGCTTTGGGCTTCTGCTTCAAATAAATAGTTTAATTCAACATGTATTTTCCTCTCATTCAAGTTGCAAGTGTTACCAAGAATCATGGTCTTTAAATTCGTAAGCGAGCCAATTTCGACTGGTATTGTTTCGGCACCAACTATTCCCTAAGGAAGGCTTTTGTTGTGGAAGTTAAGAATCGTTTTGAGGCCCTGTACGAGCTGGAGGAAAAACACACTGTGAACGATCTGTATACTACAATAATCAACGCCCACATGGATGCAGCAGAGAAGTGCATTCTTAAGAGGAAACGAGTTCAGAAAAACGAGTGCCCTGGGTGAAAGAACTTGTCAAGGAATAGAGGAGCGAATTGAAGAAAGCCTATATGAAAAATAAGCGCCTCCCCAACTCTGACAATGCGAACTACCTAAACCAGGCGAAGGAGGAACTTCAACCTGCATATGACAACGAACAAGCGGGATATCTGGCCCAGAAATGCGCCCAGATTGAAAACGCTGCCGTGCAGCTTAAGGCAAAAAGAGCCTGGGACACGATCAATGAGATAACGGGAAAACCGTCGTCAGCTATAGGTCGTCTTAAAGGCGAAACAACTGACGTGAGGCTGGATAAATGGAAGGTTCATTTTGCTACACTCTTGGGCCAGCCAATGACCGAAAACAGGAACCCAGTTAGAAAGATTGTACAGGATACACTCCCGATCACAGCACCAATATCTTCACTGTGGAAGAACTCAATATCAGCATCAACTCTCTCGCCAACAATAAGGCACCTGGCATAGATATAAAAATCCCAACTGAGGTATGTAAAAGTGGTGCACTCAATGACCAGTTGCTAGACGTGCGTAAAATCATGCTTCATGCTTGAAGGTGGCGAATGACTCGGTTAACAGAGAAAAATTGTTTGATATTCTGAAGGCTTACGGCATCCCAGTTCAAGTAGTCTCTGCTATAGTGTCAATGTATTATAACACTGAAGCTAACGTTTGCTCACCTGATGGAGAAACTAATTTCTTTACTATCCGTGCTGGAGTACTACAGGGCGACGCTTTAGCTCCGGTCCTGTTCATCATAGCATTAAAATACGCAATGAGATCGCAGTTGAAGGCCTCGGAGACCTTGGATTCACACTGACTGAGAGAAGAAGTCGGCGCTTCCCCTCAGTTGTGATCACTGACACAGTCTTTGCCGACGATATTACCGCGACTGATTTCAGATAACTTGGATAAAGCCCAATAAGTGCTAGACCGAGTTGAAACTGCTGCCCCAGATCGAGTTGGTCTTCACATATACAGAAGCAAGACCGAATACACGGCAAATAACCTCAGACGACAGGGCGACCTTACTACCCTACATATGTAAAGCTGAGACAAGTGGACGATTTCCAGTATCTAGGCTATTGGATAGATCAAACGAAGAAAGACCTCGAGATCCAAAAAGCAAAAGCATGGGCCGCTAACAACAAACTAATAGTGGTGTGGAAATCCAACCTGAGCAGAGATCTGACAATACGTTTCTTTAGAGCTTTAATTGAGTCTGTTCTATTGTACGGGTCGGAGAGTCGGACATTAACCACTGCACTGGAAAAACAACTTGATGGCTGCTAGACAAAGCTCCTACGCGCTGCTCTAAACGTCAGCTGGAAAAGATCATATATCTAACAAGGAGGTCTAATGGGACGTCGGCTACAGTTTAGTGGCCACTGTTGGAGAAGCAAGAATGAGACTGTTTCCCACTTCTTTTGGGAACCAAACACTGCAGGCGCTTAAGGGGAAGCCCAGAAACAACATTCATTGACCAACTAGAGGGTGACATCGGTCTTAAGAGGCAGGATTTTCCATCTGTCATGGCCAGCAGACGGGAACGGGACAGACTTAACAAATCTGTGCGGGTGCGCCCGAATAGATGGATAGAGGCGTAAGATTGATTGCGTCAGGTTTCACTCTAAAGATGACAAAATAGCTACATCGAAAGCAAAAAGAAAATATTGGACGTACCCCGTTCCCTTAATCAGTAGGATTTTTACAGTGTTTAGTGTTACCTAGATGTTAAGAATCTTGCTGTGGTCTAGCGTGCATAGTCGTTAGGGACTTAACTAAAGAAATATGGCGTCCCATAGTTTTTATACGTACGCTAAGAATGCCGCAGTTTGGAAGGTTAGGAAAGACGATCGCTGATTCTTATCCGTGTTTGTTCTCTTCTTAAGCACGATTAAGGTGATAACGTTTGCATTCCTTTTATGTCATTTTGTATTTTTTTACCGTTAATTTCAAGGGATAGTTTCGAAACAAGATCTTTCTATTCGGTAAATAAAGTTAATCCTATCTATTACCAAGAGCATTTAGTTTCGAAACAATTTTCCTTTTATGAATACCAGGACGACTGAGGTTCGAAGCAAGTATCTATTCATACCAGTTGCCAAAGGTATCGATCCAGTCTCGCTATCGATCTATAGCTATTAGCATATTCAGAGCTCTTTGGTCCTCCCAAATGTGCCGGATTGCTCTTAGGTTATTAATCATGGGATATCTTGAGAATACTTTACATTATAGACCACCCCCTTTTAAAATTCTGAGAAATCTATCATGACCCTGAGGCCTGACGTTGTCATATTAAAATGAACAATAAAAAAACTCTTTCAAACAAATAAAATACAAAACAAAACAAATAGAAATGAATTAGCTACGCGAACTATTGTACACTCGAACCGTTTGTAGTTCAAACAAAAACACACTGCAAGATCTAAAAATGGTTTATTCTTATGGTGTCATTCAACTTATTCTTGGCTCAGACCAGCTGGCCTATTTTTCTTAAAGTTTGCCTATTTGTAAAGGAAAGCCCTATCTGAAACTATCCAAATTAATCCTTAATTGGACAGTTCGTAAAAATTAAAGGATGATAGCTTTGCTGACAATATGGGATTAACTAACAGCTATATAATTAAGTAAGAAACAACCATGGTGCAGGCTTCGAAGTAAATGTGTTCTATTAGCATAAGCTTTGGAAGATCGAAATAAACCCAACCAAGTAGCGACTTCACGTTAAAACAGGAACTAGAATCAGCTGTAATAGCCTGTTTAGGAGGTAGAGATGTTCTGAAGGCTTTGTATGCTGGATTTTTGCGATTGTTGTCAAGCATGCTAGTCGTTGTAATGCCGATATCCATAAGATCAGTGGTTAAAATTATTTGGAGAATTTTAGGGGTTAGAAAAAGCAGTCTACTGGCATGCGAAACATTGGAATTTTCGATTTCCTACTGACGTGTTGTAGGAGTATAGTTTACTAGTGGAGGCTAATGTTGATGGTCACAGGCTAGCGTGGAGCAGCTCTACTTCTCAAAACAGTAAAACGCATGCTCTATTTAGGCTATGTTTTGTTACGTTACGTTCTGATTTATAATCTAGAGGTATCTTTTAATTTTCACTTCACATTTCTACAATTAAATGTGATTAAAATGTTCACTATGCAGTAAAAACTGTTTTTTACTTTACTCTCGGCTATTTTCTTCGAGCTCCCTATAACTCGAGCTCCCGATAACTCGAACTCCCGATAACTCGAACTTTTCTCGATTTCCCTTGAAGGTTTGAGTTATCGGGAGTCGACTGTATTTACATTTCTCTTTTCATAAAGTATTCGCGTCACAGGCTGGCGACTATACTGTTTTTTTGCCACATTTATTACTTGATGAGTCAAGACCAAAAGTTTTGTTCAATTATTTACACGAAACCGATCATTGCTAGTTGTGTTTTCTGAGAAACAACAGTAAAACTGTTCTGTTTTGCTCAATTATAATATTATTTCAAAAAAGCGTCTCAACGTGACAATTTCCCGGTAAACAAAGTAATGTGTCTGAAGTTTCGCCCAAGCTGACAAACGCCCCTACTTGTAATTGGTCATGTATTGACAGTTGGCGTTGTCGGATTAGTTAGGAAATTAGTAGGTCGAATTAATGCAAAAACACTGGCTCTTATAGCAAGGGCTCCCTCTCCCTTTTTCTTTTCGCACTTTTCTCCCCCTCCTCTTCCCTTTTGTTTTGTGCCTCCCACGCAAGCAATAATTTATAGAGGAGTTCCACTGAGCGTAAAGTTTTTGTATGGGATAAGTTTCGTACGAAATAGAGAAACAGAATATGGCTCCTATTTCAGTCTTGTCTAGTACCAACGATCTGCAATTAACATCTCCGTACGTACGGCATCACCATTCGTTGCTTTCAGTGATGCCGTCTGTGATATGACTAAAAATTTTAAAAAAAAAAAACGGTAATATGAACTTAGTGGAACTTAATCAGGGTTAGATTGCTTTTTTGGCAATCGAACCCAATCGTATTAAACAAAACATGCCAAGCGAACTAATGGGAAGGAAAGTTCGCTTACCGAACGAGTCAGAATTAATAAAGATACTAAAAAAAGGGGGTTCAATTTTTATAACAGAAAACGAAAACCAAGGCAAAAAGTAAGATGTCGAAAAAGTAACCATGTGCGTTTGCGCATTCGATCATGTATTACTGTGTTAATTTCAGCGATATTAAGCAATAAATATGGTTATGGTTTTGTAGGGTATGAAATTTCGTTGTTGAAGAGCAAGGCACTTCCATACATTTTCATTAATTTATATTAATTTGTTATACTTCATGGCTTTAGGTAAATGCCGCAGGGCCTTTCGACAATAGATATGAAAACCTTTAATTTTTCTCTGAACTTAGCGTTCGAAAGCAGTGTGAAATATCAACTTGTGATTTGTTATACGGTTTTCGAAAGGAAGTTTTTACCAATATATATCGAAATATCGCATTGTTTGGGAAAGCTTTTTTTTATTAATTAAGGTAACCTTAATGTGACTGTTATCGTTTAGGATAAGTTGACGCACGTTTTACCGAATCTCTAATTTCATGAGTTTTGTCCATTTCCATCGTTAGAATTGTGCGAATTCAAATCAGTGTAGGCTCAACACTATTAAAGCAAGCCACTCCGATAGCACCCTGTGTCGGATCAACTGTGATCTTACTTACAAATCGAGTAGTGATAGAATGTATGAAGCAAAATGCTCCTGTTTTCGATGAAATTCGACTTCATTAACGTCGTCTTCAAATGATCTTTGATAAGCGAAAACTAAAGAGTTTTTGCAAGTTTACAGAGGCTTATCCGAGCGTTATTAGACTTAATGAATCACGACTCTTTTGTTTATTAATCAATTTGAAAAAGTATGAAAAATATGTGAAAAAATACGGCAGTTCTGTTCATTTTTTGAAATAATCATTGCCTTTTTTTCCTTTATTATCTTCCCTGACGAATTCTGTGGTAAAATTAAGCCTTGTCTGTATGAGCTAGAGATATAGAGACTCATTAAGCGTGTCTCGTTGTATACATGATTCGATCTTTAGTACTTTGGAAACAAAACAAAAAAACATTTACCAAATTTGGCCAAAACCAAATATGAAAAGATAACAAATTACAAGCATTACATTAAGACAATGTCGAATTTTGAATTGATCGCCCAATATTTAAAGATTGCGGAAACTGGATTGGGACATGAAAGAGGCAAAATTCTGTAGGACATAAAGGTAACCAGAAGCTTCATTTTCATCTATCACTTACATGTAGTTGTAAGTAAAGAGTAAGTATGTCGAGGAGATCGTTTACCTAAGCCAGTGGTACGACTTTTATGATTTTTTTAAACTTTTTTTTAGCCAAGCGCATGCTGCGTCCCTTTTAGAATTTCAGTGTTTCGTATCAGTGTTTCACTGTTAACGCGTTCTAAATTAAAAGTTGATATTCTAAAGTAGTATCTCTGGAAAAAAATTGAGTATTTCGGCGATTTTTTTGCCAAAAAGGCTACGAAATTTGGCAAAAAATAGTCTTTTTTTGTCATTTATTTGAAAGAATGAATTTCAACGCAATTTTCCTTTGATTGCTGAAATATTGCCAAGTACAACAATTAAGCGTTAGGTTAAGGAAAAGGAGAATCTGTTGAAATCTTGCAAGTAATGTCTTTGAATTTTCAATTTGGTAAAGAGATAGTTCAAAGTTAATATAATTGCCAACGTCTTATGTAGAAACTATGAAATATGTTTTATTTTTGGCCATTTAGAAAATAAATAAATAGGGTAAATTCTGCTGTTAAATGGGAATTATCTGCCAAAACGGCAAAAACCTTTGGGTTTTTTGGTATTCAAACGCCCCAAAGTACTTCTAATTTCAAAAAACCAAACACACTGTCAAAAAGAGAGTTTATTGAGGAAATTTTTGCAAAAGAAACATTTACCTCGCGACAAAGCTGATCAGTAGGAGCATGGAACTGGTCCTCTCGTAGACGTTGATAAATTGGTACATGGAAATGTCCAGATTGTTGCACAGTGATACTAGCACAAGCTGAATGATGCTATAAAGAGTGGTATAGTTTCCGATAATTTACCTTTTCGCATCAAGACATGGAAACAACTCATGCCGGCTTGAAAATCTTTCACACCACAATGGAGTGTTGTCATGGAAGTTTTCTCAACAACAGGTCAAATGAAATTTATATATTTTATTTAGACTTTAATACTCAAGAAATGTAGTACCGATTCGTTATTTTCTGTAGTAAAATGTTTTTGTTTTATACACTAAGACGCATCACATTATATATATATTTTTATAATACCATATATATTAAACAAATGCATATGGCATGGTCTGTCAGTGAGTTCAGTATAAATGTGGTCCTTCCAATTCATAAAATACAAAAACGTAGCAAAATTCATTGGCCCTATTTTGCGTAAGATGTCCACAACATTAAAGGCAAAATCAAATTTTTAGTCTTTTGAAGTGCATGAAGTTATGTACGATACCAGGCGGGAAATGAAAAGCGAAAACAGGTCTTGGTCCAGGTGTTTCTTCGAGAGGTTTGAACCTGCAATTAAATGAAATTAAATCATGTGCAAGGTTTTTGCAATGGAAGAACCTTTTATTTAATAACTACCCTGAGAAATTAATTGGGAATGTAATACTTGGGTAGAGTCTGTGACATTGCAAGGAGGCAAAAGCAGTCTTACTAAAGATCACAGTTCGCTACAATTTGGTTACTCGAGGCTTAATGTTCGGTGAATCATACAGAATCAGATCAATTGAGCAATGAAATAACAATTGATTCTCTTGTTAATATTTAATGATGTGGTTATAAGTGGCACGCGCTCTAGGACTGATGGGATAAAAGCAATGTCACGTGGTATTTCAGCGGGCAAACAAAAGGTAAAATTTGCCAATGCAAGAAATCGTGGTCGACTTTGTTTATTCTCTCTAAACGACGAAAAAGACGTTTTAATAGTTATGCAAATTGTACGGTTTGAGTTTCGACAAAATTGACGTCATTATTACTTGCTGTGAGGACATCTACAGTCGCTACTGCATCCAAAAAAGTAAAAATGATCACTTCCAGCCATAATTTTCCATGACCGTCTTTAATATAAAGAGTTGTTCATTTTCTGTTGTCAAAAATATACAAACTCGACTGCAATTTCTTGTATTGGAAAAATTTGTCACTTGTTTGCCCCCTGAGAAGCCGCGTAACATCGCTTTTGTCCCATCAAACCTTAAGCGTATGCAAAGATGGCAGGCATCGTGAATACGGTACTTTGACTCCCGCGACGTGAGGACCATGGATGATGTGGATGTACTGTTCGGTTCCAAAATCTTCCTTTAAAGTCGGGAGTAGGGTATGTTCGAATTTGGATTCGAGTCCGAGTTGGGCTTCGAGTTGGACTTCTAGTTAAGTTTCGAGTGGAAGTTCGAGTTAGACTTGGAGTTGTTATGGAAGGCCGGGAAGCGCTTGCTTCGATCGTCCTGAATATCGAATGAGCGCAATTTGTCTTGTAAGATTATTAAAAAAACTGCAGAATTATAATCAAAATAGGGCAAAAAATGACATGAATTCTGACAGAGGTCTGAACGATAAACAAACAACGCCTGATAGTTCTGTTTACCTCATAGATCATATAAAAAGGCTGGTTTACGCGCTACCATACTTGTAGCGAGCCACACAATTTTGGCCTTTCCTTTAGATAGAGAAACCGGTAAGTTGAATTGGCTGCTACCGGGACTATCGTGTCTTTACAGCCTCTTTAAGGTCATTTTGCTTGGGAAGAATTTGTTTTCCACACCTGATCTACTGTGGCCGTAGGTCATTTCTATTTAATTATTAGTTGTACAAATAAGACTATTTACTCGATGCAGGAGCCGATTATTTGGAGCCTTCATCTCCCATATAAGCCCTTGGAGTCAACCCTTTCCGACGAAAAATTATTCCTAGAAATAGCTTTCGCGGAATATTTTTCACGCCTTCTTAGTAATATCCAATCAGAGCAGAGCTATGATCATACTTCACACGCTGAGTCACAGAAGCGCGATTTGAATTGCTGCCAACAATGGCGGTAGCCAGCGTGGAAGAGTTATCTGATGATAGTTCTGATCTTCTATCGGGTTACTGAAAATACCCGCTTAAAGCCTAATAACAAAAAGAAAAAGGTGATACACTCATGCGACGTCTTCAAGTTTGCTTGTAATCTTGACAGTTGGCTGCATATCATAAGTTTTATCACGAACAACCCAGTCCCAGCCCTCGACAGCGGGTAAATAAATATTGAAAATCAAGCTCTTTAGTTACTTTACTTTACTGGTTAACTCAATTGTACAATGCTTTGGAGCTTTTTACTAATTCCACAAAGGACCACACTGCATTAACCCACAGTTAATTTTGAAGTAAAAAGTATGTTGTTCCAACTGTGTTACAGATCGAACACGCACTGCATCTTTCGCTTGCACGGCGGCTGTAATTGTGCGAGATCTGAGGTCGCGAATTATGAACGGAGTTTTATAAGGACTCTATAAGCCAAATTAATGTGTCTGTGGATGAAAACGGCTTTTAATAACATACAATCTCAACGGCAAATATTTCAAGAGGACATATCAAACAAAACAAACGAGATGTTCAACAGGAATGAAATCAAATTAAAAGCGAAATTTACTGTTGTGTACCTAACATACTGAGGGTTCATTCACACAATACAACAGCTGTCAATACAGAAGAATACTGAGCCTTGTATTTTTCTCTTGCTACTAAGAAACTAAGTAACATGTAAACAAGAAGAATAATAGGCAGTCATAAAATTAAAAAAGGAGCGAGCCGATGGGGCGAGCGACTTCAAAAGATTAAAATCCTTGAGAGAAAGAAAGGTTCTCAGAGGTTTCACGGCGGAAGTTAGATGTTTGGGCATGCCACGTCCTCCTGCATATTCCTTTTGCGGTTATTTGAGGTCTACAAGTTTTTGCTGCGGCCATGAAATCTTGTAGCATCTTGAGAAATAGTGTGATTGCCCAACAGTGTTTAATTTCTTCCTGAGTTGGATAATTCTGTACTCAAAGGGTTTTTGTAGCTTTCATCACAGTCTTGTGGCAACTAAATAATAACTTATATAGGACCATCAAAATGAATAAAAATTCGGACAACATAAACCGATACCTTTCTTCACTTCGACGTTTTGCTTCTTTAAACGAAATCCTTCAAAATCATGAGGAAAACATCTTGATTTTCTCTGTCCCAGGTTGCGGTAAGACAAGACACAGAAGACACGACAGTTTCTACTTACAAAGGGGCAAAATTGCCTCCGATTTGCCGGTTCCAAGACCAGCCGATACAGACCTTACCGTAAGCGCTCCAATTCCCTTTTAAAAAGTATGGCTCTCCAACAAAGAGTTTCACTTTTTAATTCTTTGAAAAGCTCCTTTTAAATAAGGACGATGGAATAGAACATTACGAGCAAAATTTAAACATCCGAACAGTGTTACAACAGTAAACAAGACCTCGTGCGTTGCAACAAAATATGGCAATATTTTTCAAGCCGGATTACATATTTTTTATTTTAACTCGAAACCAGCCTTCCTCGGTTGTAAGGGAAGGAACGGAGGCAGGAGCTACGGTGATGGAACAAGGAGTAAACATGTTGGCCAATTACCCTCTTTCGTCCCCATTTTTTTCTCACTACAGAAATATGCGGACGTCCTCGAAAACACATTAATTTCGCTGGAAAGCCTGTTCTAAAATAATTCTTTACGGGAATGGGTTGACTCAAGGGTACAGCACATATGGAGGCTCCAAGTAATCGGCTCCTGCTCGATGTCGGATTTTTGATGTTGTTTCATTCTTCTCTCTTTGCAAATTATTTTTTCTCTTAAGTCACCTATTCCTTCATTGACGCATAATGAAATGAGCGGGTGACTCGCTCAGAGATCACTCCGTTGATTTTTCATTTGTGGAGTGATACTGCTTTGAAGTTGTGTTCATGTCCACTCAATCCAAATTCCCTTTCCCTTTTTAGAATCATCTTGACGGGCGCTTGCCTCGAACAAAATGGCCCCTTAATAAGCGCAACATGATTGCCAGCGTTTTATAATAACGAACACTAAATAACAGTTATGTTTTTGTGATGATAGCCGATGGACACAAAGGTAAAGTAGTGGAGCCAGCAGGTTATATCTCAGTAAGTCGTTGATAGTATTTCTGGAATGTTATTCTTTTGCAAGGAAAAGACCAGGAGTAGTGAGAAAACAATGCCGCAAACAAATAACTCAAATTATTATTCATTCAAAATAGTTTTCCATTTCTGATTGGCTAAAAGGCTAAAAGGACACGCATTAAATTCATCATAAAGAGCTACTGTTGAAAGAAATTTGTCATATTGAACCGATGACGTCAAAAGTTTCGCCCAGGTTGCAGCTGGGGAGGAGGTTGAGTTGTTTTGATAGTGAGAACAAAACTGCTGAACAGACGACGAAACATTTCACTAGTTTCACGGCTAAATATTGTCTAAAATCATAGCAAGAACAGCTAGAAGACACCTCGGCGGACGACATCTGCTATTAGGAGTATATTTGCAGACCTGAACAGACCTTTATCTCCTAAACATGCCGACAAAGATGCGCTATGATACGATATGAACTTAACATCGACCGAGGTAAGCACGTTTTAGCTTGTTTTTAAACTTGAAATTATTTTGAATGTATAATAAAACAATTATTGATTTTCGTAGGGTATGAAGAATTCTGTAGATCTCGGAGGGTGTTATCCACCTTGGTCTTCGGCCCCGGTCCCGTACTATGAACTGCAATGTTATGAAAATGCCATGAAAATGTCATTAAAAACCCAGGAAAGCATTTTGAATACAGATATTTCATGAATTTTCTATGAAAAGTTGATAATGGTTTTCATTGCTCATGAAATTGCCATGAAATATCTGGCACTAGGGTTCATGAGCCATGAAAAGTTGGTGTGTTATAGATTCCATGGGCCATGAAAATTACACTCAGAGATTTCAGGGGTCGTGAAAAATGAGAAATGATAATTTCGATTTCATGGATCATGAATATACCATTAAATATGTGCCATGTTGGGCCATGAAACAATATACATTGATTTCAGGGGCCATGAAAATTCCAAGAAATCAGTTCCCTGGATAGAATCACACGCCGAAATATATAAAAATACTGTATAACATTAAGTGACTGCAACATTAAACCTCAGAATCTTTGGCCATGTTGTACCATGAAGGACACTCTTTGCTTTTAATGCTTTACAACTGCTATTTTTTCACAAAGAATGACACATTGTCAGTTTCCACATATAACTAACAAAAATCTACAAAAGCAGTCATATATGAGCTTCACAGACCAACGAAGCCTCTTGATTACAGGCATTGACTAGAATTAAACTCTCTGGGCTCAATTAAACTGTCTTTGAAGTTACAATCTTAAAAATTGCCTTGATGGTGTCTAGTAAAAAACGATGATATTATGGTTCTACAGCCAATTATCAATGTTAGTAGCAACTTCAACATTATAACATCACACTTGAACATGAATACAATTGTTCCTAAATTTGACACCAGACTAAACCGTTGCATGATTATTGTTAAATGTACAGAGCGTTTATATTGATAAAAAAGTTATGTAAATGATTTAAGTCCTTCTCATTCTATCATGCCTGAGTTGTACTCAGATTTCATGTCTAAGCAATGGCGTGGTCTTGGTGTGTTCAACATGAACAACGTCCACAACACGTTTTTCGTCGCGACTTTGATTTATAATGCAGTCCAGCATTTTCTTTCACAACTTAAAAAAACAATGTTAAGTTTACCTCTTGCATTTGACACTTCAAATGCGTTGGCATTTGATCGACACTTCAAATGCGTTGGAATATTTGAATCAACGCTGAAAATAACCGCTCTTTCGACCCAAACGCCGAAGCACGTTCTCTATTAGCCGCCACGTTTGTTGTTCCCAGGCTTCCACGTGACTTTCGCACATGCGCGATTTGATTTACTTTGCCACGTGCGGCTTTTGAACCAATAGACAAGTGTGAAATGAACTTCCGTTGAATAGTTCAAATTCACGCGGACTTCACAAGCGAGAGAGTAGTTTCGTAAGATTGTCTTTCGATTATCCATGTTATTTTCGAGACAAAGTGATCAATTGCGAAGTTTGTGTTCA